>NC_089503.1:273335906-273648178 GCF_036850995.1 Saccopteryx leptura
AGGAGCATAAATAATAAAAGTAATTTTAAATCATCATATAGGGGCCCTATTAAACAGGGAAACCCCAACTGTTTAAAATACCAAGCCCCTTATTGGAAAAGAAATAATCCATTTAATCAACGAAATCAAAATACCCACAAGCCACGCAGACTACACAGTTCATTATTTTTATCTCCTTTCATTTTCCTTTTTCCTATAACAGAAGTCACTATTCCCTCTTTTTATAAACGTGGACAAGAAAAAAAAAAGCTAAATGCTACTATTTGTAGCCAAAGATACGTATTTAACATGATGATCTATGTACCTTCTTCCCAAATAAAAAAGCTGTGTGATAACTCACTGATGACCCAGAAGGGCAACACCGTACCCCTAACAAATTTTTGGACACTCACCCATTCTATGGCTTTGTTGGAAGGGGCAGTTTCCTGCGCAGAAACTGCCAGCACACACTAATTTTAAACTTGCACTGGAGAGCACTTCCAAAATAGTAAGATTTGAGCTTCACCTCAGACCCGAATTTCCTTCTCAAGCCATTCCCGAGGACCCCTGTCTCCTGATTCGTATCCTGGTCCACCGGTCACTAGAATCACGCCACCAAGTTTATTGCGATGCCTGAGTGGGTGGGTACCAGCGCGACCCCGCTCGGGCCAGGATGCCCGCCAGCAGCTGGGTGTCGGGCGCCCAGCTCGCTCTCTGCTCGCATCGCCTGGCTTCCCCACGAATCCCAGCAGGAGAGAAAACTTTCCGTGGCCAAAGTGAGCCTGCCCTCGCTGCCGCAACCCTTCCCTCCAGGCCGGCAGAAAACGTGCGCTCCATCCGACTCGGGGAGAGTGGATTGTGGTCGCGCTGGAACCCTCTAAAGCGAGTTACCTGGTCCCCTTCTTCGGGGCGGTCCGCTGTCCAGAGACCACGGGAGGGGGACAATGCGGCTGAGTGCGCGGGTGGGCGCTAGGCAAGCGCGAGGAGGTGGGCGTGTTCTGTAATCGATTGCCGAGGGCACCAGTGGCCGGGCACACAGACACGCGTACACGCGCCCGTGCCAGCCCTCGCGCGCACACGCACGCATACACAGGTGCCCGGCCCCCCCCCCCCCCCCCACACACGCATGCGCGTGCTCATGGTAGAGCAGCCGCCCACCCGCGCTCGCCCCGCTTTTTGCCGCTGACACCAGCCCGCTCTCCACCCGGGATGTCTGCGCAAGCCCAGCCAACGGGTGATATGTGCTCTGGCTGCAGCGGATCGGTTTCTCAGGGTTTGACTAGCTGCCCCTGGCTAACACATTGCTTCTTGCTGAAGATGGGGAAAGTCAAAACAGGAATACTTTAGCTACAGATCCACTGCCTTAGTTTCCACCACCAAATGCAGTGCACAGACACACGTTAGGCACAGGAAAGAAAGAGAGGACACTGTATGTCCAGGGGCCGCCATCGTGGCCATGTACTGATAGATATGTAAATTCCAAACTGCCCTCTTGATGTTCCGCTTGGCCGTCAGACCTCACCCTTACTGGACTATCCCCCCTTAGACAGAGGAATTCTAAAAGCTGAGAAGCCGCCCCAAGGAGGGGCTCCGGACACACCAGGACTTTTTGATTCAATACCCACATGCTCCAAGCCCCCAAGGAGGAGCATTCCGGACATACTAGGACTTTGGCCTCAGTATCCCCTCAGGCTCTCCCAAACACTATATAACTCACCCCTAGTCTGTAACCGGCGCTCTTCTCCCCCGGGAGAAGTGCCAGGCAGGGTTCCTTTCTTCCTTTCAATAAAGCCTGTTACTCTGGTCTTTCGGACTCCCATGGATTCCAACATTTGGTGCCGAAACCCAGGACAGGATACTAACTGCCTGGACGATCCCTCTTTGCCGTCCAAACTTACAACCAGGGAAGCAATGGGCAGCGGCAGCTCGTCCCAGGCTTACTCCCTGATTCTCTTTGGACGTGTAATTGTAGGTTGATTGGCCGGCAGTCTAACCCTGTCCTGAACCCCTGCTGGATCAAAAAGGTAAGGAGTTTCTCCCTTCTCCTTCCCCAGTTGGCCTCCAAATTTCTCTCTAAAAACACCCCTTTCTGGTAGGACGGTTTTCTCTGACACGCCTCACATTTTGAGGGGTTTGACTTTCAGTCTCAGTGGACTGCACGGAAGACTAGGCGCCTAGCCAAACCTCTCCACTCTCTCGGACTTCTTGTCCTCGGAGCTCCCTGACAGGTGGTGACGACCTCTATCAGGGATGACTCCCCCACACAGCGATTCTCTCCTCTTGGGACAGTGCCAAAAGGCGGGGACGCCCCCTCTTGCTCACCTGTCTCCACTATGGGCTTTTTAGAGTCTAAGCCTTCTGACCAGACCCCTCTAGGATGTCTCATAAAAAACCTCACCAAACTCGGTCTCTCAGATCTCAAACCGAAGAAATTAATCTTCTTCTGTAACACGGCATGGCCTCAGTACAGACTAGACAATGACTCCCATTGGCCTGAAAACAGGACATTCGATTACAATATCCTAAGAGATCTTGACAATTTCTGCCACCAGATGGGAAGGGCATCAGAGATTCCTTACGTGCAGGCTTTTCTTCTCCCTTCTCTCCTGTCCTTAATTTCTGTGCCTTTTGTTCTACAGGCAGGCTGGCCAAAAAAACCTCACCTAAAACCTCTGCTCCTAATCTTTTCTTCTCCGCGGACTCCCAACTCTCTCCCCCCTACCTGACCCCCGGGAGCACCCCTCTCTCGGGACCCCTCTCAAGTCCCTCACCAAATCTTTTTTGCCGGAGTCTCTTCTCTCCAGAAAGCCCCCTCCCTTCACTAAATTCTGTTTTCTCATTCACCAGTCTCTTTTTCTCCTCCCCTGCTGGCCGGGGGCCTCTCCCTTCTCCACTGTGTTCTTCGTCACCTCCCCCCTCCTTAGAAGCTGTGGCTCTGGCTGCGGTGCCTGTCTCATCTCTGACCTCTCTTCTCTCCTTACAAACTGCAATTCTGTCTGTCTCCTCTCCGACCCCTCCTCCTTCCTTACAAACTGTGACTGTGCCTCTTTCCTCCCCGCCCCCTCCTCTTTCCTCAGACCTCTAAATCCTTTTGACTCCTCTGACCACGTGGCGCCACACCAATACTTTCATCTCCTCCTCCACCTCCTGCAGATTCTGACCCTCCTTCTTTCCATCCAGCTGCTTCACTGTCCATCCGCCTGCTTTCTCTCTTCCTCCCCTGCCATCTCAAAAAGCTTAAAAAAACAAAGTCGTCTATTGAACTATGTGAGTGAATAATGTCTTGTCTCATTGTTTGTCAGAAAATATCTCTAGTATAATTTGAATTGGAACAAGTAAAGCGCGCTCATTTAAATTCCTTAATACATGATGTGTATCTATCTGAAGTCTTTGTTTAATGTGTAACTGTGTCTGTTTCTAAGGCCTTAAACCAATAATTACCCACCTCTTAAACCAGGTTTACACATCCCCATGGAATCTCCCTGCAATACCCCCATCCTTCCTGTTCGAAAACCTTCAGAGGCTTATCGCCTTGTACAAGCCTTACACCTAATCAATGAGGCAGTAATTCCCCTCCATCCAGTAGTCCCTAATCTCTATAAATTACTGTCACACATCTTCTCAAACACCACTCACTTCAGGGTTCTAGACCTCAAGAATGCTTCTTTACCATTCTTCTTCAACCTGACTCTTACTTTCTGTTTGCCTTTACCTGGACATTAATGCAGCCGAGCACTTACATGAACTGTTTTACCCCAGGGGTTCAGAAACAGCCCACACCTGTTTGGGCAGGCACTAGCTCAGGATTTAACAGCATGCAATCTCAAATCTAGTACTCCCTTACAATATGTCGATGATCTACTCCTCTGCAGCCCCTCCCTGCCTGCCTCAAGGAAACATATTACCACCCTTCTTAACTTCCTCGCTATGAAGTGATATCGTGTCTTCTCTGCTAAGGCTCAACTTTATTCTCAGTCCCTAGTCTATCTAGGCATCATCTTAACTCCCACCACCTGAAGTCTCACCCTAGATCAAACTCAGACCCTCCACAGTCTCCAACCACCTACCACCACAGGTCAAATCTTTTCTTTCCTCAGTGTAATAGACTTCTTTAAACACTGAATTCCCAATTTTGCTCTTAGTCGAGCCCCTCAGTGAGATCTTCTGAGCATGGCTTTCAAGGTCTATAATGGCCAAGGAAGTAACAGAAAAGGCAAATAAGGCCCAAAAGAAGTCAGGAAATACCAGCTTTTGGCTCTTTATAGAATTCCATCAGGGCCCTACTTCAAGAGTGGAAAGAAAGGTCATTAAACTGAAGCCTGCCAGGCTTCCCAGCCCCATCAAGGGACACACCTCTGCTGTGGAAAGAGGGACACGAGAAGGTAAGCTGCCCCCTTGCTCCATGGAGGGAGGGTTCAGTCTCTTCTAGCCCTGCTCCAGCTACCTGTGACCTGACCTTGCCCAGCGTGCTGGGAATTGCCACTGAAGGCCCAAGGACATCGTTCACGAGCCTAAGGTATTTCTTCCAAGTAGCAGATAAACTGATCTCATGTCTTGTAAACAAAAGGGCCATCTACTATGCCTTGCCTAAATATTTGAATTTTATTTATCCCTCAAAGATCTCTATTGTGGGTATTGACAGTCTGATTTTGTTACTTTATTTAATGTATAGTATCTCCTTTATTCCTCTTATCTCAATGCCCCCATGCCTATTATAGGCTGGGACCTGCTGCTAATTCCATCTAGAAGCAGTGGTCACTAGGACTTAAACTCTAACTGCAAAGTATAGAAATGTAACCACCATTTCCCTAAATACTTGCAGGATTTACAGGTTACTCAGCAAACTGTTCAAAGACTGTCCAAGAGGCACTTCCAGCATTACATCATCCAAGGACTGACTTTCACATGGACAGTTCCACAAACCATAATCCTGACAACTCCCACTGCACCTCTCAACCTACCTCACCCAATCAGGGACTTTATACTCATATGGGACCAACACCTATATGTGTCTCCTTATTAATTGTACAGAAACCTGTACCCTAATCTATCTCACCCCAAATATCAACCTAATCATCCCACCCAATGAGCCTCTTTCAATTCCTAGTACACTACCCATCAATCTAAGGACCAAACGAGCTATACAGGTAATTTCTCTTCTTGTTGCTTTAGGAAGCTGTAAAGCCAGAAGCCACGGTCAGGGCCACTATCACAGCAGCCTTCTGGCCTATGCAGGTTCACATTGGATTCGGACAGTCAAGAAACAAAGGAGCCAAAAGCAGATGGGCTGTCATCTTTAATTCTAGCTTGCACCCGGCGGGCAAGTAAAAACACTGGGCTCCAAAACCCAGTCACATTCAGTGCTCACAAAGCCACTGACTTATCCGAGTTTCCTAGAACCAAAGGTTTCTAGCTCACCAGACTTATTCACCTCTGTTCCCCATCTCCTTCCTTATCCCAAATACAAACTCTACACAAACTGGCATCTCACTCAGCACTCCACCATCTTGGCTGCTTCTCCTGGCCTCCTCCATGTGCCTTTCTCTGCTCTCCTCTGCTCTCTCTTCTAATGATAATCTCAGGAACCAAGAGCGCCCAAGCTCCTGTTCTACCCCTATTTTATAGTGTAGATTCAAAACCCTTAATCCAAAATACAAAACAGGGAAGTCTCTAATACAAAGTCACTTTCTGAGGCATGATTGGATTGTACCGCCCCACATCAAAAAGGGTGGGAAAGGCTTAATCCCAAAACCAAGCCCCAGGCTACAAGGATTCTCAACACACACATTAATATCACCTGGGTGACGGCCTCCATCTTTAACAAAGTGAGCATAATACATTTTATCTGCCCAACAATCCACCCCTATGCTCACTTTACTACCCACAATTTACATCACCAGCATTCCTGTGCAAGGAAATTAGAACATTACACAGATTACAACAGCAAAAACCATACAGTTTCAACAATTACAAAGGTACATTTCACCAATATCTGAGCACTTTGCCAAAAGTGCAAAATGTCCTCGGCCTTCTTTCTAGCCATGGGAAAAGCTTCCCGGGGCAGGGGAGCGCTTCCAGCAAAGCCACCCCCCACCCCCATCAGGGTATTTCACATTGTCCAAAATCCGTAAGTCCATCCAACAAAGGAGCCAGTGCCCACTCTGGTCATAGTCCAGGAAATCAGTCCACACACATGGGGCGTCAGCCACCTCCCTCATCCCTGCCGTCCTGGCAGGTTTTACACTGTCCCAAAGAGGAGCACATGGCAATGGCAGTCAGCATTTCCATCTTGGCTCTGGAGAGCATGATAGCGTCCATCCTATGTCCCCAAAATCGCAGACCTACCAGGGCCGTAGTAGGTGCTCCTTCCAGCTGGGCTCTCACCTTCTGGAGACTGCGGATTGCAACTCCAGTCCGATTCTCCTCATCTTCCAAAGAGGAACTGAAAACACCAGCTCCGGCTGCCGGGCTTGAGCCCCGGGCCGCTGCCGCCTTCTGCTCCGCAGACTTTGCAACTCCGGACCTGGCCTCAGTTTCAGCCTCAGCCCCGGCCTCCTGCCGCTGCTGGCTCTCCACAACATCCAGGGCAAGCTGCAACTCACAAACCTCTGAATCCTCCTCCAGCGTTTGCTCCATTTCCAGGCGAATCTCAAACACCTGGTTGGCCTCCTCCTCCAGCATTTCCTCCAGCTCCAGGGTCAGCATCAGTTTCTCCTACGTTTGCTCCAGCTCCTTCCACTGCTCGGTTTGCAGGTCCCGGGAAGCCTCTTCCACAGAGCTCTCAGTTTCCTCACGCATGGCTGTAAAAGTCAGCCAGCCTACAATCCCCAAAAGGACAGCCATGGGGAACCCTAACACTAGCCAGTCCTCTACTCCACCGCTCAAAGGCTCCTTGCCGATCTGTATCGAATCCTGCCGACTACGCCAAATGTAAAGCCAGAAGCCACGGCCAGGGCTACTATCACAGCAGCCTTCTGGCCTATGCAGGTTCACATTGGATTCGGACAGTCGGTAAAGAAACAAAGGAGCCAAAAGCAGATGGGCTGTCATCTTTAATTCTAGCTTGCACCCGGCGGGCAAGTAAAAACACTCACTGGGCTCCAAAACCCAGTCACATTCAGTGCTCACAAAGCCACTGACTTATCCGAGTTTCCTAGAATCAAAGGTTTCTAGCTCACCAGACTTATTCACCTCTGTTCCCCATCTCCTTCCTTATCCCAAATACAAACTCTACACAAACTGGCATCTCACTCAGCACTCCACCATCTTGGCTGCTTCTCCTGGCCTCCTCCACGTGCCTTTCTCTGCTCTCCTCTGCTCTCTCTTCTAATGATAATCTCAGGAACCAAGAGCGCCCAAGCTCCCGTTCTACCCCTATTTTATAGTGTAGATTCAAAACCCTTAATCCAATATACAAAACAGGGAAGTCTCTAATACAAAGTCACTTTCTGAGGCATGATTGGATTGTACCGCCCCACATCAAAAAGGGTGGGAAAGGCTTAATCCCAAAACCAAGCCCCAGGCTACAAGGATTCTCAACACACACATTAATATCACCTGGGCGACGGCCTCCGTCTTTAACAAAGTGAGCATAATACATTTTATCTGCCCAACGAAGCCTAGCGAATTTGTGTACATGAAATCAGTGGTTTCACACAAACTGGGTGTCTTGACTATAGCCTTTCATTAGTCCACTCACTCTCCTTTTTATTTTTTTAACTTTAGACCCTGCCTCTTACATTTGTTCACTAGTTTCTTACAGAACCGCATGCAGACCTTCACCAATCAGAAAACTGGAAAAATCTACCTAACCCTACACACCAACCCTGAAACCTGCCCTCACGAAACAGAAAAATCTGAAACCCTGTATCAGCAAACCTCCTAAATCCTATCTTTCAACTCCTACAGGTCCCCTAACCCTAAAGCTCTCCCGTATCCCTGAAGAACTAGGAGAATGAATAACACTCACCTCTTAATGCTTCTCAGTCTTTTTACCCTTCACATAGTAAGGGGACAAGATCGCTGGGTCTTCTTGGCTGAAGAAGAGCCTACAAACAGACATGAAACATTTCTTTTAGCTCAAGCTAACTGCTCTCTCCAGGGCTGCCAGGAAAAATATCTCTAACTCTTTACCGTGGAAGAACTTTCACCCCCGCTATACAATCCTCCTTATCTCTGCATTCCTAATCTCCAAATACTTGCCCCTTTATTTATCAAGTTCCTACAGGCCTGGATGAGAGAAATCTCTAGGATTACCTACAATCAAATGCTCCTACAACCCTATTCCCTAATACCCCAAGGAGAACTTCATGAGGGAAATATCAAATAGGTAGGGATGACAGCAGGAAGAAGCCGCCCCTCAGCCTGAGAAGTTCTGTCCTGAATGTTCTCCAAACCCCCCTTCCTTTTAAACCACACATATTCAGTCCTTCTAAAAACTTACACCAACAGGTTCCCTGTCTCTAAAAATCTCCACATGTCCTCCCATTCGAGAGGAACCAGACCAGCACGTCTCATGAGGCTCTTCCAGGAGACCACGTATCACCATGTCACCCTGTTCAATCAGCACTCGCAGCAAGCAACTAACAGTTATTACCTCGCAAAATTTTTTTACTTCCTCACTCAGGTTTTTGAGGACATCGCCTGGTTCAGACCTTACAGCATGGAAATTGACGACCTCCTTAACTGGATGAGGGACTTGGCTTGGCAAGGTTCTCTCCTTGAGTTCTCTCCAGAAGAAGCAATAATTTTCCTTTTTTTTCTCCTCATCACCCCTCACCATATATTATACAATTAATAACTGCCTTTCTTTTATATGTAACCACAGAGTTGAGAAATGATAGATATGTAAATTCCAAACTGCCCTCTTGATGTTCCGCTTGGCTGTCAGATCTCACCCTGACTGGACTATTGCCCCTGAGACAAAGGAATTCCAAAAGCTGAGAAGCTGCCCCAAGGAGGAGCATTCCGGACATACTAGGACTTTTGCCTCAGTATCCCCTCAGGCTCTCCCAAACACTATATAACTCACCCCTAGTCTGTAACTGGCACTCTTCTCCCCCAGGAGAAGTGCCCGGCAGGGTTCCTTTCTTCCTTTCAATAAAGCCTGTTACTCTGGTCTTTCGGACTCCCATGGATTCCAACATGTACATGCAGGTTCTCTATGAAATCAGGCAGACTATAAAGAAATGGCTGAGTCCGAGGATGGTGGACCATTCTGTTTATTGGTGTCTCTCCAAGACAGGCAAGCCACAAGAAAAGCCAAGGGAAAAGCAGAAAAGCAAGGGATCAGCGACACTTCTGCAATGGTGATAGCAGGAACTGAGAGAGATGGAGCCCCCGGTATGCTCACATTTTATAGTGTAGAAGTCAAAACCTTTAATCCAATATACAAATACGGAAGTCTCTGACACAAAGTCACTTATCTGAGGCATAAATGGAATTCTTCATAAGAGTGCACCACCCCCTATCATGCAACAGTCAAGGGTGTAGGGAAAAGCTTGGTTTTAAAACTAAGCCTTAGGCCATAATGACTTTGCCAGCTTACAGCCTGTCTCCCGTACCCAATGCGAGCAAACATATATGTCATATCTACAAACTTATTTGACCAACATTCCACCCGTTTTGCTCGCTTTAAAATCTAAACCACAGGTATCTTCCATGATGGTCACTGTGCAAGGAGTGGGGTACATTGCATAAACAGCAACAGTATAAACTATAGCAAGAGAATTAACAAATTAGAAGTATGGGTGAAATGAGAGCTGTCTGAGGCACCAAGAGAAGCAAATCTTTTCCCTCTGGCAGAATATAAGCCAGAGTTTTGTCTGCAGACAGCACAATAGCTGGTACCAGAGTCCGCCCTTAATGGGCATACCAAACCTTATTAGCCAATACACCAACATCTGCTGGTTCTATGTGTAGTAAAATAGGAAAACTAATTTTTGGCCATGAAGAAATTACAAAGGTGGCCTTCATAATGCTGTCCCCCTGAGCACTCAAGGGATAATACACTTCTACCTTTGGTGGCCAGGTGCTGGTTACCCAAGGAGTTAACTGGAGGTCCACCTCTAGCCCCTTTCCCCGTGGTGCCAACAAGGCCACCCATCTCAGATGGTGGGCCTGTATGGTTCAGGGCCAAGTCCATTGAAGCTATTGGCCTTTAAGAAGGGCCATTGGGGCAGGCAAAACACGTTACCCTGCTGTTCAAAACCTGGCTTGAGTAAAATGTCCTTGGTGCATATCTGCAACTGAATGGGGGCAGCTGCCTGATGCAGGAGTGCTTCCACTGGAGCTGGGCTTCCCCCGTTGAGGTCTCTCATTCAAAATCCGAAGTACTGTCCATAAGCGGCGTGTCCATCAGTAAGGGAGATGGTGCCCCTCTCCTGTCACAGTCCCTGTTTTAAGAGTCCATTATGGCCCTGGCCGGTTGGCTCAGTGGTAGAGCGTCGGACCCGGGTTCAATTCCCGGCCAGGGCACACAGGAGAAGCGCCCATTTGCTTCTCCACCCCTCCGCCACGCTTTCCTCTCTGTCTCTCTCTTCCCCTCCCGCAGCCAAGGCTCCATTGGAGCAAACATGGCCCGGGCGATGGGGATGGCTCTGTGGCCTCTGCCTCAGGCGCTAGAGTGGCTCTGGTCACAACATGGCTACGCCCAGGATGTGCAGAGCATCGCCCCCTGGTGGGCAGAGCGTCGCCCCATGGTGGGCGTGCCGGGTGGATCCCGGTCGGGCGCATGCGGGAGTCTGTCTGACTGTCTCTCCCTGTTTCCAGCTTCAGAAAAATGAAAAAAAAAAAAAAAAAAAAAAGAGTCCATTATGCCGCTCAATGATACCAGCAGCCTGGGGGTGGTAGGGAACATGGTACTTCCAGTCTACCCCCAGCTCTTGAGCCCATTGCCTCACTATTGAACCAGTGAAGTGAGTACCATTGTCACATTCAAGGACCAGCCAGCGGTCGCTCATGTGCAGCACTCAGGCAGTACAGAGCCTTTATGACTGCCCTCTGGTCAGGGTTATGGGTGGGGTAAGCAGCAAGCAGACCGGTGGCAGTATCTACCCAAGTGACTGCATACTGGTACCCTGTATGACTGACTTTGGTAAGAGTTCAATGATGTCTATCTGCCATCGTGTCAGTGGAACATGACCCCTCTGGATCTGTCCAGGTGACACCAGTGGTCTCCGAGGATGCTCCTTGGAACATTGCTCACAGGCTGCAAGTACCTCTGCATAGGACACAGGCAAGTTCCAAGCCTTAACCGTAGCCCACATAGTTTTCTATCTCGCATGGAACAAGCACCGGTGGAGCCACTGTGTCACATAACCTGCAGGTGCCGTCTCCAATCATCACACCCTTGCCAACGTATCTGCTTCATCATTCCCAGGATGGGGTAGAGGGGCATGCCCTGTGACATGATATACTGTCACCTGCTTCTGGTGTCCTATTTCCCATAAGTCTTGCCATATGGCCTGATCCCATAGTGGACGGTGCATTTCCATCCACTGGTTAATGTGAAAGTAGCAATCCAAAGGGTCAGTCCATGATAGACAGCCTAGCTGTCAGTACAGATCACCATGGGTGAAGGTTCATTATGGGCAACTAATCAAACATCTCTTAATTCTTCCCACTGGCTGCTTTGGCCTGTACATGTGTCCATCTAAACAGCCTCAGTAGCCAATGAAAGGCTATATCCATCCACTTGGCAGGTTGGCTCTTGCTGGAACCATCAGTATACCAGGCAAACTCGGAGATGGGCAACCGCTCCTCCTGGTAGGGACTGACTTCAGGTTCTGCCTCCTGAGCTTTAGTTGCACCTGACTCGAAGCTCGTATAGGTGACTTTACCCAAGACTTCCTGCAATTCCGCCCTCAATGGGCTGGTGCTAAAAGCACAGCATTGTTGCAGGTAGCAGCCCCACTTGGCCAGGGTGAACATTTGGGCCATAACACTAAGTGGTTTGGTTGCCCAATCTCTCACCCATATTGTAATAGGTTATGTTATTTTGACTATAACTGGTGTTGTGGTTGTAATGCTCTCAATGGCCAGGAGGGCATCATACACAGCTGCCAGCTGCTTCTCCACTAATGAGTAACGAATTTCAGCACCTTTCCACAATTGGGACCAAAACCCAATAGGTTGCCTAAGTGCTCTGTTTGTTGCCAGAAGCCCCTTCCAAACCCCACCGAGGTTACATGAACATTCAGCTCACAGGGTCTGGCAGGATCAAACACATTCAAGGCCTGTGACACTTTGACAGCTCTCTTACCTGCTGCAAATGAACCTTGTGCTTGCTCAGTCCAATCCCAACAAAACCCCTTCCTAATAAGGTTGTACAAGGGGTGTAGTAACTGAGCCAAATAGGGTATTAATACTCGCAATACCCCAAAAAACCTAAGAATTCCTGTAACTGCTTCACCGTAGTGGGCACAGGATATGCTTGGATCTTATCTATAACTGCGTCAGGGATAACTTGTCTTACCTGACCAGACAACTCCCAAGAATTTAACAGATAACACAGGTCCTTGTAATTTGTTCTCATTGACTGCCCAGCCACATACTTTCAAATGGGATAACAAGGTAGGGACTGCTTGCTCCAATTCTGGTAGAGAATCACTAGTTAGCATAATATCATCAATATAATGGTACGTGCGAACGGCCTCTGGCTGTTACCATTTTGCCAGGTCAGCAGCCACCAGCCCATGGCACAAGGTGGGGCTATGCAAATAGCCCTGGGGTAACACTGTAAAGGTCCATTGTCTCCCTTCCCAACTGAAGGCAAATTGGTCTTGACTCTCTGCAGCTATATCAATAGAGAAAAAAGAATTGGCCAGGTCCGCCACAAAGTGGTATGTCCCCAACTCATGGCTTAGCAGATCCATCATGTTAGCTATGAAAGGGACAGCAGCCTGCAAAGGGGGAACAACTTTATTAAGTTCTCTGGAATCTACTGTCGTTCTCCAGGTTCCATCTGGTTTGCGAACAGACCATACAGGGGAGTTGTGAGGACTGTGTGCTGGCCAGATGATCCCCACCTCAACAAAATCAAAATAATCGTTTCAAATTTAGGGAACAACAGAGAAATCAAAACCAAAATTGGAGAAACAATAAGAATAATTTTTTCTCCGATCAAAATGAAAATATAAATAACCCATTCCAAAAAAAAAAACAAAACTGGAATGGCCCCCGTAAGGAACAAAAAGGGGGGCAAATACAATCAATGGCAAAGAAGTTAAGCAGTACAATTATACATAAACCAGGAGATAACAGACCTTATATTACCCTTGAAGTAAAATTTCCAGATAGTGGTAAAAAATTTCAAACACAATTTCTCATAGATACAGGTTCCCAAGTCTTCTTATTAAGGAAAATATATAATTTAAAAAGATTAATTGGAGTTGAAGGAATAACAGGAGATTCATTAATAGCAGCAGCAAGAGATGCAATTATATACTATAAAGAATTAACAAAGGAAGTAACCTGTTGGGGACCAAATAAATAAACAGTTTTTTCGCAATATAAACAGAGGTGCTGGACCCAAACCCCACCTCACTTGCCTAGTTAACAAAGAGCTACACCTGATTCAAGTGTGTCTCACTCATGTTCTCTGAAGGATGCTGGAAAATAGTTTCTTATTAGTGTAAAGTAAATTTCCATGATATGTGGGGGTTGTTTTTGAGTTACCTTGGAAACTTAATTGAATTGCTGATGGACCATGTTTTTTTTATGAATTCACACCTAAACTATATGGCACCACATAAAATGTAGAATACAAACAGCAGGTCAGTTGAAATCTTACATCACAAATGCTGACTCTCTTGATTGACCTACCCACCTGGAAGCAGACACCTGAGAAAAAAACAATTTCAAACCATCTTCAAAAATTGCTGAATGAGATTTTAGCCTAAGATGATGCCTCAGAAAACACAAAAGGCAAGAAACATCTCACAACTTGGACACTGAATCACTCTCTGATGAACCAGACTGGTCATATCAGGATCTCTAGATCTCCTCATGACTCAACTATATTCAATGTTTCACAACTGTTTCAGAATGTTACTAACAATCTTTTTTCTATTTTTCTACAATACAGCATTCTCCCACTAGACTGATATTCTTTTGCTTTTTAAAAATTAAACACGGATTCCTATCTAAAAATATACTTCTTCTCAAAATACTTTTCTTAAGAGACCACAGAACACTGCTATTTACCAGTTTCACATAGCTTCAGTATTTCTACAATCAAAAGCAAACAACTAAGAAACCTATATTCTGGAACCCAGATCCTCAACCTATTTCAAACTATGCTACATCACTTTTCAAATAAAAAACAACAAAACCTTTTTCCTTACTGATAGACATATGTAGCCTAGTTCTTGGAACGGAACCTCCAGTACTAGATGCAAATTCATATCTCTTCTTATACCATAAAGGTTTCTCTTTACATCATAGAAAATATTTTCTTCATAAAGCAACTGGTGTCACAACAGCTATGTGAGAAAAAAAAAATGGACACCCCTACATCCCACTAACTGTAAAAGTCACTTTCTGTGGATGTTGGTCATTTCTATTTCTTCCTGGGAGAAGTGTCTGTTCATGTCCTCTTTCCATTTTTTTATTGAATTGTTTGTTTGTTGTTGAGTTTTATGAGTTCTTTGTATATTTTGGATATTAGGCCCTTATCTGAACTATTGTTTGAAAATATCATTTCCCATTTAGTTGGCTGCCTGTTTATTTTGTTGTCAGTTTCTCTTGCTGAGCAAAAACTTCTTAGTCTGATGTGGTCCCATTCATTTATCTTTGCCTTCACTTCCCTTGCCTTTGGAGTCAAATTCATAAAGTGCTCTTTATAACCAAGGACCATGAGTTTAGTACCTATGTTTTCTTCTATTTACTTTATTGTTTCAGGTCTTATACTTAGGTCTTTAATCCATTTTGAATTAATTTTAGTACAAGGGGACAAATTGTAGTCGAGTTTCAGTCTTTTGCACATGGCTTTCCAGTTTTCCCAGCACCATTTGTTGAACAGGCTTTCTTTTCTCTATTGTGTGTTTTTGGCCCCTTTATCGAAAATTATTTGACCATATATATGTGGTTTTGGTTCTGGACTTTCTATTCTGTTCCATTGGTCTGAATATCTATTTTTCTGCCAATACCATGCTGTTTTGATTGTCATGGCTCTATAATATAATTTGAAGTCCGGTATTGTAATGTCCCCAGCTTCGTTCTTTTTCCTTAGGATTGCTTTGGCTATTCAGGTTTTTTTATAGTTCCATATAAATCTGATGACTTTTTGTTCCATTTCTTTAAAAAATGCCATTGAAATTTTTATGGGAAATGCACTGAATTTGTATATTACTTTGGGTAATATGGTCATTTTGACTATACTTATTTTTCCTATTCAAGAACAAGGAATATTTTTTCATTTCATTGTATCTTTTTCGATTTCCCTTAACAATGCTTTGTAGTTTTCATTATATAGGTCCTTTACATTTTTTATGTTTATTCCTAGGTATTTTAATTTTTTTGTTGCAACCATGAAGGATATTATCTTTTTGAGTTTGTTTTCTGATGTTTTATTGTTGGCATATAAGAAGGCAATGGACCTTTGTATATTAATTTTGTATACTGCGACCTTACTATATTGGTTTATTGTTTCTAGTAGTCTTTTTGTGAAGTCTTTGGGGTTTTCTATGTATAGGATCATATCATCTGCCAAAAGTGAAACCTTTACTTCTTCTTTTCCAATACGAATGCCTATTATTTCTTTTCTTATCTGATTGCTCTGGCTAGAACTTCCAGCACCACATTAAATAAGAGTGGAGAGAGTGGACAACCCTAATGTGACATCTTAGGACAAGCGGTGCAGGCCACCAGCCATGAAAACTGAGTACATCCAGTACATGGCTGGAGGAAAAAAAATAAACAACCGTTAGAAATGTAGACCCATCATCCTGCATTCTATGAGTCAGAGACCCTTATCAGAAGTTTATGTTTGAAATTCTCCACTGAGCTATACCCCCCACCCCATTGCTATGCTGTGCATGACCTCCCTAGCAAATAGCTAACTGCCACATCTGCTTCTGTAGAATGCTTGCTCAGCCTAGATAGCCACCCTATAAAAAGGAGCCATTTTAGAAGCTCGGGGCTGCAGTGCTCCCTTGCGTGGGTTGCCTGTAGTCCCTGCGCAGGTTTGCAATAAAACTTATAAAATTCACTTTGGGTTTGCTGTGGTCTGTCTCCTGGGATGTAACATATGGAGGGCCCCAGCGAGATTGGCCGTGTAAGACCCCTCCTCACGGAGTGGGCTGCAGCAGACATTGGTAGCTGGCCAGCCTCTGGCAGTTGCCATTTGGAAACTGAATTTGGCTGATTCTAAATATTTGGAGTCTTGAGACTGTTTGGTAAGGAAGCTTCCTCTTTGAATATTTGGAAACAGAGCTCTAGTTAGAAAAGGGTGTAATGGAGCAGGCTGGACACCACCTGATTTCTCCCCACCCGGTTGGTTGGGGAACGCAGGATGCTGCCTTCTCCCTTTGGTTTTGGTTTAGAAGTTTTGTTTGTTTTGTGTGCATATTTGGTTTGTTTGTCTGCTTCGCCCATTGCTTCCTCACAGGATTCCTTTGAGAGTCAAGGGCCGTGGGTCAGGGGCAATCTGCTGCCCTAACGCCTCTTCAGTGCTTGCTTGATAACTTTTCTGATTTCTCTCTCAGGGCACGAGACTATGGGACTCCTGTTGATTCCGCCACGTTGCGGACTCTTTGTGAACTAGAATGGCCAACTTAAGAGCAGACTGGCCAAACCAAGGATTGCTAGACCCATAGAAAACATAGAGAGTTTAGCGTACTATCACCAGCACCCACCTGCAGGCAGGTGGCATGGTCAGTATGTAGCCCAGTATAGCAGCAGAGGTAGAGAAAGAAAAGGCAGCCAGGCTGCAGCTGGCTGCAGGAGAAGCGGCAAGCTCCCCTCACAGTTTCAGGCACTTGCCCCTCCCCCTTGGGCACCGGCTCAAGGGCTGAGCCACTGCTTGGTCAGGCAAAAGATAACAGTGCAGTAAGCTAGAGGTTATCATCACCTTGCTACAGCCCCTGCCCTCCTCTGCTTTGGCTCCAGGGAATCCCCGCCTCCTATCTGGAGCCATACCGAGGAGAAGATTTAGGGAATTATAGGGTTACTATGTCCCTGAGGAAATTGAGGACCTTATGTAAACTAGAATACCCCACTGTTAAGAAAATAAGTTTATAAAATTGTGTGTTTTTTTTAGTTTACTACCCTGACCCTTATAATAACTTAACGTTGTAAAACTCTGTAAGTCAAAAAGAGGGTTAGCATCTCTTTGCCAGCTGAGAAGCCACAAAATAGTAACTACATTTTGACCATTCCTTATTTTTCTCTGAAAAATCAGTAGTTCATTAGGAATAGTAGTTTATAATCTCTTATTATAAATTGTACTAAATTTGTTCTAATAGTAAAGTATATGGAATTGTATAGTCTGTCAAATACAAAGACTTCCTTTTTGTACAGTAATTGTTAATTGTTCAATGTTAGGTCACAAAACCCAGAGTAATAAATATCACTATTGATTGGCTTAATAGAAGAATTCTTAACATAATAGGTAAAAAGGGGGATTCTAGAGACATAATCCTGAACCTCCACCTGATTTCAGACCCTCCACAGTCTCCAACCACCTACCACCACAGATCAAATCTTTTCTTTCCTCGGTCTAATAGGCTTCTTTAAATACAGGATTCCCAATTTTGTTCTCTTAGTCAAGCCCCTCAGTGAGATCTTCGAGCATGGCTTTTAAGGTCTATAATGACCAAGGAAGTAACAGAAAAGGCAAATAAGGCCCAAAAGAAGTCAGGAAATACCAACTTTTGGCTCCAGCGCCCTAAGGGGCTTCATCGCATTTCATCAAGTCCCTGCTCCAGAGTGGAAAGAAAGGTCATTGAATTGAAGCCTGCCAGGCTTCCTGGTCTCACCGGTTGACACACTTGTGTTATGGAAAGAGGGACATGAGAAGGTAAGCTGCCCCCTTGCTCCATGGAGGGAGGGTTCAGTCTCTTCTAGCCCTGCTCCAGCTACCTGTGACCTGACCTTGCCCAGCATGCTGGGAATTGCCACTGAAGGCCCAAGGACATCGTTCAGGAGCCTAAGGTATTTCTTCCAAGTAGTAGATAAGCTAATTTCATTTCTTGTAAACACAAGGGCCATCTACTATACCTTACTTGAATATTTAAGTTTTATTTATCCCTCAAAGATCCCTACTGTGGGTATTGACAGTCTGATTTTATTGCTTTATTTAATGTTTAGTATCTCCTTTATTTCTCTTATCTCAATGCCCCATGCCTATTATAGGCTGGGACCTGCTGCTAATTCCAGCTAGAAGCAGTGGTCACTAGGACTTAAACTCTAACTGCAAAGTGTAGAAATGTAACACCCTTTCCCTAAGTACTTGCAGGTTTTATAGGTTACTCAGCAAACTGTTCAAAGACTGTCCAAAAGGCACTTCCAGCAGTACACCACCCAAGGACTGACTCCCATGTGGATGGGTCCACACACCATGATCCTGACCACTCCCACTACTGCCATGGTAGAAGGCATATCCACCTGGGTCCACCGCAGCCGGCTGAAGCTTGCAGTCCCAGCAGAGACACCTTTGTGGACAGCGAAGACTGACCCTGCCAACCCTTGTAAACTGACTCTGAGAAGGACAGCAATGCCCTGCTTCAGCCAGAAACCAGAAGTTAACTGGTCCACGCATGGCTAATGCCTAGAGAAACTCACTAAGGACCTCGTTTTAATTAGACTTTGGGGAGGGAGGAAAACTAAGGTAAAGGAAAGCCAAGTAAGTCATCTTAAGGTTTGATGCATGTACTGCTATGAGTCATACAGAAAGGGGGTGTAGGTCCCTTGGCTGAAAGAGAAGCTACAAGGTAAATGAAAATTATATATGTGCTCATAGCTACCACTATAGAATAACCTATAAATATTGGTCATGTGTCCAATAGGCTACTTAGGAAAAGGACACCTCCAAAAAGTAATCTTGATAAGAGGATTACTTATTACTAACTTAGTCCTCTCTGAAGGTTAAGGTTTTCAGGAATTAAGAATTTTGATTAGTTAGAAAGGAACTGTATAGTTTTAATAATAAAAGGTATGAGGTATAGAGTACTTTTGAAAAGAAAAGGAAAAAGTAAGTTGTTGTGAAATCTGGTTATATATAAATAGTAAAGAAAGTTCATAAAAGTTGAAGGTTTATGTAAGTTGCAGAAGGTTTGTGCAAGTTGTAAGAAGTTAGTACAGAGAAGAAAAATACAAGGCAGAAAGAAATTAGTCCGTAAAGCTTGTAGTACTAAGGGCACACTATCAGCGTGCCAACACATACTAGAGAGGACCCCTGTCCTAATTAGCTTATAGCTACAGCTAAAGTAGAAAATTCTCATGAGCCTCAGCAAATCTAATCTTGCTAGCAAAGGCAAGACACGTTCCTTGTGTATCAGCCCTGCAGATATTGCAGGAAAGTAGTTTATTATCTTAGAACAGTGTGTGCTTGTGTACTTTTGCAAAGATATTGTACAAACGTGGTGAAAACATTGTAACCTTGTAGGTTTCGCCTATAAATACCCCTCTCCCCCTGAGCTCATCGCTGACAGTTGTGAGAGGCGTAGTAGGCTAATCACTGGCCAGTGTATAAAACCCAATTGATTACATCAGTTTAGGGTCCAGTTCCAGTTTGTTGCGGTTGCACCACAGCATTTGTTATTATACCCAGTTCGGATGAGCAATACCAAATACCAAAGTTCAATGATTTGAACTAGTAAGAAGAAAACAGGGGAATGTGACATCTTAGGACAAGCGGTGCAGGCCACCAGCCATGAAAACTGAATACATCCAGTACATGGCTGGAGGAAAAAAAAAAATAAACAACCATTAGAAATGTAGACCCAACATCCTGCATTCTATGAGTCAGAGACCCTTATCAGAAGTTTGTTTGAAATTCCCCACTGAGCTATATCCCCCCCCCTGTTGCTAATCTGCTTGTGACCTCCCTAGCAAATAGCTAACTGCCACATCTGCTTCTGTAGAATGCTTGCTCAGCCTAGATAGCCACCCTATAAAAAGGAGCCATTTTAGAAGCTCGGGGCTGCAATGCTCCCTTGCGTGGGTTGCCTGCCGTCCCTGCGCAGGTTTGCAATAAAACTTATAAAATTCACTTTGGGTTTGCTGTGGTCTGTCTCCTGGGATGTAACACTGTCTTGTTCCTGATTTAAGGGGAAAAGTTCTCAGTTTTATGCCATTTAATATGATGTTAGCTGATGGTTTATAATAAATGGCCTTTATTATGTTGATATATTTTTGTTGAGTGTTTTAAACATAAAATTGTGTTTCATTTTATTGAATGTCTTATCTGCATCTATTGACAAAATCATATGGTTTTTGTTCTTTGTTTTGTTGATATGGTGTATTACGTTAACTGTTTTATGTATGTTGAACCATCCTTGTGATTCTGGGATGAATCCCACTTGATCATAATGAATTATTTTTTTAATGTGTTGTTGTATTTGATTTGCTAGCATTTTGTTTAGCATCTATATTCATTAGGGATATTTTTTCTGTAGAATTTTTGGTGGTGTTGTTGTCCTGGCCAGGTTTCAGTATGAGGGTTATGTTGGCCTCATAAATGGTGTTTGGAAGTATTGTTTCTTTTTCAATTTTTTGGAAGACTTTGAGTAGAATAGGAAACAGGTCTTCTTTGAATGTTTGATAGAATTCACTAATATAACTGGCCCTGGACTTTTATTTTTGGGGAGGTTTTTAATAGTTTTTTTATTTTCTCCCAGCTTATGGGTCTCTTTAGGCTTTCTGCTTCTTCGTGACTCAGTCTAAGAAGATTGTATTGTTCTAGGAATTTATCCATTTCTTCTAGATTGTTAAATTTGGTGGCATATAGTTTTTCATAGTGTTCTACAATAATTCTTTGTATATCTGTAATATCTGTGGTGATTTCTCATCTTTCATTTTGTATTTTGTTTATATGATTCCTTTCTCTTTTTTCTTTATTGAGTCTTGCCAAGGGTTTTGTCAATTTTGTTGATCTTTTTAAAGAACCAGATCCTTGTTTTATTAATTTTTCTATAGTTTTTCTGTTCTCTATTTCATTTATTTCTGCTCTGATTTTTATTATTTTCTTTCTTCTGCTGGTTTTGGGTTGTTTTTGTTCTTCTTTTTTTTTGTTCCTTAAGATATGAAGTTAAGTGGTTTACTTGGGCTCTCTCTTTTATGTTTATATAGGTCTGTAGTGATATAAACTTCTCTCTTATTATTGCTTTTGCTGCATCCCAGAGATTCTGATATGTTGTATTGTTCGTTTCATCTGTCTGTATGTACTTTTGATCTCTGCACTTATTTCTTTTTTGATCCACTCATTTTTTAAAAGTATGTTGTTTAGTTTCTACATTTTTATGGGTTTATTTAGCTCTTTTTTTGCAGTTGAATTATAGTTTCAAGGCTTTATGATCAGAAAGTATGCTTGGTATAATTTTAATTTTTCTGAATTTGCTGATGTTATTTTTGTGGCCCTACATATGGTTAATTCTTGAGAATGTTCCATGTACACTAGAGAAATATGTATACTCTGGCACTTTGGGATGAAATGTCCTCTAGATGTCTATCATAACCAATTGTTCTAGTGTTTCATTGAAGGCCAATATTTCTTTATTGATTTTCTGTTTGGATGAATGATCTAGAGCCTCAGTGATCTATTAAGGTCTCCAAGTATGATTGTATTTTTGTCGGTTTTTGTTTTTAAGTCAGTCAGTAGCTGTCTTATATATTTTGGTGCTCCTTGGTTTGGTGCATATATATTAAGAAGTGTTATGTATTCTTGATTCAATCTCTCTTTAATCATTATAAAATGACCGTTTTTGTCTCTGATTACCTTTGCTATTTTGTAGTCAGCATTGTTAGATATGAGTATTGCTACACCTGTTTTATTTTGGATGTTATTTGCTTGGAGTATTGTTTTCCAACCTTTCACTTTGAATTTGTTTTTATCTTTGTAGTTAAGATGTTTGTTGTAAGCAGCATACAGTTGGATTTTCTTTTTTAATCCATTTTGCTACTCTGTCTTTTTATTGGTGAGTTCAATCCATTTACATTTATTGTAATTATTAATACTTGAGGGAGTCTTATTGCCATTTTATATATTGCTTTCTGTTAGTTTTGTATCTTATTTGATTCTTCTCTTTTGTTTTTCTATCATTTGTTTTTGTTTGTTTGTAATTCATACTTCTTCTTTCCTCTGTTACTTCTTTTTTCAAGTCATGTGCTTCTGTGGTAGTTCTTTCAGGGGTGGTTACCATTAAGTAATAGAAAGGGTACCTACCATGTTCATTGTAGTATACTATCTCATGAGTACTTCTGCACTCCATCTTCCTTTGCTACTGTTAATCTTCATCCTCTCTCCTTTTTTGTTTTTGTTATCACAATTTAAATTTGATTTTATTGTGTTCTTGGTGGAGCTTTTACTTGTGGTTTTCTTTTGTTTTGTTCTTTGTATCTGGTCAGAAAACCCCCTTTAGTATTTCTTAATGTGGGGGTATTCTGGTGATAAATTCTCATCTTTTCTATACCTGTGAGTGTTTTTATTTTTCCTTCATATTTGAAGCATAGCTTTGATGGGTATAGTATTCTTGGCTGGAAGTTCCTCTCTTTCAGAACTTTAAATATTGGAGTCCACTATCTTCTAGCTTGTAGAGTTTCTGCTGAGAAATTTGTTGATAATCTAATAGGCCTTCCTTTATAGGTTGTATTTTTCTTTTTTCTGGCTGCCTTGAGAATATTTTCTTTGTCATTGGTTGTGCCAATTTCATTATGATGTGCTTGAAGTAGGTTTGTTGGGGTTAAGATAACTTGGTGTTCTTTTTGCTTCTTGAATTCTAGGCTTTAGTTCTTTGCATAGGCTTGGAAAGTTCTTGTTTATTTTTTGTTTGAATATGTTCTCCATTCCATTTTCTCTCTCTTCTCCTTCTGATATACCTATTATTCTTATGTTTCTCTTTTTGATGGAGTCAGACAATTCCTGTAAGGATTTCTCCTTTTTTAATCTGTGAGTCTCTCTCCTCTTCTCTATGTTGTGCCTCTAGTTGCCTGTCTTCTATGTCATTGATTCTCTCTTCTATCTGGCCTGTTCTATTAGCTAAGCTTGTTACCTCATTTTTCAGTTTATGAATTGAGTTTTTCATCTCTGTTTGATTCGTTTTCATAGTTTCAATTTCATTGGTGATATATTCTTTCTGTTCGTTAAGTTGTTTTTTGAGCTCCCTAAATTGCCTTTCTGTGCTTTCTTGTATATCTTGGAGTATTTTTAGAATTTCTAATTTAAATTCTCTATCATTTAACTCCAAGGTTTCCAATTTATTAAATTTTTTTTCTATAGATTTTTCCTCATCTATCTGTGCTACACCTGTTTTTTTATATCTGTGATATTCAATTTCTTTTTCCTTTATGGCATCTGAGGGTGGTTTTGTTAATAACACTAATAAGAATTGATAAAGAATAAAAATAATTTTTTAATTTTTTTTTGAGAAAATACCCTGAAAAACAAAATTATATTGTGCTAAATGGAACAAAAATTACCTAGAACAAAGGGCTTGAGTTGGGATATAAAATGAGGTAAGTACCCACAAAATGCTAGAAGAAAAAAATTGGATTAATAATAAAATAATTTTCTTGTAAATGACAGTCAAATGGGAGATATAGTGAAAGAGAAAAAAAGAAGAAAAAGAAAAATTTTTT
Organism: Saccopteryx leptura; assembly: GCF_036850995.1. NCBI lineage: Eukaryota > Metazoa > Chordata > Mammalia > Chiroptera > Emballonuridae > Saccopteryx > Saccopteryx leptura. The sequence goes on from NC_089503.1 coordinate 273,359,682, forward strand.
ATTGTATTAAGTGGAACAAAAACTACATAGAATGGAGAGCTGAGGTTGGGGGGAATGCTAATGAGATAAAAAGTGAAGTAGAAAGCACAGAAAATGCCAAAAAGAAAAAATTTTAGTCCAAAATAAAATAATTTGTGAGTGAGGATCGAATAAGAGAAAAAAATGAAAGAGAAAAAAAGAAATCAAAAGAAAGGGGAAAAAAGAGAAACAGATAGAAAAAAAAGGACAGAGTTAAGGTTTTGGGGTTGTAATCCTCATAGAGAGAAAGAAAAAAAAGAATGAAAAATGTAACACCTATTAGTAATGAAGTTCACGATGAAAAGAATAGAATAAGATGAAAAGAGGATAAAAGGACCAAGGTGAAGAAAAAAATAAAGATAAAAAATGAAAAAAAAGAATGGAAAAAGATATAAAGACTGTGGATTATTCTTGATTTTGAGAGGTTATCTCCTTCCTTTGTCCTTCTTCTCTCTCTTTTTGGTCAGTGGCATTATACCCCAGGCTCTGCCCCTGTGGCATGCTTAGGTAGAGATGTACAGTTGATGTGTCACTATGGCAATGACATATACTAGGCCTCAGTCTCATTGGTAGTTGGGGCTTGTTTGCACTTGCAGGCTCCAAAAATGTGAGATTCTGTTTTCCCAGAGCCTCTCTCCAAGTCTCTCCTTCCTGAACCAGCAGCCTGGTGACCCTGCTGTGAAGTTGCCCATACCACTACCTGAAAAACAAGAGGCCCTAAAAGCTGCCAAATCCCCCTTCTCGCCCACTCAACACAGGGCTTTGGGTAAGGCTTTGCCAGCCAAAGCCACCAGTGTAATCAGGCAGGGTTGTGAGCTGATTGCCTTTCAGGTGTCTTTCTATGAGCCTCTGGGCATGTCTAGAATGCCTCAGCACTCCACAGGTCTGCTTTCCCCAGGCTTTTTGCCCTTTGTAACCTGTATTGGCTGGCAGGAAGATGCCCTAGTCACTGCCTGCAAACAGGAGGTCTTAAAAGCTGCCAAGTCCCTACTCCAGGTCCTTTTAGAGCTCAGCCCTGAGTATGAAAGCTCTGCTGACCAGAGCCACCAGCTTAAGCAGGTAAGGGGGTGAGTTGACTTCTGTTTAGGCTCCTTTCTAAGGTTCCTGGGGTATGTCTAGTTAAATTTGCCTTAGCGTTCTGTGGGACTGCTCTCTGCAACTTCTTTCTTGTTAAGAATCCTGCAGCCTAGCCTGCCCAACGTCTGCAGTGTTCTCTGAGTTCTGCTCCATAGGAATGTGTTTTTTATCCTGTATCGGCTGGCAGGAAGTTGCCCCAGCCACTACATGCAGAGCAAAAGACCCTAAAAAATATCATGTCTTTCCTTCAGGTTCTCTTAGATCACAGACCTGAGAAAGAAGACCTTGTCAGCCAGATCCATTGCCAGCTTTAGCCAGCTGGGCAGTGAACAGACTGAGGGTTAGGCTCCTTTCAGCAATTCAATCTGTGGGTCTGCTCGCCAAAGCTGTCTGCAAGATGCCTGCACACCCCTCCTCCTAGCACGTCCATATTTTTTCTTCCCAGATAATGTGCTTTGTTAGCCTGTATGGCTGGTGAAGTTACCCTGCCTGGAGAGGTCCAGGCATAGGGAAGCCGGCTTTCACACACTCCCTGTGCTATTGTTCAGGGAGCAGGGATTACACCAAGACTCTGGTAACAGCCCACACAGAAGGCTACTGCTAACATTCTCTGACTGAGCCCCTCTGTCCAGGAATGCGGGAGCCCATGCCCGGGGTGCTAGGAGGAACCACTCATACACTGTTCACGCTTGCCGACCAGGATATTGGGAGTAAACAAGGCAACTGCTTGCCCACCTCTGCCGGGGTTTGCTATTGGTGTTAGCTCTGTGCTCTGTGTGGGTTGAGTCATGGGCACACTCTTTCCTCGGCGTGAACATCTCTGCCCCGGCCAACTTTTTCCATGCCCCCACCCCTCGCTTTCTCTCAGTTCCAAGTGAAAGCAGCCCTTGCTCAGGTCAGTGAGGAAAGCAGAATACTCTGTTCTCCTTCTTATTTCCTTCAGAGTGGATTATATATTCAGCTACCATTTCACCTAATAGTAACTTTGTTTGGTGTATGTGTATTTCAGATGCTTCTGGGATTGTTTTTCTGTCTCTAGTTGTTGAATTTGTTGAAATTTCAAGGAGAGGTATCAGGAGCCCTCCTCATGGTGCCATTTCTCTGACGTCACCTCTAGTACTCTTTAACATACTTGATGAAACTTTCATTCAATGCTTCTCGTAGATCTTTTTACATAATTATATGAGATCCTATGATGAATATCATAATTAAATCAAAACTATAATTGAAATGTAGCTTCAGGTTGGGTAGTATATTCTTCAAGAAGGCACTTCTGGATTCCAAAGACATAGAAGCAGTGTCTGATTTGAGTTTTTTTGGATACAATATGTTCTCAGACACCAAGAACAAAGAAATTTAAAATTTTTTTTAAGAATGAGGAATGTGGAGAGAAAAAGCACTGAAGTGCAAGTCTAAGATCATTTGGGGGTAGATCATTAGCAAACTGGCTATGTGGCCTTGGTCAAATCACTAGGGATGGGTATTAACTTTGTGAACACTTAGGTCAAATACGGTGGTAAATACCAGATTTCCTCATTTAGTGCTCCTAAAAACCTGTTTTCCAAATGAGAAGAGATTAAGTAACTTCAAATCTATGTAACTGGGAAACAGAATTGGGGTATTTGGCTCCCAAACCATCAGGATAATGGTCTCAGCAACCTTACTGACTTTATTGATTGCATTGATCTTTAAAAGTCCCTTCTATCTCTCAAATTGAGTCTACTTTAGATATTATAGAATTTTACTAATAAACCAAACTCTCCCAGTTGATTTCATTGCCCTGTGTGTTTTTTTGTTTTTTATTGTTTTTGAGGATGACTTAAACTTAAGCCAGTAAATTGTAATGTATTTTAAAGACTATTATGGTTCAATAGTGCTAGCTTCTTGTTGGTGTTTTCATTGTTTTTGTTGTTGTTACTATTTTTGGCTTTCTGTTTTTCTAATTGTTTACTGACATCTGGTTTAAGTTTTATTTATTGCACCAAGTCATATAATTTTGAAAGACTATGTATAGCATATCTATTTTTCTGCTACACAAATAAAACAACACCTGGCAATAAGAATTTTTTTTTTCAAAGAAACCAAGATTGACAAGTTAAACATTTTTTTTTTTATTTAGACAACTAAATTTAACAGGGTGACATTGGTCAATCAGAGTACATAGATTTAGAGAACTTTGCAGTCTCTTTCTCTTAAAATACTTTTTGTGCTTCATTCTCTTTTTTCCTTGGAGGATTTCAGTTGCATTTATGTAGGAACTTTTGATATTATAGTCATCCCTCACCATATCGCGGTTCACTTTTTGTGGTCTCATTGTAACACAGATTTTTAAATTGTATTTATCTAATTTTGTATTGCGGAATTTTGCTATATTGAGGTATTTTACATAGGTTTAAGAGTGTTGAAACTGTTTAAGAGCATCAGAAGTGTTTATAAGAGTGTGGGAAAGGTTAATAACAATGTGGGAAAGGTTTATAAGAGTGTGGAGAAGGTTTATAAACCCTTAAAATATATATAAATAATAAAATAAATATAAGGACACTACTTTGTGGATTTTTGCCTATCACAAGGATTTCTAGAATCTAACCCCCGTGATAGACAATAGACTACTGTATTCCATTGAGGCTTTGTGTATTTCCCCTCCATCTTTTTTCTCTGTGTCTACAGATTGGCTAATTTCTATTACTGTTTTAGGGGGGGGGTTGTTTTTTTGTTGTTGTTGTTTGTATTTTTCTGAAGTTGGAAACGGGGAGGCAGTCAGACAGACTCCCGCACGCACCCAACCGGGATCCACCCGGCATGCTCACCAGGGGGTGATGCTCTGCCCATCAGAGGCATTGCTCTGTTGCAACCAGAGCCATTCTAGTGCCTGAGGCAGAGGCCACAGAGCCATCCTCAGTGCCTGGGCCAACTTTGCTCCAATAGAGCCTTGGCTGCGGGAGGAGAAGAGAGACAGAGAGGAAGGAGAGGGGGAGGGGTGGAGAAGCAGATGGGCGCCTTTCCTGTGTGCCCTGGCCGGGAATCGAACCCGGGACTCCTGCACGCTAGGCCGACGCTCTACCACTGAGCCAACCGGCCAGGGTCTATTACTGTTTTTATTGATCTTTTTTTTAATGTCATTTCCAATCCACTATTAAACCTATCAGTAAATTTATTATTTCAGAAATTTTACGTATTTAAAATATTTTTCATTAGGATTTTTTAGTATTTTTCTCAATTGAACATTCCTGTATGTTCCTATATAAAATTTACTATATGTTTATTTATTATGAGTATACTTTCTTTTAGGATTTTGAGCATGGTTATAGTATGGTTACATATTTCTAGCAAATGGTTAGTACATTTCTATAAACTATAAATCAGGTGGTAAGTCATTCTAAGTACAGTTATACAATAACTTGAGCAGTAACAACAATACTGGCACAAGCTTCTAAAAGGTCAATATTGATTAATAACTCTATTTTATCTAAAGGTCTATTGTCTAGTCAAATTTTATTAGTCTCCTATATTCATATAGTAGTAAAGTTCTAACTTTATTTTCTCAAAGTGTTCTACCACCTGCAGGTCAGCTATTTAAGAAGAAAAAAAAGTTTCTCTGCTCTACCACATGAAAAGGCTAGGGAGGGAAAGTAATATTGATTAAGTGAAGGCTGAAAGGTGCTTTTGGGTATAGTTACTGTTTCCTACCTATTCATAAGTCACAATCTATTTATTCTAACATGATATATAGGAGGAAATTTTTCTAAGGACTTAACCCTTTCTGGGGATATCATAGCAGCCTCCCATGTCTATGAGCCTAGGCAAAGGGGCTTTATAGGCTTATCTGTGTAACTCACACCCTCTGTCTCATTTTTAGAGAAATTACTACGAATCTGCAGGGAAAGCACAGGGCTATTATCTCTGTGCCATAAATGACAGCACACACACCCAGAAAAGGAGTGATAAAAAACACAAATTAATTCAAAAGTTAAAGGGGGAAGTATCGTTGCACCTCTTCTTTCTGTGACTGTGTCAACCAGCAGCTGTTAATCAGCTTCCGACACAGAATCTCAACTATCAGAATATAATATCCAAAATGTCCACAACACTCAAAAATCACTGTCAAACAAAAAACCAGAAAAGTATTTAAATGAGTAAAGACAATTGTTCTAAGAACACATAGTAAAAAAAATAAAATAAAATTATACAACAAAATCTACTAAATACTGGTTTTTAGAAAAATTTCTGTGGGACTGAAGCCACAACCTACCCCCACTGAATCATCATTATGAACACAACACTCCAGGTAGATATGACCAAAAAGCTTCCCCCACCAGCTCCACATCTCCAGCAGGCAGCAGGCCACCAGCATTTCTCCTCCCACATAGCACTGGATTGCAAAAGCCAATAAATCCAAGACAGTGTGTCCAAGGAATCAAAGCTCCCTTCCTCCATGTAGTCCCAACACATAGGGCACAGCTGTCCTTTTGCCGAGGCACAAAAGGACAAAAATGCTGGGGGTAACTGGCTCACTTGCTTATAGGGCAGCGGTCTCATGCCTAAGGAAAGCAAGCCATTAAGACTAGAGGCTCCTGTATGATTGGTTTTGGGTGCTGCGGATGGCTCCGTGGAGCCTCTATCTCAGGAAATAAAAATAGCTCAGTTGCAAGCATCACCCCAGATAACCAGAGCATCGGTCCCAGACAGAAGTTGATCTCAGTCCAAGCACATGCTGGAGTCTGTCTTTTTATCTCCCCTCTCTTACTTGGGAAAGAAAAAAAAAAGTAAATTTAATGTGATGACATTGATCAATAAGAACACACAGAGTTTCAGTAAACCTTTTTTTTCTTTCTTCTTTTTCAAATAAGAGGAGAGGAGATAGAAAAACAGACTCCCATATGTGCCCCAACTGGGATCTATTTAGAAACCCCCATCTGGGGCCATTCTTGCAACTGAGCTATTTTTAATGCCTGAGGCAAACGTTCAACGAAACTGTCCTCAGTTCCCCAGAATGAGACACTTAAACCCATGGAACCATGGCTTCAGGACTGCATGAGGGGAAGGGAAAGAGAAAAGGGGGAGGGGTGGAAAAGCAGATGGTCACTGCTTCTGTGTTCCCTGAGCAGGAATTAAACCTGGGACATGTACACCCTGGCCTGGTGGTATACCACAGAGAAAACTGGTCAGTGTCTTGTTCAATATTTCTATTGCCCTTAAGCTGCTGACTTAAGGGGCTCACCACCTAAAGTCAAGTTATTTTCCGTCATCATATATTTGTCCTCCATTTCTCCCTTTGACCCACCCTCTCCCCCAAGTAACCATTTTATTCTTATCTATGTCCATGAGTCTCAGTTTTATGTCCCACCTATGTGAGATATATATTTCTTTCTCTTTATGTCTCTACCTCAAAGACCTCTTGCTTTAATAACCACTTTATATTTATTTCTGTCCATAAACCTTTGTTTTATATCCCACTTATGTGTGAAATCATATAGTTCTTAACTTTTTTGATTCATTTATTTCACATACAATAGTATAATGGTCTCAATGTTCATCCATTTCTTTAAAAAACAACAAAAAATTATCAAATTTGTACAAAACTACAAAGGACCCCCAAATAGTTAAAGCAGTCCTGAGAAAAAGGAAGAAAGCTGAAGGTATTATACTACCTCACTGCTAAGTATACTACAGAACCATGATAGTCAAAACAGCATAATACTGGCAAAATAAATAAATGAGAAAATAATTCAGTAATTAATTAATTAAACACAGAATAATGGAGCAGAATCAAAAGCCCAGAAATAAAGCCCAGATATATGGGCAAATACATTTCTTTTTACAAAATAGTTTAAGATACACAATAAAGGGGGGGAAACCCTCTTGAATTCACAGTGTTGGATTATTTTAAAACCACATGCAAAACATGATACTTGACTACTGTTTCTCACTATGCATGAAATTTTATTTAAAATAAATCAAAGATTTAAATATAGGATCTGAAACAATAAAATACAGAGAAAAATACATAGGTTCTAAATACCTATACCTCGGCCATAAAGAACTTTTTAAAAATTTGATCCCAAAGGGAAGGGAAGTAAGTGCAAAAATAAATGACTAGAACAGTATCAAACTTAAAAGCTTCTGCACAGCTAAAAAACCTGACAACAATAAGGAAAAAGGCAACCTACCAAAAAAAATAATAATACTCACAAACAATAGCTCTGAAAGTGGTTAATATTCAAAATATATAAAGAACTCACAAGGCTCAACAACAAACAAACAATTCAATTAAAAAATAGGGAGAGAACCTAAACAGACACCTCTCTCATGAAGAGATACAAACAACAAAGAGATGTACAAAAAGATGCATATCCAAACTATGAGATGTCACTTCACACTTGATAGATTAGTTGTTATCAACAAGAGAGGTAATAAAAAGTTTGGCTGTTATCAAAAAGAGAGGTAATAAAAAGTTTGGAGGAAATAGGACCCTGTTTCACAGTTGGTGAAAATGTAAACTGGGTCTGACTTGTGGAGGTGCAGTGAAGAAAGTGTCGACCTGGAACACTGAGGTCGCCAGTTGAAAACACTGGGTTTGCCTGGTCAAGGCACATATGAGAGTTGATGCTTTCTCCTCCTCTCTTCTTTCTCTCTCTCTTTCTCTCTAAAATAAATAAATAAAATCTTATTTAAAAAGGAAAATATAAACTGGTATAGCCATTATGAAAGACAGTATGGTGTTTTCTCAAAATGTAAGTATAGAGTTGCTGTATGCCCTAGATGTTGGTTTTTGGTAAATGCCTGTTGTCATGTTCAGGAAATTCTTTTGTAGTCCTAGTTTGTTCAGTGTTTTTAGCACAAAATCCTCATTTACTCCTCTTTCTTCCACCCCCTTCCTTTGGTATCCACTTAACTTCTGTCTATGTCTGTTAATCTAGGTATCTCTGCCACATATGTATGTAATCATATAGTCCTTAACTTTCTCTGACTTCCTTATTTTGCTTCTTAAAATAGTCTCTTGGTTAATTCATGTTGTTTATTGCATATGCATAAGTATGACTCATTAGTATTTAATCATACATAGGTATTACATCGTGTTTGTTAAATGTTTTATTTATTTATTTATTTATTTATTTATTTATTTCATTTTTCTGAAGCTGGAAACAGGGAGAGACAGTCAGACAGACTCCCGCATGCGCCCGACCGGGATCCACCCGGCACGCCCACCAGGGGTGGTGCTCTGCCCCCCAGGGGGCGATGCTCTGCCCATCCTGGGCGTCGCCATATTGCGACCAGAGCCACTCTAGCGCCTGAGGCAGAGGCCACAGAGCCATGCCCAGCGCCCGGGCCATCTTTGCTCCAAAGGAGCCTTGGCTGCGGGAGGGGAAGAGAGAGACAGAGAGGAAAGCGCGGCGGAGGGGTGGAGAAGCAAATGGGCGCTTCTCCTATGTGCCCTGGCCGGGAATCGAACCCGGGTCCTCCGCACGCTAGGCCGACGCTCTACCGCTGAGCCAACCGGCCAGGGCCTGTTCAATGTTTTATTAAGGGACTCTTTGGCCTGACCAGGCTGTGGTGCAATGGATAGAGCATCGGACTGGGATGCAGAGGACCCAGGTTCAAGACCCCGAGGTCGCCAGCTTGAGCGCAGTCTCATCTGGTTTGAACAAAGCTCACCAGCTTGGACCCAAGGTCGCTGGCTTGAGCAAAGGGTTACTCGGCCTGCTGTAGTCCCCCAGTCAAGGCACATATGAGAAAGCAATCAATAAACAACTAAGATGGTGCAACAAAAAACTGATGATTGATGCTTCTCATCTCTTTGCGTTCCTGTCTGTCTGTCCCTATCTATCCCTCTCTCCGACTCTCTATCTCTGTAAAAAATAAAAAAAAAAGAATCCTTGGTTGTTTCCATGTATTTGACCACCATGAAAAATGCTGCATTGAACATGGATGTGTATTTGTTTGCATATAAATGATTTTCAGTATTTCTTTAGATAGTCATGTGCTTTCCTTTTTTCATTCTATTAACACAGTAAATGATATTAATAGGTGTTTGTATGTGAGCCATGCTTGCAGTTTGGGTGTGGTGGGACACATGGAGATAGGATGGACTGTCTCCATTGTGCCCAGAGTGGTGGCAACATAGGGCAGAAGGAAGAGAGGGTATGGGGGGAGTGTGGTTTCCAGGTGAATACTTCACATGCTATAAAGATGCATACATGAAACCTATGTGTTCCTATGAAACAAGGTCACCCCATTACATTTAATTTCTACATAAAAAAGGGATAAAGCATAAATATTTTTAAAATATTAGATTGGTTAGGCCTTTTATTAACTCCTAGAACAATTATTATCTTCAAGTAGAATACAGGCCATTTTAGGCCTTCCGGAGCCCACCACTCAGAAACAGCTCTGAACATTCCTAGAATTAAATGGATATTGCCAGTTATAGAATGTAAAATATAAAAAAAGGCCAGGCCTCTCTATAAGCTTTAAAGTAAAGTGATCAACAAGGTCAACTAGTTTGTGTTAGGAAAGAGAGTAACAGAGGGTTTTGGAAATACTAAAAGAAGCTCTCACCAACCAACCCTAAGCTGACCAAAGTTAGAAAAGCTCTTCCAATGACATGTTACAGAAAAAGAGGGAATAGCATTAGACATCTTAACTCAGGCCTTGGTTCTGATAGAAGAGTCCAAAAGTTAGAAATTTGCTTCAGTAATTGTAGCTTTTTAGTTTTAATGAATCGATTATGGAAGAGTTAAGAAACAGTTAATCTGCTTGCTATTCTCTGCTAATGAGTTTCTGGCAAATTAGCTCTGGGTTTTTTACTTTGGGGAAATTTCTGTTTTTACCTGAGAGAATATTGTATCCTGTCACAGGAGATTCGTCTTCGGCTACAAAGGTGAGAAGACCCACTTGAAAGAGTAATGGTTCATGCTATGTGCACTTTGCATCCTTCTACTACCAATATGTAAATCATCCTATGTTAGGCATGATGTAAGGTGCCCTGGCGATTCATAGAGCCCTTGCAAAATGACAACAGAAGGTGCTGAGTAAATAGATGCTATTTCCTAGATGTTCCTGAAATGGCAGCAGAGAAGAGCATTTACTGAATGTATTGTATGCATTGGAGTGTGTGCAGTGTTCTTACCCGGAGAGTATGAGTCTTGTTTCATTAACTCTGGATTCTCTGAGTGTTTGTAACTATCTTTTTTTTGTGTGAGATTATAGAACTCTGACATATTGTATCTGGACCTTGTGATTGTGAGGATATGTCCCACTTTCATTTATTTGATTTGCTTCAGGCTAATGATAGAAATCTCTATTATCTCTGGCAAAGTGGTAGCTGAACCTGTTTCTTCATTATAGAGACAACAACTTATTGCCAGTGATGAGACCATCTCCTTTCTCCCAAGTTCTGTTCAAGTAGGCAAACCAGGATGCTGGGCAACGAGGGGCGGTTAAGCCATTTGGAATGTCTGAATAAAAGATCTCACAAACAACACCTTTTTCAATCATTTAAAAAAATATTTGCATGCCTGCTGTGGTCTGGCATTGTTCTAAGTGTTTGGGATATGGTGAGCAAAAAATCCCATCCCTATAGCACACAGACTGCTGGTAGAAAAAAGACAAGCATACAGGCATACTTAGTTTTATTGCTCTTAGCTTTATTGCGGTTCACAGATGTTGTGTTTTTGTTTTGTTTTGTTTTTTATAAATCAAAGGCAATACTCCTCCACCAGTGAAAAGGTTACAACTTACTTTATTGTAATACTCATTTTATTGAAGAGGTCTGGCATTGAACCTGAATGATCTCTGAAGTAATGGAGTTTAATGAGGGCCTGGACAAGGAATGACAGAAGCTCCTACCCAAACCATCTCTCTGTCCACTTACTAGTCCCACATTGGCTTTTAGTCCAAACTGTAAACATACAAGCACAGAACATATAAAATGGCAGGCCAGTAATGAGCAACCTTGCATAAGAGAAATATGAAGGGCAGAGCAGGGTGGGGTGGAAAAGAGAGCGAGGAATGATGATGAAAATACAATTATTTGACCCTTCTTGACCTGTCAGAGGAATGAAACTCTCAGGTAAGAGTTGGAAACAGAAGTGAAGAAAATTTTTCGTTTACAACTAAGAAATCAAATTTAGCATTTTTCCATGTTTACAAGAACAATCTTATTTTAAAAATCAAATCTTTATGTAAGGAATATTTTTGGGGCAGTGAAAATATTCTGTATGTACAATGTTGAACACATGTTATAACACATTTGTCCAAAAACATAGAAGGCACAACACCAACAGGGAGCCTTCATGTAAACCACGGACACTGGGTGAGAAGGAACGGTCACTACAGGGTCAACAACTCGAACAAATGTGTGACTCTGGTGGTAGAGGCTGGTAACCAGGAGGCTCTGCCTGTGTAGGGCAGGGAGTGTATGGGAAACCTCTGTAAAGTCAACTCATTTTTCTGGGAACCTAAAACTTCTCTGAAAAATAAACTTTTGATTAAAAAAGAGAGTATTTTACATACTGGTTGTGAGCTCGGAACACACCCCACTCAGGTAAGAGAATCAGATATTACGGAAGACAGAACCCATCAATACACCGGCTCTTAAATGAACAGGAATGGCTCTAGCAGTCAGATGTTTGTTAAGTCAAGCTTAGTCCTCTGGCTGGAGCATAGAGACCATTGTGTTTGCTCCTCGGCAGTCCAACCCGAGCACTGGCTTACTACCCCAGTGCTTCCTTTGGTGTGCCCGGTCCCTGCTTGTCAGCACCTGGGCTCCTCTGTGTCCTCTCTGCTCAGTCTGGGTGGGCACAAAGGCAGAGTTTGATAGTTAACTATTTTGGCGACTGTCTCCATGGTGACTATGACAGGAAATAATCTTTGACCCTTCTGCTGTTGTTTGTAGAAACCTGACTCTGGGCCTGTGAGTAGTCTTCTGCACCTTGTCTGGAGAAGCTGAAGGCTGCTGCCTCTACCTTGGTTCCTGGCCAGCCAGCACCCTCCCCATGCCTGCTTTCTCCATATCAGGGACCCGGCGGCCACCATGCTCCCTGAGGGGGAGCAGGTGGCGTGGGGTTGGGAGTGGGGAAGCCTGGTTTTAAGTAGGGAATATTATGGGTACAATGCTCACCAGGATAGCCTGACATGACTAGAAATCTTTATCTTTTTCATATCATTAACAATACTCTGCTCAGTACGCCCTTCTCATCACTAGTCCTGACATTTTCACGTATCCTCTTTCCTTGAGAAAAAAAAATATGTATTTAGATAAAAACATTACGTTATTTACAGAGCTAAATTGTAAATATCTGACACTTTGCCACATGTTTTTAGGTTACGAAGAGAAGTTGTCTTAGCAAGTGGGACATAAAAGAATGTTTTCATGAGTCCGAGAAAAATGAAATGCTATTTCTTGGGTTATAGACTGTACAGGCAGGTTGCTGTGTGGGAACCCTGGGTGCCAGTGAGTCTTGGGAGAAGTAAGTTAGGCATCAAGAGAAAGGAGGGACAGAACAGGAGAAGATGACTTGGCTTACCTCACACATTTTGCTTAGGGCGGAATTAAATTTTTTTAAATTTAAAAAAAAAATTTTTTTTTTGTGTGTGTGTGTGTTTATTTTTCTGAAGCTGGAAACGGGTAGAGACAGTCAGACAGACTCCCACATGCGCCCGACCAGGATCCACCCCGCACGCCCACCAGGGGGCGACGCTCTGCCCCTACGGGGCGTTGTTCTGTCACAACCAGAGCCACTCTAGCGCCTGGGGCAGAGGCCAAGGAGCCATCCCCAGCGCCCGGGCCATCTTTGCTCCAATGGAGCCTCGGCTGCGGGAGGGGAAGAGAGAGACAGAGAGGAAGGAGAGGGGGAAGGGTGGAGAAGCAGATGGGCGCTTCTCCTGTGTGCCCTGGCCGGGAATCGAAATCGAACCCGGGACTTCTGCACACCAGGCCGATGCTCTACCACTGAACCAACCGGCCAGGGCAAGGGCGGAATTAGTACACACTGCTCTTAGCTATTCTTCACCCAGAGGTAATTTTTCTAACCACCAGCAGGGGGAACCTAGCTGACTGTAGTCAGGTGATTGGCATTTTGCACTCTTAAGTGGAGAAGAAAAACCTACTGGCTTTCCGTTAATTTGGGAACTTCTGTTTTGCATGTTGCTTTTAAATCCGATGCAACTTTGTGCTTTCTATGGAGCTTTACTGGGTAGGTGAAATACTTGATTAAACTGAGGGATTTTTGTTGTTGTTGTTCTTGATTCCATGATGTAAGGCCAGGAGCTGCCCTCGTGGCCATTCACATGCAGGCTCCCATTAGATTCGAACAGATGGTAATGAAACAACGGAGCCAATAACTGGTGGGCCATCATCTTTAATCCTAGCTTGCACCCGGCGGGCAAGTAAAAACACACTGGGCTCCAAAACCCACTCATTCAGTGCTCACAAAGCCACAGACTCATCCAAGTTTCCTAGAATCAAAGGTTTCTAGCTCACCAGACTTATTCACCTCTGTTCCCCGTCTTCTTCCTTCTCCCTGCACAAACTCTGCACAAACTGGCTTCTCACTCAGCACTCCATGATCTTGGCTGCTTCTCCTGGCCTCCTCCATGTGGCCTTTCTCTGCTCTCCTCTCTAATGCTAATCTCAGGAACCGAGAGAGAGCAAGCCCCCATTTTATACTGCAGAAATCAAAACCTTTAATTCAATATACAAACAAGGAAGTCTCTGATACAAAGTCACTTATCTGAGGCATAATGGTATTCTTCATGAGAGTGCACCACCCCACATTAAAAAGGGTGGGAAAGGCTTAGTCCCAAAACCAAGCCCCAGGCTACAAGAATCCTGCCTGCCCACAGCCTGCCCCCAACACACATTAATATAATTACACCCATTCCAAGCAAGAAGGGCAACTAATATCACCTGGGCAACGGGCTTCCACGTGGGCAGTGCCATCTTTAGCAAAGTGAGCATAATATATTTTATCTGCCCAACACATGACAAGTTCAAGTTTAAAAAATTAAGACATTTCCTTTTCTTTTAGTTTGGTGTCTAGTCAATTTTAGTTTTTTTAATGTAGCCCTAGGCACAGTAAAATTCCAGATAATTGTGGCCTGCACAGAAATCAAACCTTAAATTCTTCTCTTTATTTCATATCCTATATCCAAATCCAGTTGGTTCTACTTTCAAAATAGAAAGGCTTATGTCGCAGTTTCATGATAGCATTTCTGAGTTCGTGGATATGGATTTATGTTATCAGTTTTTAATCCATTTTAAGGAACTGGAAATATTTATATTCACTTAAACTGCTTAGCTGACTTAAAACACATACTTTTATATGTAATTTCTTAAATTTAAAAAAAAGTAATAAAAACGTGGTATATTCCTAAAACAAGTGTGTCTCAACATGATTATCTTAGTCCAAAATGCAATTATCTATTTTCTGGACCAGTGAAATATCCTTGTATCTAGTTTCTTTATTTCCACTGCCCCTTCCCTTCCCACCTACCTAGCTGTCCAGTTGGTCCCTGAATCTCCAAAGCTTCAAATGTCTAATTTTTTTCAAAGAAATCTGCTTGGTGGTCTCCACCCCTCCCCCATTAATCTTTGCCTTATCTGGATGATCGTCCGGGATCATGCCCTGATAGGTGGAGGAGGGAAAATAGGAGATTCCATGAGTAAGAAGGAGGGGCTGCTGTGAAGTGTAAAACACCGAGAAAAGCCATGAAAGGAAGATTCTAGTTCATGTTGGACAGGAGGATTTTTGCAAAGGATTCCATCAATTGATGACTCACCTGATAAACTTTTGCTTCAAAATAAACAAGTCCCAGGACAAAAGTTTAACATGATCAGAGATTCTGAAGGGTGCAAGCTAAAGGTCACATAACTCAATAGAAACAGGGCCCAGGAATTTTCAAGCAAAGATAAGCATGTAGTTACATAAACAAATAGGACAACCTCAGTGAATATAATAGCACTAAATGCAGGGGTCAAGTGGAAAGGGACGTTTTGTCTTTAGTGAATTTATTTTTTCTTCTTGATTTCTATTTGTAAGCTTCAAATACTACTCCTTTCTTGATTCAATCTGAAGTATGAAAGTATGACTATCTACTACAGATATAACTGAAGCAAAATGAGTGCCAGTTGGCAAAGTTAACTATGCAAGACATTCATGTTTATTTATTTATTTTTATGTATTCATTTTAGAGAGGGGAGAGAGAGAGAGAGAGAGAGAGAGAGAGAGAGAGAGAGAAAGGGGGAGAGAAGCAGGAAGCATCAAATCCCATATGTACCTTGACCAGGCAGCCCAGGGTTTTGAAGTGGTGCCTCAGCGTTCCAGGTCGACGATTTATCCACTGAGCCACCACAGGTCAGACCCCTGTTTATTTTTCTATAACCTAATTTCTGATTTGAGTTCCCATTCTTGCAATGCAGCAGAATTTAATCTCTAACAACTTGGGGATTTCCTCCCACCCTTTCCAGAGTTGCATCTAATTTCTGGAGGGTGTTCCAAGCGACAAAGTTGGGGGATGGGGCATATGGTTTGCATCTGGTCTCTGGTCATCATTTCTCCATGCTGGCATCCACTGTGACAACCAACACCGGGAATATAAAAACCTCCCACCACTCCAGCTCCCACAGGGACCATATCCTCAATATCTATCTACATCTCACAGCCTTTTCTCATTGAAGCTATTCTTGATCTGGGAACCCACAGACGTTTCTAGAGCTTCAGTGATCCCTCCTTTTTAACTGACATATGAATAGATGAAAGAGAAGGAGAGGGGATGGATCCCTTTTCCGGGGACATATTAGCATCTATTTTTTGGTCTTCTTTCTAATATGTCTCCTTCCTCACATCTGGGAAATCTTTGTGTGATTTTGGGTGGGAGCTCTTTCTCTAAATCACCAAGTAGACTTTTAAATCTTATTTCAAATTCCCTTTCAGCCTGGATTTTGGAGACTCAAATGCCAAAAAAATCCTCATCTTTTTTCTTTGTTCTTTATTAACTCATTCTGATAGCTCACAATAACTTATCTGTTATTTAAAAGATGGTAAAAATGAAGAAGTAGGGAAAAATTAGAAAAAAACATTGACTAATACTTTAAAAATGTATCCTGCCTCATATATCTCTACTGATGAATTCTCTAACAGAGGGTGTAGTTGGAATGATATCTGAAACGAAGACTAAACCTTTTAATACATGCTAAATGGTGCATGTAAGTGCTAATAAAATGCATAGGCGCTCTTAACAAAAAATGTTATTTGTAACAAATGAAAATTATTTAGTATGTAATCAGATTATACAAGGAGTCCATCTCTGCCATGATCTGGCTGTAGAAATTTAGGCTATTCACTTCATTATTTAGGCACAGATTTTCTCAATTTTAAATTCATTTATTGAATTGAGAGAGAGAGAAAGAGAAACATCAATTTGTTTTTCCACTTATTTATGAGTTCATTGGTTAATTCTTGTATGTGCCTTGACTAAGGTTCAAACCCACAACCTTGGCAAATGGGGATGATGCTCTAACCAACTGAGCCACCCGTCCAAGGCCACACTCCACAAGTTTTTTGAGAGAATTAAATTACGTTAAGTAATCCAGGTGATGGATGATACCCATTCAGTAAATTCTTGTTTGTTCAGTATTCTTCTATCCATTCATGTATTCATCCTTTCTTTCCTCAGGTATGCTTTCCTTACTCCTATATAGCAAGGCTATAGCCACTGTTAATAAACCTTTTGCAATCCGTACATATATGTTGTTTGGTGGGAGTGACTACCCTAGCCATATTATAGTATAAAACCTAAGTACAATCAATGAAGATAAGGCCTAGATTCATGAATCCCATGGATCTGATGAGCTCATGGCTGGAGCCTCCCTGTTGCCCTTACTGGTTTCTAGTGAACAAGTTTTGAGCAGAAACAGTACTTTTAATGACAGAGAGCCTTTAATTGTTTGTAGTATGGACAATAGAACCTCCCTTACTTCTTCTTTAAATGAATGTTATCAATGATATTTTCCAGGTTTCCGAGAGTTGAGTGGGATAAAATCTTAGATCCAGAGCAGATTCATAACTATTCTTTTTCTTTTAATTAAAGTATAATTTTCATACAGGATAATAAACAGACCTTAAATGTTCAATAAGTTCTGACAATTCTATACACCTACTTACCCACCACAAGAAAGAATTTAACATTTTTATTACTCCCCCTGAATTACCTTATACTCCTTTCTAGTCAATCATCTATTGTGGCAGAATTTTTTTTTATTATGAAAGCTCCTAAATGTTCTTAGGCATGTCACCTATTTTATTTAACATTTGAACACTCAAGTTCTTTCAGTCAGAAATAAACTAATGAAAGCCAATGTTTGCTGGGAGATTGGCATGCATGATCTCAACACTCATAATTATTTTATGAAGGAGAAGCTATTTACTTCATTTTACAGATGAGAACGCTGAAACTTAAAGAAGTAAAGTAAGTCACTCAAAGGTCAAAGAACTCTCAAATGGCAGAGCTAGGTTTTGAGTTGATATGATTCTAAAACTTGACTTTTACATCACTATGTGAAGGAGCGGACGCACTCTGAGGTTTAGCTAAACGAGTGCAGTTTTTCTGGGTCTAGATTTTATGCATCAGCTGTTGTGACAAAAGGAGAAAGCGTAAGTTGGTTGATTTAATACTACCTCACAGGGGAACTTTCCTTTCCTTTAAAATAGCCTCACAAGCTTTGCTGCCCTTTAATTAACTTGTGCCTGCACAATGCTTGCTCATTGACTGTTAAGACCACATGAAGACAATGATGACACTTATGAAAGTGAACATTTTGAGCACTTACTATGTTCCAGTGCTACATGAAGCACTGCACCTGAATTTCCTTATTTAGTTGTCACGACCACTCTCAGGAGAGGATTTCTTTTTGGGTTTTTTTTTATTTTAATGGGGTGACATAGATCAATCAGGGTACATAGGTTCAGAGAAAACATCTCCAGGTTATTTTGACATTTGATTATGTTGCATACCCATCGCCCAAAGTCAAATTGTCTTCCGTCACCTTCTATCTGGTTTTCTTTCTGCCCCTCCCCTCCCCCACACCCTCTCCTTCTCCCCCCTCCCGTAACCCCCACACTCTTGTCCATGTCCCTGAGTCTCATTTTTATGTCCCACCTATGTATGGAATCATATAGTTCTTAGTTTTTTCTGATTTACTTATTTCACACAGTATAATGTTATCAAGGTCCATCCATGTTGTTGTAAAGGATCCGATGTCATCATTTCTTATGGCTGAGTAGTATCTATAGTATATATGTACCACATCTTCTCTATCCAGTCATCTATTGAAAGGCTTTTTGGTTGTTTCCATGTTTTGGCCACTGTGAACAATGGATTTGTTATTAACATTTTTACAGACTAAAACTTTGAGGCTTAGGAAGAGAGGCTGGGTGACTTGCCCAGGGCCACACAGCTAGAAGGTGGTGCAGCTGATTCTGGATCTTGTTTGGCATCCTGAGAACCTTTATTTAACCCCTGCTATAGACATACAGCCTCTTGATCCTTTCCTTATGTCCTCAGTCCTATAAATAAGGGTGGTCTCCGCTCCTGCCTAGACTGCACCTACCTGGTACAGACATGTGAGTGTGAACTCAGCCAGCTGGTTCTCCTCTAGATAAGCTCCTGTGAGTCCCTAACACTGAAGTCCACCTGGTCTTCAGAAACTTGGAATACAGTCAGCTGGCTCTTGGCCATGTTGTGAATTAGATGAAGTTTGTTTTGGGCATTTTATCCTGCTCTGCACTCTGCCAGTACCCTCTAAGTGTCATGTCAACCAGACTCCTCTAACTTCCAATTCTTGGAGTTCAAATCTTGCCAGGATGACAGTCTTTCAGCCTATGCCTGTTTCCTTGGTGAGACCCCCTGAGGCTTCTTTGGCTTCTGCCCTTCCCCGGTCTGTTGATTTTCCCATCTGTGTCTGAGTCAGTTTCACTCTAGTTCCCCCAGAGCTGACCCTGTGCTAATGTGCTCATGGATGGAGGTTGGTGGAGGCACTCCAGACACCCAAGGCTTTCTAAAGATAGGAAGCTTATCAGTTTTGCCAACCTCTCTGAGGACTGATAAGAAGGGAACAGGGCAGCCTTAGTGATAACAACAGTTAATCACATGGCATTTATTTAATCTCCATCTGGAACTGTCCTATATGTATACTTCATATGTATAGGTTCATTGAATCCTTACAATAGTCCTATGCAATGTGTTAGTCAAAGTTCAGTGAGAAATAAGAGGCACATGCTAGATTTCTGAGGAGAATGTAAAGAAAGGGCCATTTGCAGAGACATGCAGCAGATGTGAGGGAATCAATCAGGGATGTTGCGGTGCTTAGGAAACCAGCAGCAGTAGGAAGCTGTTCCCACTCTTAGGCTGAAAGGAAATGATGTAACTAGAGTGAGCCAGATGAGGAGCTGTTCTAGGAGGAGCTGCTCTAGGAAGCCATCTGCAGTCATGGAGGGATGAGGCCAGAGCCCTAGGGGGGTAGGGGTGGGGATAGCAGGTGAAGAGAACAGTGAGGTGTTGGGGGAACAAATACTTTAATACCCCTTTCCTCTTTCCAATTTCTCATTGGCGGAAACAACTGGAAGCCTGAGGTCAAGGGAGTCTGGGTGATATGAACTTGAAGTACCAGTCACCAAGGGAGTCAAACTGGGCATAAAGACAAACAGAGAATAATCAGTCCAGAAAGAAACCAAGGCACAGAGAAGTGAACAGCACGCCAAGGTCACACAATTAGGAAGTGGCAGAGCTGGGATCTGACTAAGGCTGTCATATCTCTAGTGTTGGAAAGATCTCTCACAATTACATATTGTCAGTCTTACATTTTCCAAAAATGCCTTCTCCAGAGAGATATTGGAAGGCTCCTGAGGGATGAATTTTCGAACAGATGCCCTAATCATATTAGAATTGGGGAAGATTCTAAGATCAGGCATTTGGTGTCCACTAATGGGTGGTAGCATTGGGATGAGTCCAGTCCAATGCATGGGGACCCATACATGTTCTAAAAGGGTTCCCACTGGTGACAGAGAGAAGCCCCCTGTTAGAGGTAAAAGGGCTCCATTCATCTGTTTTAAAATGTCCCTGTACACAGCAGATACCTGGCGGAAATTACGTCATGACAAACAAAGGTAACTGCAAGCCTTGGCCAATTCCATGTGTTAATGGTAACTAACAAGGTCAGGTTAATAAAACAAAAGCTATGAAATAGTAAGTTTGTCAGTAAACTGTTAATAAGAGGGAGAGAATTATTTTGCCTCCACTGAGGAGAAACTAAGACCTGTAGTTTCCGTGTGAGAGAAGGCAGTGCTCAATTTGAACAACTTTTGTAAAAAAAAAAAAAAAAAAAAAGGCTGCTCCCCCAAGTTGAACCCAATTGAGGCAGACCAACAAATAAGAAATGCAATCGCTGTGTGGGGAGGCTTCCCGTGAAATGAGAAGAGGAGGTACGGTGAGACAGAAAATTCAAGAGAAAAAAAATGCTAAGAATACTTTATTTTGTATTAAAGAAGTAAAGCTCTAATGCTAGACTTTTATGGTTCATTATTTTATTTCTAATTAAGTTTCTTGTTTTCTCTTTGGCAAAATTAGGCAACAAGCTGACTACAGTGCACTTTTTACGTAAACCAGACACTGGCTTCTACCAAGAAAAAGGGTGAGTTTGGGAGAGAGAGAAGAGGCCTTGATGATGCAGTAGGAGACACAAGAGTGTAAGAAAAATACCAACATGTCTTAGGTAATTTAGCATGTCATAAGGTCCTATGGTTTGGCATTATCCCTGTAATCTGAGAAAGAAAAACAATTGTATAGATCCAGCAATCCTATGGTAGAACATTGTGAAGAGTAAATGAGATGTACTCAGCGAAATAATCAAAATAATATTATCTAGAGAAAGAGAAAGCCCTTTTTTACTAGACTAGGGATTGGAAACCTTTTTGGCTGAGAAAGCCATGAACGCCACATATTTTAAAATGTAATTCCATGAGAGCCATATGATATGTTTAACACTAAATACAAGTAAATGTGTGCATTTTATGTAAGACCAACACTTTTAAAGTACAATAAGTGAATTCTTTTTAATAACGTTATTATGCTGTTGCTAACCAATGATGAATAAAGTACTTCATACCATTAATGGAACTTCTGGTGCTGCATGGTTTTGCTGATGGCTTTGTAGTCTGGTTGATACATGGTGAGGTTAAGCTTCATGCAGGCGTTGAAACTTCCATCCCTTAATCGTGATCGTAGGTTGGTCTTAACGTTCCTTAGATGTGAGAAAGATGCTCACATGCATACGTAGAGCCAAACATTGTCAGTACAGCAATACTCACACGCTGCAGTGTGTGGTACAGTATGTGACGGGAAGCGTGTTCCAAGTTTTGACAATCAGCTGGTTCGCAGGTTGAAGTTTTTTCATTTCTCCCCACTTGTGTTTGCTTGTCAACTCTGTTTGCTGTTGTGCAAGTCTTTCCAAATCTTCATTCAGTGACTTGAACTTATTCACCCACGTGTCTGAGGCCTTCAGGTCAGCAGCTTGTAGCTCAAAATCTCTGACGGAGACACCAGGGATGTAACTCAGGTCGGCGCTGTCCACTGTAGACTTGTGTGGATGGGTGATGAACTTAAAAAGATGAGTGCACTCACGAAATTCTCCAAAGCATGCTTTGAATGACTGCAGGAGATTAGATGTGAAGCCCGCTAGCTGCTGGAGATCAAGATGTTGAGCAAGGTCACTTGCTGTGCATGCATCTTTAAACTCTCCCAGTTTTTCAAAGTGTAGTAATTGACCTGTTTCAATGTCGGCAATGAAGAGTTCCAGCTTTTTTTCAAATGCAAACACTGCTTGTTGAAGGGATAAGACTATATTTCCAATGCCTTGCATTTTCAATTGAGCTGGTTCAGATGTTCAGTCATATCCATGAGATAGTAGAAGCTCAGGAGGCACTCAGTGTTAGCTAACTCAGGACACTCGACATTTTTCACTTCAAGAAAAGTCCGGATTTCACTCAGACAAGCCGTGAAACAGCTGAGCACCTCCTCTCTTGACAACCAACATACATTGCTGTGCAGAAGCAGACCAGGATAATTATTCCCAACTTCATCCAGCAGTGTTTTAAACTGGCGATCATTTAAAGCTTGGGCAACAATAAAGTTGACCACCGAAATGACCAGAGACATCACCTTACCAAGCTGCTTGCCACACATCTGAGCACAAAGCTCCTCCTGATGTAGGATGCAGTGAAAACTTAGGATAGGTCTCTTTTCATGTTCACGAAGAAGTGCTACGAATCCTCTGTTTTTCCCCACCATGCACGGAACACCATCAGCACACATCGAAATAAGTTTATCCATGGGTAGATTTTTTCTTTAGCAAACTCAGTGAAAGACTTGAATAAATCCTCCCCTCTTGTCTCTTTCATATGCAAAACAGCAAGACTTTCCTCACATAGTGTGTCACTGACAGCATACCTTGCAATCACGCTGAACTGGGATAAATGGCTTACGTCTGTTGACTCATCCAAAGCGAGAGAAAAGAATGGTGCTGCATTTATGTCTTTCACTTGTGTTGCCTCAAGTTGATTTGCCATCATGATGGTACGATTGTGAACAGTTCTTGCTGACAGAGGCATGTCTTTTATTCGTTTTATTATCTTGTTTTTATCCGAAAAGTCATCAAGAAGTTCATTGGCAACATCAAACATGAATGTTTTGGCATACTCCCCATATGAGAATGGCTTTCTGTTTCTCACAACTGCTAAAGCACCAGCAAAGCTAGCCGAATTCTACTCACCTTGTTGGGTCGAAACACAGAGTTGCTGCTGACTAGCTTGCACTCTGCACAGTAGCTCTTGACATGCTTTCTTCCTGCTGTCCCCCGCTGGATATTTCTATGCAAATGTAGTATGGTGTGTGTCAAAGTGCTGCTTTATATTTGACCCTTTCATTAATGCAATTTTATCATTGCATATTAGACACACTGCAGAACCTGCTCTCTCCACAAAGGCGAATTCCTCTGTCCATTCCAGCTGAAAAGTATGATACTCTTTATCTTTTTTTCTTTTAGCCATCTTCTTTGTCAAAAGGGTTTCTGCAATCAGCTAGCTGACTACTTGATTAAAAGGAGGGAAGTTTACTTCCTGACCTCACAACAACCTGTGTACATTATGCATTATCCAATAAAAATTTTGGGTTGTCCCGGAGGACAGCTGTGATTGGCTCCAGCCACCCACAACCATGAACATGAGCAGTAGGAAATGAATGGATTGTAATACATGAGAGTGTTTTATATTTTTATATTGTTATTATTATTATTTTTTTTAAGAGACAGAGAGGGATAGATAGGGACAGACAGACAGGAATGGAGAGAGATGAAAAGCATCAATCATTAGTTTTTCGTTGCAACACCTTAGTTGTTCATTGATTGCTTTCTCATATGTGCCTTGACTTTGGGGCTACAACAGACTGAGTAACCCCTTGCTCTAGCCAGAGACCTTGGATCCAAGCTGGTGAGCTTTGCTCAGACCAGATGAGCCCACGCTCAAGCTGGCAACCTTGGGGTCTCGAACCTGGGTCCTCCACATCCCAGTCCAATGCTCTATCCACTGCGCCACCACCTGGTCAGGCTTACGTGTTTTTTTTTTAGTCAAGATTTGTACAATAATACTTGGAGACCTCAATACACCACTGATGGCTCTAGATCGGTCATCCAAACAGAGAATCAACAAAGACATAGTGCCTTAAACAAAACAGTAGAGCACCTGGATATGATAGACATCTACAGGACATTTCATCCCAAAGTGACTGGGTATACTTTTTTCTCCAGTGTACATGGATCAGTCTCAAGAATTGACCATATGTTGGGCCACAAAAACAACATCAGCAAATTCAGAAAAATCGAAGTTGTACCAAGCATATTTTCTGATCATAAAGCCTTGAAACTAGAATTCAACTGCAAAAAAGAGGAAAAAAATCCCACAAAAATGTGGAAACTAAACAACATACTTTTAAAAAATGAATGGGTCAAAGAAGAAATAAGTGCAGAGATCAAAAGATATATACAGACTAATGAAAATGACAATACGACATATCAGAATCTATGGGATGCAGCAAAAGCAGTGATAAGAGGGAAGTTCATATCACTTCAGGCATATATGAACAAACAAGAGAGAGCCCAAGTGAAACACTTAACTTCACACCTTAAGGAACTAGAAAAAGAAGAACAAAGACAACCCAAAACCAGCCGAAGAAAGGAGATAATAAAAATCAGAGCAGAAATAAATGAAATAGAGAACAGAAAAACTATAGAAAAAATTAATAGAACAAGGAGCTGGTTCTTTGAAAAGATCAACAAAATTGACAAACCCTTGGCAAGACTTACCAAGGAAAAAAGAGAAAGAACTCATATAAACAAAATCCAAAATGAAAGAGGAGAAATCACCACGGACACCGTAGATATACAAAGAATTATTGTAGAATACTATGAAAAACGTTATGCCTCTAAATTCAACAACCTAGAAGAAATGGATAAATTCCTAGAACAATACAACTTTCCTAGACTGAGTCAAGAAGAAGCAGAAAGCCTAAACAGACCTATTAGTAGAGAAGAAATAGAAAAAACCATTAAAAACCTCCCCAAAAATAAAAGTCCAGGCCCTGATGGCTATACCAGCAAATTTTATCAAACATTCAAAGAAGACTTGGTTCCTATTCTACTCAAAGTCTTCCAAAAAATTGAAGAAGAAGCAATACTTCCAAACACATTTTATAAGGCCAACAGAACGCTCATACCAAAACCAGGCAAGGATGGCACAAAAGAAGAAAACTACAGACCAATATCTCTAATGAATACAGATGCTAAAATACTAAACAAAATACTAGCAAATCGAATACAACAACATATTAAAAAGATAATACATCATGATCAAGTGGGATTCATCCCAGAATCTCAAGGATGGTTCAACATACGTAAAACGGTTAACATAATACACCATATCAACAAAACAAAGAACAAAAACCACATGATCTTATCAATAGACGCAGAAAAGGCTTTCGATAAAATACAACACAATTTTATGTTTAAGACTCTCAACAAAATGGGTATAGAAGGAAAATATCTCAACATGATAAAGGCCATATATGATAAACCATCAGCTAACATCATATTAAATGGCACTAAACTGAAGGCTTTCCCCTTTAATCAGGAACAAGACAGGGTTGTCCACTCTCTCCACTCTTATTTAATGTGGTACTAGAGGTTCTAGCCAGAGCAATCAGACAAGACAAAGAAATAAAAGGCATCCATATTGGAAAAGAAGAAGTAAAGGTATCACTTTTTGCAGATGATATGATCCTATACATCGAAAACCCCAAAGAATCCACAAAAAGACTACTAGAAACAATAAGCCATTACAGTAAGGTCTCAGGATACAAAATTAACATACAGAAGTCAATAGCCTTTCTATATGCCAACAATGAAACAATTGAGAACGAACTCAAAAGAATAATCCCCTTCACGATTGCAACAAAAAAAATAAAATACTTAGGAATAAACATAACAAAGAATGTAAAGGACTTATATAATGAAAACTATAAACCATTGTTAAGGGAAATTGAAAAAGATATAATGAGATGGAAGAATATACCTTATTCTTGGTTAGGAAGAATAAATATAATCAAGATGGCCATATTACCCAAAGCAATATACAAATTTAATGCAATTCCCATCAAAATTCCAATGACATTTTTTAAAGAAATAGAGCAAAAAATCATCAGATTTATATGGAAGTATAAAAAACCCCGAATAGCCAAAGCAATCCTAAAGAAAAAGAATGAAGCTGGGGGCATTACAATACCTGACTTCAAACTCTATTATAGGGCCACGACAATCAAAACAGCATGGTATTGGCAGAGAAATAGACACTCAGACCAATGGAACAGAACAGAGAGTCCAGAAATAAAACCACATATATATAGTCAAATAATTTTTGATAAAGGGGCCAACAACACACAATGGAGAAAAGAAAGCCTCTTCAATAAATGGTGCTGGGAAAACTGGAAAGCCACATGCAAAAGAATGAAACTGGACTACAGTTTGTCCCCCTGTACTAAAATTAACTCAAAATGGATCAAAGATCTAAACATAAGACCTGAAACAATTAAGTACATAGAAGAAGACATAGGTACTCAACTCATGGACCTGGGTTTTAAAGAGCATTTTATGAATTTGACTCCACAGGCAAGAGAAGTGAAGGCAAAAATTAATAAATGGGACTACATCAGACTAAGAAGTTTTTGCTCAGCAAGAGAAACTGATAACAAAATAAACAGACAGCCAACTAAATGGGAAATGATATTTTCAAACAACTGCTCAGATAAGGGCCTAATATCCAAAGTAAACAAAGAACTCATAAAACTCAACAACAAACAAACAAACAATCCAATAAAAAAATGGGAAGAGGACATGAACAGACACTTCTCCCAGGAAGAAATACAAATGGCCAACAGATATATGAAAAGATGCTCATCTTCTTTAGCTATTAGAGAAATGCAAATCAAAACTGCAATGAGATACCACCTCACACCTGTTCGATTAGCTATTATTAACAAGACAGGTAATAGCAAATGTTGGAGAGGCTGTGGAGAAAAAGGAACCCTCATACACTGTTGGTGGGAATGTAAAGTAGTACAACCATTATGGAAGAAAGTATGGTGGTTCCTCAAAAAACTGAAAATAGAACTACCTTATGACCCAGCAATCCCTCTACTGGGTATATACCCCAAAAACTCAGAAACATTGATACATAAAGACACATGCAGGCCCATGTTCATTGCAGCATTGTTCACAGTGGCCAGGACATGGAAACAACCAAAAATCCCACCACTAGATGACTGGATAAAGAAGATGTGGCACATATACACTATGGAATACTATTCAGCCATAAGAAATGATGACATCGGATCATTTACAGCAAAATGGTGGGATCTTGATAACATGATACGAAGCAAAATAAGTAAATCAGAAAAAACCAGGAACTGCATTATTCCATACGTAGGTGGGACATAAAAGTGAAACTAAGAGACATTGATAAGAGTGTGGTGGTTACAGGGGGAGGGGGAAAGGGAGAGGGAAAGGGGGAGGGGGAGGGGCACAAAGAAAACAAGATAGAAGGTGACAGAGGACAATCTGACTTTGGGTGATGGGTATGCAACATAATTGAACGACAAGATAACCTGGACTTGTTATCTTTGAATATATGTATCCTGATTTATTGATGTCGCCCCATTAAAACAATAAAATTATTTTTAAAAAAAAGATTTGTAGTGAGCCAGATGCATTCATCAAAGGAGCCACATCTGGCTCACGAGCTATAGGTTCCTGACCCCTGTTCTAGACCTTTTCCTTTCACACTGTTTTTTCAAAAACTATCTTTCTAACATTCTATCTTTTTAAATGATTTGAAACACAGAAGTTGGCTTTAGGGACACAATCTTCATTATTTATCATAAAGATGGAATATAATTGCCTGAATTGTTATTCTTTGCAGAAGTCAGCTATTTCTAAAAGTTGGTTACTAATAATGTTTATTATATAGTAGGGTTTCAAATGATAGCTGGTTTGTTTCAAGCCATAAATACTGGAGGCATATTATATAAATACTCACATATACATTAACAATGTTCTCCCACCTTCCTTTCCTGTGGACTCCAGATTTTTTAAGATGCTGTGGGACTGGCCATGGGCATTTAGAAGCCATACAAGGTCACCAGAGGAGGCTCCATTTGAGCAATTATGTCAGGAATGGAGAGTCAAAGAGGATAAACAGATAGGGCCCTGGCTGATTGGCTCAGTGGTAGAGTGTTGCCTTGGCATGTGGATGTCCCAGGTTCAATTCCCAGTCAGGGCACAGAGGAGAAACTATCATATGCTTCCTCACTTCTCCTCTTCCCCCTTTTCTCTCTCCCTCTCTTTTCTCCTTCCAGGGCCATGGCTTGATTAATTCAAGCACATTGGTCCCAGGTTCTGCGGATGGCTCCGTGGAGCCTCCACCTCAGGTGCTAAAAATAGTTCAGTTGCAAGCATGGCCTCAGATGGGCAAAGCATCAGCCCCAGACAGGGGTTGCAGGTGAATCCAGTTGGATTGCATGTGGGAGTCTGTCTCTCTATCTTGGAAAAGAAGAAAAAAAGATAAACAGGTGAATGTATATGCAGTCAGCCCTCCCAAAGGCTGGGACCTTCCACTTGCACATAAAAATAAAAATTAAGAATAGAATATAAATACTGTCACCCAATTTATAAAATGGAAGATAAGGTTGAGTAATGTCTTTAAGAATCCTAAATATGGTTTACATTGAAAATATTATTTAAAGGACATTTGTTTATAGTTGATATCTATGGGAAGTTGCCATGACTATGGTCTGTAACCAATTAAAAATAAAGTGTGGCCTGACCAGGCGGTGGCACAGTGGATAGAGCGTTGGACTGGGATGCAGAGGACCCAGGTTCGAGACCCCGAGGTCGCCAGCTTGAGTGCGGGCTCATCTCCTTTGAGGAAAAGCTCACCAGCTTGAACCCAAGGTCGCTGGCTCCAGCAAGGGGTTACTCGGTCTGCTGAAGGCCCACGGTCAAGGCACATATGAGAAAGCAATCAATGAACAACTAAGGTGTTGCAACGTGCAATGAAAAACTAATGATTGATGCTTCTCATCTCTCTCCTGTCTGTCTGTCCCTGTCTATCCCTCTCTCTGACTTACTCTCTGTCTCTGTAAATAAATAAATAAAAAATAAAAATAAAAAAATTAAAAAAAAAAAAAAGTGTGATCGGCCCTGGCCGGTTGGCTCAGTGGTAGAGCGTCGGCCTGGCATGCGGAAGTCCCGGGTTCGATTCCCGGCCAGGGCACACAGGAGAGGCGCCCATCTGCTTCTCCACCCCTCCCCCTTTCCTTCCTCTCTGTCTCTCTCTTCCCCTCCTGCAGCCAAGGCTCCATTGGAGCAAAAGATGGCCCGGGCGCTGGGGATGGCTGCTTGACCTCTGCCCCAGGTGCTAGAGTGGCTCTGGTCACAACAGAGCGACACCCCAGATGGGCAGAGCATCGGCCCCTGGTGGGCGTTCTGGGTGGATCCCGGTCGGGCGCATGCGGGAGTCTGTCTGACTGCCTCCCCGTTTCCAGCTTCAGAAAAATCCAAAATAAATAAATAAATAAATAAATAAATAAATAAATAAAGTGTGATCAACATTGTTTTTCAATCAGATTTTATAGTGATTTGGCTATTGGGGTAGAGTAGATATAAAAAATATATGAAAAGTATGCTTTTTGTCTACTTTCATGCTTTGGGAGGTAGGGAAAGAAAAATGTGTTCGAGCTATGACAATATATCATCACTATCTACTTGTTAACTATCCTTATTACGGTTGAAAGGCAAAGTTATCCTTAATGGGGAGATAGACTATCTGATAACCTACAGGCTATAATTTTACAACAGCATTCTTTTGTAGGTCTTGGGTACCAGTTAGTAAAGCATGGCTTCCTAAGGCAAATCCACTCTTTCCATTTACCCACGTGCCCTGAGTTGGAATCTGGGACACAGCTTTGGGAACCACGTGTCTCTTTCCTGCACCAACTCATTCTCAACAGATAACTGCTTTTCTGCCCCTGCAGTCACCTCCTTCCTGTCTCTGTGCTCTAATTGCCGAGGCCTTCCCTGCCTTGGGTAACCTGTGTCTCTGCAGTGATGACACCCAGAGTTGGTGGTGAATCTTTCCAAAAGTAAGACACACACCAAAGTAGGTAATTTTAAAGTAGGGGTGCTTTTAGATTAGACAAAGGACACTAATATGAGAAAATCAACAGTTGCATTTCTCATTTCAACAGTAGTTTTTCATTTATGGCTGTATATCATGATTTCAATGAAGATAACCTCAACCAAGTCAGTGTGATGAGAACTGACATTTACCCCAGAATAAAATGTAAGGAGGTTCAGGTCTGTCTTAATATTAAATCCTACCCATCTAATAAACACACTGTGATTATATTGTGAAAGTCATTGCATTTAGCTTTATCTAGTTATTTCCTTATTAACTACTCTCTATTCTCCCTCTCACCTCTGTAAACTTCTCCAAAAAAAAGTTACTTTTATTGAATCTTTACTATATGCCAAAAGCTATATAAGTTCTTTACACATATTGGCTCACTTAAGCCTCACAACAATCCTATGAAATAATAACTTTTTTCCTCCCATTTTGTAGATGATAAATACAAGGCACTCAGCCAGCAAGAAAGAGAACAGAGATTAGAGGTCAGAGGGTCAGGCTTCAGAGCCAAAGCGCTCAACCACTAACCTGAAGTGTTTTTGTATAATGTTCCGTTGTTTCCCTGCAGAAATGGTTTGATCACCTCTCATCTTTGCTCTCATGCATACTGACTTGCCAATGATGGATGGCCTAAGGGTGCCTATACATGCCCACTTCACTTTCGTACTCTGTGTTTTGATTCCTGTAGGCATCCCTGTGTTCTCCGTATCATCCTGTATGCATCCCTGTGTTCTCCGTATCATCCTGTATGCATCCCTGTGTTCTCCGTATCATCCTGTATGCATCCCTGTGTTCTCCGTATCATCCTGTATGCATCCCTGTGTTCTCCGTATCATCCTGTATGCATCCCTGTGTTCTCCGTATCATCCTGTATGCATCCCTGTGTTCTCCGTATCATCCTGTATGCATCCCTGTGTTCTCCGTATCATCCTGTATGCATCCCTTGTGTTCTCCGTATCATCCTGTATGCATCCCTTGTGTTCTCCGTATCATCCTGTATGCATCCCTGTGTTCTCCGTATCATCCTGTATGCATCCCTGTGTTCTCCGTATCATCCTGTATGCATTCCTGTGTTCTCCATATCATCCTGTATGCATCCTTGTGTTCTCCGTATCATCCTGTATGCATCCCTTGTGTTCTCCATATCATCCTGTATGCATCCCTGTGTTCTCCGTATCATCCTGTATGCATCCCTGTGTTCTCCATATCATCCTGTATGCATCCCTGTGTTCTCCGTATCATCCTGTATGCATCCCTGTGTTCTCCGTATCATCCTGTATGCATCTTGTGTTCTCCATATCATCCTGTATGCATCCCTTGTGTTCTCCGTATCATCAAACCATCTGATTCCACAGTAGTCTGAGCTCAGGCAGCTGGTGAATGCACTGCTGACCACTCCTACTACCTAGATTTTTGAATTCATAGGAAATCTCATGTTAACTGCAGATAGAGGGAAAAAAAGGAAAGACTAAATATTCCTAGATACTGGAAAGGAAGCTAGCCCTGTAAGACACAGGGCCTTGTTGGATTGCCTATGAAGCTATGCCTTTTAAAATTCTTGACTACAACTTACTATAAGAAATATATTTATGTTGCAACTCACAATACATATTTATATACAGAACACTAAAAAAATGTTGTAAAAGAATACTTAACTTTGCTATATGGGATGTGCTTTAAAATTTCTATTCTATTTTATATATTTTTTAAAAAAATATGCTGGTCTAGTAAATTGGTTTTGTAAGGTATTTTTCCCCTCTGAGAAGGAAGGAAGGGGCCAGAGCCACCAAGTGTGGAATAACAAAAGGCTTTACTGAGTACAGCGCATCCCGCCTGGCAAGGTTCCTTGGCCCCGAAGAAAGAAAGATGGAGGAGATGGAGGCCAGGGAAGTCACAAGGATTAAACAGCGTGGGAGATATTTAAAGGGGTCCCTCTAGGGAAGTCGAGCCAATATGACGTGGTGAAATCTCACTGGCTGGCAGACGGTCGCTTTTTCCAAAGGGTTCCTGCGAAGCTTCTTTTGGCGCACTTGGTTGTGGGCGGTCCTAGCCAAAGTTCCCGGGTCTGGGTTCCCCACGTGACCATCCCCCATTATTCACCAACCTTACATTCTGACCTTTTGTGTTAAATAGAAAAGGGGCACCATTTATTCGTCTGGCTACTTCCTGCTGATTAGGGGTGTCGTGGGGAGGGGGAGATCAGAAGGTGGTGGTTTTGAGGGGTGTCAGGAGGAATATCTGTGTGGCTGTGATTGGAGAAACTTCGCGGATGTGGTCCTGTAAGGATTTAAAAAAAGGAGGAGTAATAGGGGAATTTGCAGGGCCCAGCCTTTTGGTGAGCTGGAGATGAATGGAGTCCAGTGGTTCCGACTGCCAGCGGTCCTGTAAGGAGGAAGCTTGAGGCAAAACTGCATGTCAGGAGTGGTGTAAAAGGGGAAAGGAAGGGGTCCCTCCATTCCCATAACCGAGACCTGTGAGGGAACTAAAGGTCCAGAGTGTGATGGCAAAACAGAGAAGGCAGCCCCCGTGTCCACAAGAAATGAGGTGGACTGACTTACCCACTTGTTGCAGAACCCTGGGTTCTCCAAGTCCAGGCCGTGTCCTAGGAGTTCGAGTGATGCACCCACCTGGCTGGATTGGCCTTCCCATTTGGGCGGCTTGTCCTCCACATAGAGGCACTGAGGAAAAACCTGTTGCCCAAAGGGGCAATAGCTCTGCCAGTGACTGGGCTGCTTGCAGTCAGGGCAGAGCTCAGTGGGAAGCCGCGGGCAGGGGCCCTGCCGGGACCAGGGGTCCTGCTTGCCACACTTAAAGCAAGCTGCTGGTGGCTCTGCTGGTCTCAGGGTTGCCACAAGAGCCGGGGTTTGGAGTGTTACCTTATGCTGCGTGCGGGCCTAGCGAACAGCCTTGGTCTATTTCTACTAGTTGGGAGCATTAAAAACTTTAAATGCCTGGCCCTAGCTGGTTGGCTCAGTGGTAGAGTGTCGGCCTGGTGTGCAGAAGTCCCGGGTTCGATTCCAGGCCAGGGCACACAAGAGAAGCGCCCATCTGCTTCTCCACCCCTCCCCCTCTCCTTCCTCTCTGTCTCTCTCTTCCCCTCCCGCAGCCGAGGCTCCATTGGAGCAAAGATGGCCCGGGCGCTGGGGATGGCTCTGTGGCCTCTGCCTCAGGCGCTAGAGTGGCTCTGGTCGCAACATAGCGACGCCCAGGATGGGCAGAGCGTCGCCCCTGGTGGGCGTGCCAGGTGGATCCCGGTCGGGCACATGCGGGAGTCTGTCTGACTGTCTCTCCCCATTTCCAGCTTCAGAAAAATACAAAAAAACCCCCAAAAACAAAAAAACAAAAAACTTTAAATGCCGTGCTCACAGGTCCCAGATAGGGGTTTGGGGGGTTCAGAATAAGAGGAGGGGGGCTTGTGCGGAGCCCAGCACCCAGATCTCGGAGGAAATGCTGGAGCCAAAGGCAGGACAGGGCCAGAACTTCCTGCAAGAAAATTGGGGTTGGGCATCGGGGTCCTGCAAACCGGTGTGAGAGCGAATAATAAGTGGAGAAAGGCCTGACGGAGGAGGGACTTAAGAACACAGTGGAGAAGGAAGGGGCCCCTGGGCAGCAGGGGAGGAGAAAGAGAGATGGTAGTGGTGAATAAGAAACAGTGTTTTGCAAAGGGAGGGGGCTTTTGGAGGGAAGAGACCCGAGCACAAAAAAGGTCCACAGAGGGACCAGAGAAAAGTCCTGAGAGAGGGGCACCCGCAGGGGTCAGACAGGAGGGAGAGAGAGTTAGGAGTCCGCAGAGAAGGAAAGTTCAGGAGTGGAGGATTTATTTGAGGTTTCTCTGGCCAGAAAAAGGCCTGCACGGTGGAACAGGCGGCACAGAGATTAAGGACAGGAGCGTGAATAATTAGAAGCCGTGAATGTAAGAGATTTCCCATCAGTTCCCAGCTTTTTTGGTGATAGTTAAATTGATGAGGGTGTTAAAACCGAAAGTCCCTTCAGGAGGCTAATTCAGTGGCTTCTGTGGCCTGGCCACAGCAGAGAAGAAGAACAGTTTCTTCTTCTTTATGGAGGGAGATTCTTGTGCCCCCACAGCCGCCCTCGGAGTGGTCAGATTTGAGTATTAGCATCCTAAAACTCATGGTCTGGCCACGGACGGAAAAGGTAAAGTGGATGTGCTCGGGATGTCTCCACAAGCACACGCACTCGGAACAAAAAAGACTTCCCTGATGTAGCTACGGGTTCAGACAGGGAGTCTCGGCGGAAAGAACTCAAGGGTGGCTGGAGGCAGGGGACTTACCGCACCGTGCGCTGAAGTGCGTGGAAGGTCGTTGATCCTGGTTCTTTCTCGGAGGGGACGGGGAGAGGAGCAGTCCTTGCAGACTTCTAACTCCTCCCGGGTTTTCGGCACCAAAATGTAAGGTATTTTTCCCCGCTGAGAAGGAAGGAAGGGGCCAGAGCCACCAAGTGTGGAATAACAAAAGGCTTTATTGAGTACAGTGCATCCCACCTGGCAAGGTTCCCTGGCCCCGAAGAAAAAGAAAGATGGAGGAGATGGAGGCCAGGGAAGTTGCAAGGATTAAACTGCGTGGGAGATATTTAAAGGGTCCCTCTAGGGAAGTCGAGCTAATATTTCACGTGGTGAAATCTCACTAGCTGGCAGATGGTCGCTTTTTTCCAAAGGGTTCCTGCGAAGCTTCTTTTGGTGCGCTTGATTGTGGGCGGACCTAGCCAAAGTTCCAGGGTCTGGGTTCCCCACGTGACCATCCCCCATTATCCACCAACCTTACAGATTTCACTGATAGATCATGACTGGCTGATTGAAACATCACAATAGAGAATTATTTTTAACTCAATCTATAACTAATTTTCAGCGATAATAAATTTAGACCAAAAATGATTAATTCCTTGATTATCCATGAAAAAATGTTGCAAATTATTTGTGTTTCTCTGTTTCATATCTTTGCTGGAGATCAGGATGTCAGTAAGGGAAGAGGTGCATCATGTGAGAAATATGCTAAGATTAGACATATGGGGTTCAGATGGTGTTACATTGTACATGAAAGAGATTATGTGGCCTTTTGTGCCAGCTAACATTACCTCTACAAAGTTATTATCATTCTTTAAAATATGAAGATTTGGTCAGTTTCATATTAGGGACAACTAGAAAAATTTAAATGTGATCTAAGTCTTAATTATTGATAGTTAAAAGGATGAGATGAAGCAAACAAAATAAAATTGACGTAGCTAATATTTAAGGTTTTTCTTACATTCAGAAAATCAGCCATATAAATTGCTACAATATTTATGAATAAGACCTATATCAATGTAAAAATGAAATATTATTTTGATACTATGTAACAAGTATATCAATCATATAGCAAACTGTGGTAAGGTGCCAAAGAACTGTAAAATTTAGTACTGGCAACGCCATTTTAAAGAGGAAAAGTCAGGCTTCTTGCTCCCTCCTTTCTTTAGATCTTCAGTCTAACGTTCTCCCAACTGAGCTATTTCGGCATCCTCCTTTCTTCAGAGAATGGAGGGAGAAGGATGTGGGAGCTTCCTGGCTTACATGGACGACTGGGTCATTTAGTTTAACTATAGTTCTCGGAAGGAATAAAGGTTATCTGAAGAACTTCCTTTCCCTTTCAAAAGGAGACAATATTTACATATGCTACACTGATTTTAACTCTTCCTCCCTTCCTGGAGTCCTGAGAGTAACATATACCTCTAGACAAAGGAATGGGAGGTAGACACTAAAAGATTTGTGGATGTCTTTGATATGTAGAGTGACATCGCTGTTTTAATGTGTAGGAATGTTTTTTATAGATCCTACAGACAAATGTTATAATGATTGATTATTGTGTCATGTTCCCCTTCCTTTCCCCTCCAACCTGTATGTGATCAAGTTTATATAATTAGCCTCACAGCTGTATTCGAGGCTACACAATTTGAGTCAGCTATACTCCGTGTAAGTCATATGCAGCCGGCTTATTAATAAATCTTCTCTTAAAAATTCTTCTGTATCTTGCTTTGGTGTCTCTACATAACCTGTGGAATTAAGGTATGCTACTTTACAACAAAACATTAAAAATAATATATTTATATAATATAATACCTTAAATGAAAGAGGTTATAGTTTTACTCTACTCTTCCTTATTAGACTATTTAGAAAATTTGTCCAGCTCTGGGCACTACACTTCAAAATATGTATAATCAAACAGGGGAACAATCCAAGAAATGTTGTGAAAAAACATAAGAAGGAGAAAATAGTATGAAGTCAGAGATGTCAATTGAAGAAAGAAAGTCGGGGGAGAATATGATAGCTATCTTCCCACTTTGGAAAGGCTAGCATATGGAATAAGCATTAGAGTTGTAAAAAAATGTAATGGGACAAACTCAGAAAAGAACTGAAAACCTCAGGGAAATTATGTCAGTCCCATGGAAGGAAGTTCTATCCAATCTGGAATGGGTTCCCTTGAGAGCTATTAAGTTCTCTTGCACTGAAGACTCCATGCATAGACTTTGATTCACATTAAATTAATGCAAACACATGGAGAGTACTGAGCCACTTGAATTTCAGTGCCCCTCCCACATTTCAAGTTGTGTGATTCCAGTGACTGTCTGTCCCTTTTTGAAGAAAGAAAAGAGAAATAACCAGAGCTGATAAGGCCTTTGTAATGTCTGAATGGGCTGTTTTGACAGATTTATGATGGAATAATTTCCTTTGTTTGTCCTGTAATGATTGTTTGTACCTTGGGTTTGCAGCAAACTTCTTGCCTTGTGGAAATTTTCAGCTGGGTTTCAAAGAAAGGAAATGGTTTTGCTTAAGTGACAATTAACAGAATTCCTGCTGATTAATTTTTTTCCTTACTGTTTTCATCACAGGAAAATAGGTACTATTTCTTTCAGAGTAATAAACCAAATATATTATAATTTTTAAACAAAAGTTTAAATTTACACAGTGTGTTATTTCTTTAATGCCTAAACTTTCTATAGACCCTTTAATTCAGAAAGAGAAATAGAAACTGTGTTTGCTCCCAGCAGCATCTCACCCCCTCTCATTGCAAAGGTTAACTCTCTATTCATTTCTCATGCTACAAACGAGAATTTTCCTACATTCCTCTCTTTCTCTCTCTTTATTTCATGTTTCTTTTCTCTTTTAAATGTCCCACTTTCTCCTGTTTCTTCATTTCTTTCATCCCAGTTCATTAAAAAAGAATAAAGGAATCAGATGTGTCTCTCTTCTCTTCCGGTAAACAATTCTACGAACAGAGCCATTTCTGCAACCATCGTCTTCGTCTTCTTTCGTTCCAGGAAAAGAAGTGGGCCTTTCTTTCTTTCTTTCTTTCTTTCTTTCTTTCTTTCTTTCTTTCTTTTTTTTTAATCTGAAAAGAACTTTTGATGAAGAGAAAAGGAGAGCTAATCAGGAGACACCATGGTAGAGAGGAACAGGCCACATCTGAGCAATAAATGTGTGCTAAGCTTATTTTTGCTCCCATAAAAAAAGAAAAATAAAATGACTTCAGAATTCCTATTGTGCCATCTAAAATTTGGTTGCATTCAGTTTTTGACTTTGAGATGATGAGTCCACGAGTACTTTTTGTCCCTTTAGCCCATATACAGTACACAGTGTTATGTTTGGAGGCACATGTATTAGGACTCGGATACAGTGATCACATCTCAATTTTGCCTTCACCACAAGCATGAGCTTATTTCCTGAGTCTCTCCAGAATTCTATCCACTCTTTATCAGATTTTCACATATTTGTATGTTAAATTTTTCACCTGAGATGAAGTTTTGTCTCTGCTACTGGCCAAAGAAGCAATTATGGGGAATTGCATGAAAAATAGAACGTTACCGCATCCTTTAAGAGATTAAAACATAACTGGCCTTTGAAAATTCATGCTGTTCTGCTACCCTCAGGAGACAGCTTCCCTCAAGACCTTTTGGTACATTTTTCTGAGAGTTTGTGATGACTCGGAACATTAGATGATAGTGTCTTTTACAGAATTCTTCTTTGTCTGTGCTGCTATCCCATCCATCATCAAGTCCTTTGATTCTACTTTTAAGATGTTAAATGAGTCCCCTTCTCCTCATCTCTACCATCACTATTAGAGTTCACAACAATGTTATATTTTACCAGGACTACTTGTGAGGTCGGTGGGCAATGGGGGAAGGTCACGTGAGGAATCAGACCAGGGAATTTTGGCTGGAACCACTCACACCCATGCGCGCCAAAAGAAACTTCCCAGGAGTCTTTTGGAAAAGAGCGGCTGTCTGCCAGCCAATGAAATTTTGCCACGTCATAGCTCAACCGCCCTAACGACCCTTTAAATTTCCTCCACCTGGTTTCCTCCGTGTGACTTCTTTGGCCCCCTTTCACAGACCAGAGAACCTTGTTGGGCAGGATGCGCTGTACTAAATAAAGCTTTTGCTTATCCACACTTGGTGCCTATGCCCTTCCTTCTTCCTCGGCGGGGAAAAATACCTTGCACTACTACTTTAGCCGTCTCACCAGGACCCCTATGTAGTCTCTTGTTTTTCTTGAATCCTTTCTCCACACAGCAGCCAATCTTGTGTCAAAGTTGGCTGACCAGTAGGATTGAAAGTTTTCTATTAGATGAACAAGTAGAGATGTCTAGGTAGTTGGATATAAATATTGGAATTCAAGTAGACTGATAAAAGATCCAACATCTGGCCCTGGCTGGGTAGCTCAGTTAGTTGGAGCATTGTCCCCACGTGCTGAGGTTGTGGATTTGATCCCTGGTCAGGGCACAAACAAGAACCAACCAATGACAGCATGAATGGGTGGAGTGGTGAACCGATGTCTCTCTCTCTCTCTCTTTCCCTGTCTTTCTCTCTCTCCCTCCCTCCCTCTCTCTCTAAAGATCAGTGAATAAAATAAAAAGAGAGAGAGAGAGAGAGATCCAACAGCTGAGCCCTGGAGCATTCCATTGTTTAGATGTTGGGGATATAAGGAGGACCCAACAAAGAGGACTGGGAAGTAGTTGGCGAAGGACCAGGAAAACGAAAAGCGTTTGTGTCCTGGAAGCCAAGTGAAGAAAACCTATCAGAGAGGAGGTAGGCACCAACTGTGTAAAATGCTGCTGATAGGGCAAGTAAAATAAGACAAAGGACCATTGATTTAGTCACAGGTGACTTGACAAAACAGTTTCAGTGGTTTAATGGGGCAAGCCAAAAGATTCAAATGAAAAGAAGACGAAAAATATTGGGGACAGCAAATGTGCACGGCCTGTTCGGGAGATTTTCTGTAAGGGGATTAGGGGAGTGGGTGAGGTCATAAGAACAGGAAATAGCATGGGTGCACTGGCAGGTGCATGTGAAAAGTCCTATTAGAATGGCTTCTATTTTCTCAGTGAACTAGGAAGCAAAGCTATCATTAGCAGAATATGGATTGGGAAGGAGCTGTTGGCATCTGAGGAGTGAGGAGAAGGTATGAAGTAGTCATCTAGAAGGATGGGAGAGCGAATGAATTAAGAGAATGTAGTATGACTGTCTTACTCCCTAGAGGTCCAATAGTAACAAATTTAAAATGAGACCGGCTAGCCGTTAGTGCAATATTACATTTTTCTCTATTAGTCAGCAGTGCAGGTGTCAAGCAAGCTTAGCAGTGGCTTTAACCAGGGTTGGAGTTTACAAGTAAACTACACAGAGAGACAGAAGAGGAAGAGAGTTGAAAATAGTGCATGAGAATGATATAATGATCAGCTGTAATCCGACTAAGAAAGAAAAATAGAATGTACAAAAGGCAAGTTCCTATGTAACAGTGGTGGATTCATGGGATAATGGGGGGTTAAAGCTGTTGGAGTTCAGGTAGTTAGAAAGATAGGAAGTAGATGAGGGGTAGTCAACCTGTATACCTACCGCCCACTTTTGTATCTCTGTTAGTAGTAAAATTTTCTAACCGCCCATCACAGTAATGGTGATTTATAAAGTAGGGAAGTAACTTTATTTTATAAAATTTATAAAGCAGAGTTACACAAGTTAAAGCATATAATAATAATTACTTACCAAGTACTTTATGTCAGATTTTCGCTAAGTTTGGCAGAATAAATCTTTATAAAACAACTTACTGTAGTTAAATCTATCTTTTTATTTATACTTATACTTTGGTTGCTCTGCTACCGCCCACCATGAAAGCTGGAACGCCCACTAGTGGGCGGTAGGGACCAGGTTGACTACCAGTGAAATAGATGATAGTAAGGGAGTAAGCTGCTTGGGACTGAGACTAGGGGTTAAATTGCTGGTAATGATAAGATCAATGGCATGCTGATAGAGCAACTGAATCAGAAAGGAGGCAATGGGCTTCATTAAGTCAGAGGCCAGGATATGAGAAAGATCATTTATATAGATATTGAAAGTAAGATGAGTTATGAACAGAGAAGTGTTGGCAAGAGTAATCTTGAGCCAGGAGGTGGATCTGCAAGGAATTGAGAAGGATGACTCAGAGTCTATTGATGACTTCGACAAGGATGACTGAAGTTTATTTATAGCCTGAAGACATAGAATTTTGAAACCTGGGCACCATAATGGTGGAATTGTAATAGATCTCATAAAAGGAGGCCCTGAGTGCTATGACAATGGTTCTCAAATTTTAGCAAAGATCAGAATATTTGTTAAATGGTTTGTTAAAATACAGATTGCTGGCTCTCTCCCTTCCTGTCTGTCCCTGTCAGTCTCTCTCTCTTTCTTGCTAACAACAACAACAACCAGATTGCTGGGCCTCACCCCTCAAAGTATCTGATACAGTAATTCTAAGAGGGGACCCAACAATGTTCATTTCTAACAAGTTCCCAGGTGGCACTGATGCTGACAGTCCAGGGGTCACATTTTGGGAACCAATGTGCTGTAAACGTTTAGAACAGGGAGCGATTGCTTCTGGCTCCAGAGATCAAGAAAGGTTCACAGAGAATATGCTTTATCTTTCCACATATGCTTAGAAATAACAGAGTTTGACATAATCAAATACTATATTTTGACTAAGAAGAAGAGAAGAATTACTTTTGGGGTCACATATTCACTTACTCTGCAAATCAGAGGTACAGAAAAAATGTAGTTCTTACACTTGTCTAAAACTTCATTGTAGACAATCAATACTCTATAGACCTTAAACTTATGCAATGTCATCTGTCAATTAAATACGTCTCAATAAAGCCAGAAAGAGAAATAAAACTTTACTGTCTAAAACCAATCTAATATCATCAAGGCCCCATCTGCTGGAGGACCAGTAAAAAGCTGGGTGTCAGTCCGTTCCTTTTAAAAATGGATTCAGTTACATAAATTTAAAAATCTCTTTAGATAAGTGTATAAGATCCTTTAGGTAAAATGTTAGTCTTTCAGATTTCACGTGGAGGGATGTGGTTTTGCGACCTTGTGGCTTTGGGGGGGGGGGTGTCCTTGTTCTGTGCTCTGGCCTCTCTTTTCTCTGTGGCAATGCCGCCTGTCTGCCAGGCTGCTGCTCACTCCGCTGGCATTTGCGACTGAGGTCTGCACTGTGTAACTCATGGTCTTGTCACTCAGCGTGATTTGAGTCGGGTGGTTCTCCCTGACTGACTTGGCTTTACCTCGCACACTGCGGTCCCCTCTGAGTTTCTGCCCTGTTCTCTATCTGGCCACAGGCCTAGTAGACTAGGAGTCACCTCACCCTTCACCAGAGTGGGGAGGGATACGCTGCAGGACCCTGTGGCAAACTCATTGGGTCTCAGTGCATGTGCCTTCACATTCTCACCCTTGGGACCAGCACTTTTGGGTCCCATCTATAACACATAGGAGTAGAAGGAAACTTTGGGGACCTGGTTTCAAACTTCCCTCCCTGCTCAATTACACTGGGTTGCCATTTTTTTCTCTGACTGTGGGGATTGCCTGAGAGGCAGCCTTCTTTTGGAACCCTAACTGGAAGCAGAGTGAGATCCCCTCTCTGCCCTCAGTACCACCCTCAGATTAGCCTGTGAGCCTCTCTCCCTCCTCCTGTCTCTGCAGTCCCAGAGTGAGGCAATCAGAATAGCCCACTGCCTCCTTTCTGGTCCTTTCCTTTACAGCATTTTCATGCATTTGAAGAAGCCTCTCCACCCTTCTTGTATTTTAACATCTTTGAAATAGGGTCTCAGAATTTATGTCAAATCCTAGTGTAACTAGCAGAATATTTTCTTTTTTGGTGGTATAATGGTGCTTCTTACAATTAATGTTGTCTTGGATTCTATTAATACTGTATCTCTCCATTTCTCCTATACCACATTCCCCTATCTTCCTCTTGATCCTCATAGCTGAATGCATTAATGACATCAAAGGTAACTTCCCTACTCTGTGACAGATGCTCTTTGTTAAATGGGAGATAAAAAGTTTAGTAAATTTCTTTTCCACCAGCCTGGCTTTCAAGCTCATTGTCTTTTTTTCCCCTCTCCATTAATTTGAGAGAGAGAGAGAGAGAGAGAGAGAGAGAGAGAGAGAGAGAGAGATGGAGAGGGAGAGAAGCATCATCAACCAGCTCCACTTAGTTCCATTGAGTTGTGTACTCACTGATTGCTTCTCCCTGTACCCTCACCGTGGTGGAACCTGCAACCTCTATCCACTGAGCAACCCGGCCAGGGCCTCTAGCTTACTGTCTTGATCAAGAAGCTCCAAACAGGCCATTCTAGCCCTAGTACAATAAGCCTCCAAGGCTTGGTCTCTCAGATGGTGGTTGTGTTGAAATCTGATATTGGGTGTTGAGGTGGGGAATAAAATGCCTCTGTTTAATAGTTGCAAAAACAAATGTGATGCCTGTTATATACCTTTAAAATGTCAAAGCAAGGCCCTGGCCGGTTGGCTCAATGGTAGAGTGTCGGCCTGGCGTGCAGAAGTCCCGGGTTCGATTCCCCGCCAGGGCACACAGGAGAAGCGCCCATCTGCTTCTCCACCCCTCCCCCTCTCCTTCCTCTCTGTCTCTCTCTTCCCCTCCTGCAGCTGAGGCTCCATTGGAGCAAAGATGGCCCGGGCGCTGGGGATGGCTCCTTGGCCTCTGCCCCAGGCGCTGGAGTGGCTCTGGTCGCGACAGAGCGACGCCCCGGAGGGGCAGAGCATCGCCCCCTGGTGGGCAGAGCATTGCCCCCTGGTGGGCGTGCCGGGTGGATCCCGGTCGGGCGCATGCGGGAGTCTGTCTGACTGTCTCTCCGTTTCCAGCTTCAGGGAAAAAAAAAATGTCAAAGCAAAAAATACTTTTATAAAAGTGATAGTGATGGCAACAAATTCATGCATGCAGGTTTCCCAATAAACTTTAATTGCTAATAATGGTAACTAATTTTTAAAATTGATTGGAAAGTATGAATATAGATTAAACCATCTTTAAATTCAATTCTTTATAATTGAAGTAAGCATTTGAGAAACAAGGCACATAAAAACTTATTAATATTAGAAGTATGATAATTATCTACTGTTTAGTAAGAAAAGCTGCTTTCCAAATGTTTTGGCTGGGATTACCTTATTTTTGTGAAAGCATTATTTACATAAATATGCATAATAATAAATGCTACTAGGATACACCAAGATGATTAGAACACTTTTCTCTTGAAGGATAATGGGTGGTTCTTTTCCTCCTGTTAACCTTATTTTCTACTTTCTGCTGCAAGCATGATTTATTTGTATATTATTTTTTAAAATGAGGCAAAAATTTTACTGTTAGTAGGATTAATAAGGAAAAGTGGATTTGTATATGATACAATACTCTGAGAACGGGAAGGTTATAATTTAATTCCTGATTAGTGAACAAATCGCCTAATTTATTTGGTGCTTAGATTTTTCACTTGGAAAAAATTAATATTCATCGAGGAATGGAGATGACATCAAGTCTGTTCTATTTTCAGGATGAATAGAAAAACTGAGCTCTAAACAAAGCAACCAAATAGAGCAAAAACAGATACCTAGGCTTAAATGCAAGCCTATGATTATTTCCTGATGGCAGGAGACACCCAGAGGCCTGCTTCGGTTCTCTGCCTTACTTTGCATTGCTAGTAAACACCCTCAGAAACATCGACCAAAGCACATGTTTTCATTTCTCCACCTATAAAATCTTAAGGAATTTTAAAATGTTAACTGAAAATTAGATGTAGAAATTAGCACCTTATTAATGTTATTTTGGGGATATTAAGAGTAATTCATACTGTTGACTCAGTCATTTCTCATAATAAGACTGGATAATACAAAGCTCATGATCATCGATTCCTTTCTCTTCTTTGAGGCACACCCTCTGCTCCCACAGTACGTCTTGAATCATGTGCTATAAAATTATGTTGAACAAACCAATGAATAAGGAATTTCCTGTCCATCTGCAATAGCAAGTGTTACAGAGAGATCAAAGAACTTTCGTTCTA
The DNA here is from genome assembly GCF_036850995.1 of Saccopteryx leptura. Lineage (NCBI taxonomy): Eukaryota > Metazoa > Chordata > Mammalia > Chiroptera > Emballonuridae > Saccopteryx > Saccopteryx leptura. The sequence goes on from NC_089503.1 coordinate 273,403,978, forward strand.
AGGGTCATAGTGGTTTGTAGAACACCTACCAAGAATATAAATTGTTGTTGTGAGTCGGGGGCGCAGAGAGAGAGATCAATCAGCAGATGAAATCATCAAGGACTAGCAAAGAACCACCGCTTGCTCAGGCAAATGACCCCGAGTTCGCGCTGTGTCCTAATTTTATTCACAAGACTTCAAAAAGCTTGTTTACTGAGAAATTGGCATAACATCAAGTGTAACTTTTACTTAAAGATACATGGAGTGCACCTGCAAGATAGCTTAGTAACAACATAATATCAGAAGGCATTAATTACTATTGCTTCTATGGATCCCACAACATTCCTCTCCTTATCTTAAGGGATAACCTTGGAAATTACAGAAATCTTATGAGAATGTTTTACTGAGAAAAGCCCAGCAACTGCCTTTAGTCACATAGACCTGTTTCAGTGACCCGCCTTCAAGTCACAAAACAATTCTCTTGGCAAAACATTCTTTTCTTGTTGGCTGTGTTCCCATCCAAGGCCATGCAATGGGTTATTCCACTACATTTGCCCCTTTTTGTTTATGCTGAATGTTATGAAGCACTACAGAAAACACAGCCTTCTGTCATTCATCCCTTATTTCTCTTGCTTTGATTTGTTGACAGACTACATATAAAAGAAAACATAGAATTAATATTATTATAAAAAGTCCTACAGTGGATCCCCAAAATCCTTTAATTTATTTAATAGGATTAAATTACAATAAATTATCCATTAATCCCTTCAATATAGGTTGACATGTTAGAATTTTTAATTTTTTTTGAAAAGCTTCATGAATATATCTTTGTAATTTAATGATTTCTTTAGTTACATTATCATGACTTAATAAATGCTTTTTAACATTTTCCTAATGGAAATAAGTATGATTTTAAGAAATAGGGGTAACACAAAAAGTAGTTACATTCTAATCACATCTTAGCTTAATTTGTCTTTGCAGGCTAACAATTTGATCTCTTAACATAATCATAGTCTGTTCTAAATCATTAACTTTAGTATTAATGTTACTATTTATATGTTACTGAGAAGTCTACAGTTGTTCAGAATCTTCATGCCATTTTTGCACAAAGTCCACAGTCTGTATACTTTGATGTAATCCAATTCCAGATATAGCAGCCACGGTGGTTACAGCTATTCGTCCTATAATGATGGCGATGATCAGTCCAACCAGTCTCTTGGTTCATTTCAAGGACTTAATAAGATGTTGTAACAGCATCATGGAAGGGGAACCCTGCCACATCTGATGCATCTGTACTGTTCAGGTTCTTAAAATGTAAAGACTTTGACTATTTTATTAAAAAGAATAGAAGAGTTAATACATGTATAAAAAGCACACTTATTGCAAGTTATTGAATAATGTCCAGCTGGCTATTTGGTTTCACCTATAACAAATATATAAAGCAATCTAACACAAGCAGATATAAATGTGTTTCATTCTTCTTAAAGATTAACATAATATGATTAGAAGGATAATTTCTCTAGATTTTTTCTTTCTTCACTGACATATGTTTAAGTGCCATGGCTATTTTCCACAAATGATATTGTATAGGACCAAATTTTATATGAGGAGCTCGAGGTGACATCCCTCCTCTATGCTATATGATAGTATGATTACTTTGATCACAAGCTGTAATTAAACTATTGTTCTTATGCCACCTTAAATCAGCACCCTGCCCTTTAACTTGGGCAGAGCTATAAGGGCTTTAATCTATAACATTTTATGTACATATGTATTACTTTGAAATCTATATCCTTGTAACAAATGTTTTTTTCCTTCTCCTTTACTGTTATTTTTGACAATAGAGAGCTAAGCTTGAGCTTCTATGTTTAAACAATGTGGCTCATGTCCTATACATATAGGTAATTCCTCAACTCCTGTTGTATGATTTTCTAATTTTACGCATTCTTTTGAAGGTACTAAGGGACCTCTATCATTTAAAGGTCCTAGAAGCCAATTAGAGTCAATAACAAAAATAGGAAAGACACTATTTTCCTAATGAATAGCTCTACTTAATGGAGGATTAGGAACATATGCCTAATAACTAAAATTTTCAGCTCTACTTACCGGAATTGTTGCCAAAGCAATCATTGCTAAAAACAGGTTAGTAACATTTTTTTTTCTAGTAGCTTGTAGCATATTTTTACCATTAAAGATCAGCTTTTTAAGTTGAACCCAACTTGGTATTTTAGCCTTTTCAATACCAAGCAGCAGTACCTTTAAGATTCTTCTTTTGAAATTCATTTCTTCCATCTCAGCAATGGGCAGATATGAAAAGAATCTATTGTTCCTATTCATGTTGTTAGTTTAATTCTGCGAGCAGGACTCCAAAGGAATTCACTGGATTCTGCAGTGACACAAGCAAACCCTCTTCCCCAATGTTGCACTACACTAGGTACCTACTGATTCAACTCACTTTTATAATGTATAGGTTGATTAATCTTAGAACTGTTACTTTTCATCTAATGTCTGCAGCAGTCAAATTATCTTCTCCTGTATTTAAGAAATTTAAAGTAAATAAAGCTTTGTGTAACATAATTCTAGGGAATAATCTCCTTTCTTCTCCCCCCTTTTGTTTAAATAATATATTTTTCAGAGTACAATTACTGCATTCAATAATTGCTTGTTCTTGTGGATTATATGGAATTCTAGTAGTATGTTTAATATTCTAAAATGCTAAGAATTGTTGAAATTTAGTAGATGTATAGGCAGGACTATTGTCAGTTTTAATTGCTTTAGGAATGCCTATAACATTAAAAGCTTCAATAAGATGTTGAATGACACAATTAGCCTTTTCTCTAGGCAAAGGTGTGGCCTATCAAAAGGAAGAATAAATATTAATAAAACTATACATAAGATAGTTTTTTAAAAGAAGAAATATGAATAATATCTATTTGCTACAGGTTATTACTGTGTTGCCCTCTAGGATTCATTCCTGTTGGTAATGGAGGAGCATTTATAATACTATACTGAGAACAGTTTCTAACAATATTCCGAGCTTCTCACCAGGTTATTTTAAATTTTTGCATTAAATCTTTTTTTTTTTTTTTTTGTATTTTTCTGAAGCTGTAAACGGGGAGAGACAGTCAGACAGACTCCCGCATGCGCCCAACCGGGATCCACCTGGCACGCCCACCAGGGGGCGACGCTCTGCCCATCAGGGGGCGATGCTCTGCCCCTCCGGGGCATCGCTCTATTGCGACCAGAGCCACTATAGCGCCTTGGGCAGAGGCCAAGGAGCCATCCCCAGCACCCGGGCCATCTTTGCTCCAATGGAGCCTCAGCTGCAGGAGGGGAAGAGAGAGACAGAGAGGAAGGAGAGGGGGAGGGGTGGAGAAGCAGATGGGCGCTTCTCCTGTGTGCCCTGGCCGGGAATCGAACCCGGGACTTCTGCATGCCAGGGCGATGCTCGCTCTACCACTGAGCCAACCGGCCAGGGCCCATTAAATCTTTTTTATTTGTATGAGTCTTTGTATAAAACTTAGTAGCTATTTTTATTGATCTAATGAGTAATTGATCAACTTCATTATCTATAGTAGACATAGGTCCTGGTAAAGCTGTATGAGAACAAATGTGTGTTATATAGATAGGCAAATTTCATTCCTACAATAAAAGTTGTAACTCTTGAAACAATTTGTGCAATCTAGAACTATTATTTGAAATATAAAGTTTTTATAAGTTTATTTGTATGTTCTACATATTGTGAATCCATAACAATGTTAATAGGACAGGATGTTTGAATTTTGTCTTTAACTACAATCAAACTACACTGATTTAAGGTTTCAGAAGCAATTTTAAGGATGACTGAAAGTTCAGCATTATTTTTATAAGCTATTAATATGTTATTTATATAATGGATTATTAAAGATTGAGGATATTTTTAACAAATTTTTTCTAAAGGTTGATTGACATAATGTTGATATAGTGTCTGACTATTCAACATTGCTTATTTAAGTAATATAAACTTAGTAAGAATAGTTAATTATGCTTATTGTTATAGACACAACAGCTAGCATTGCTAGAAACAGTCAATGATGTTTTTTGAAGTCTTAGTCTTAATTAAAAAATTTTTTTTGCCTCCTAGGTAAGTTTATTTAATTGTCAAATTTTCCTTTTTTCTATTTCCAACTTATGCTGAAGCTTCAATTTTCTGGAAGTTATCTACAGTTCCGTATCTGTGGAGATAAGAGCAAATCCTCACCCCTACATTTTGTCTACATTGCTGTTGTAAATTAGCAAACTGTCCATTTAAAAAGTTCATTTTGTGTAATATTAATAAGAGGGTTAGCATTAGCATTTTGATTAGGTTGAATACAAGCTTGATTTTCCTAAGTTATAAATTGTAACTCTTTAGCTTTTGAAAGAACAGTCCAAGCTAACATTTCTAAATTTTTTGAAATAAAACATTCAGAGTCCATGAAGGAGGATAGCAGTTCCTGCGTATAAAGACAGTTAGTTTTATACTGGGAGCAAACCGTTTTTAACTCTTTAAGAGCTTTGACAGAAATTTGGTCATAGTGAATATAAAAAATGCCTTGTCAGAAAGTTTAGACTGTAATTTAAAAAGTTGCTCTTTTAATTATTTATAAGATAAATGTTTTTCTTTATTAGAGGCCAAATGACTCTTGTTATTTTTCTATTGTAAAAGAAATTTTAGAGCTTTGTTAGGGACTTTTCCTAAGCCATGCAGCTTAGTGACTACTGCCTAAGTGGGCTAAAAAGAAAACTAATGTTGCTTAGTAATAAGAGATGTATTAGCTTCTATATCTAAATTCTTTTGTATTGTTAAGTCTATTATAGGGCATCAGAGGAACTAAATTCCCACTTTCCTCAGTGCCTTCTTTTTCAGGATGTTGCCTTACAAGCAGCCAACTGTCTGAAGCAGCTTGAGATAAATTCTTAAAATGACTTAATTTTGTTTAATTCCTTAGTTTTACAAATTTGAGCATATTTTACATATAAACAAGACAATTTTCAACACAGAAACACAAGTATAACATATAACTTTAATTAATCCTAATATTTGAATTCTATTTGATTTCAAACTTTGAATATACCTTATAATGTATTAACTAAATCAGCAAGTCTTAAGGATCCATATTCTATTCAATATAAAGTTAAATGAGTGCTCCTTATAATTTCTCATTTTAAAGCAAGAAATATGTGGATGAAACTATTTTTTCAATATAAAAGCCGGCATTTTTAATTTTTGTATGTAAACACAATTCAGGCCTTAAAAATCACATTTTAGATAACACCAAACAAAAACTAAACAGAAATTCGAATCAGACAAAACAGACTAGACAAACCAAAGAGAAACCCGGGATTTCAGAGCACAGTCAGACTAGAAAGATGCCTGCCTGATTTTAATCAGGGCATTTTCTGACAGAGGGACTGACGATGGATGAGACTAAACAAAATTTCCCCAAGAAAATTTTCTTGGCAACTGCTGGAATATTTTCTATAGTCAGATCCAACACATGTCCCCTGCCTCAGTTTCCAGGCAACAAAATGATAACTCAGAAGATTGTAGCTAAAACACCAAAGAAAATTAGTATTTATTTATTTTATTATTACAAAGACTAGAGAATTCTAAGGACTTCATGATTCTTCTATATGTCCTAATTCTAACTGAATTTGTACCAACTGATGTAAAGCTTTAAGCTTTTCTTCCTTGTCTCCAACTCTAGTGATTTGCATCCAGGCTTTAAGACAAGTGATCTAATCTGAGCTATAACAGCATCAGTATAACCAGTTTGTTGTCCCACAGCTGCATAAGTGCCAACACCAATGAGCATTTCAAAAGTAGCTCCCGGGTGATTATTTCTGGCGTTCATGCGAGATATTAGAAGAGCCTCCTCTCTCCACCAAGATTTTAATTGTAAATATTGTCCTGGTTCCAAAACCGTACTAGCAAGTAAATCCCAATCCAAAGGAATGATTAAATAATTATTACAATAGGAAGAGATAAGACCTTGAACATATGAGAACTGAGGTCCATACGTAGCAACAGATTGTTTGACTAGCTTTAAGAAAGTAAATTCAAATTGGTCAAATTGGATATTATGCCCTCCCCCAGGATCAGGAGCATTAAGAAGAAAAGGCTGTCGAATAATTGGAAAAATAGATGCAGAAAAATTACTAGAATTAGATTCTAAATTATCATGACGCATAAGCACCTGTTGCATTTCAGAGATTTCAGGGAACTGAAAAATCCTTCCCCTGCCAGTACCAATTAATTTTTTACCTTGAATTGGAGGAGCTGTAGGCTCACATATATCTTGCTTTTGAACAGGATAAGCAGTATACTGATTTCCATTCTCCTGTTGTTCCAGTGTAAATTGTAGTTTACTTAATAAATGTTTTAGACAGGCAACATCATCCATAGGGGCTCCCTCATTTTTTAAGAAAGAGGGATGAAAGCCTGTGGACGGCTGAATTTCATTAACATTATCAGTAACTTCAGAAGCAGAGACAGTATTGCCCAAGTCATTATTCTGTTCATTCTTTGCTGAATCAAATTCTTCAGGCTCATTAAAAATAACCTCACTCAAGTCTTTAACAGAATCTCCATCTGATTGCAAAGGTCCAAGGGCTGTAGCAATAAGATTATAAGCAGCCCACATTTCAGCATCAAGTGGATCTGCATGCTAATGAGCATGGCGTAAAGATTTTCCTACTTGTTGCCAAACATTCAAATTCAACTGATTGCAATGTTCAGGAGTATACCAAGAACAGTGTTTCTGAATAGCATTTAAAAGACATAACAAAACCTTGTCTTTTATCTGAATACCAGACCCTTTTAAAAGGGATGTCAAAACCTGTACATAATTGTCACGTAATGAATGGGAATTTCCCATGACTTTGCTAGTTACCCGAAAATATCGTGTATACAGCGCGTCCAACCTACCCTTTCAGGGTTCTATCTGTTCCCAACCTCTTCTTAAGGCCCCACGGTAGGCGCCAAATGTTGTTGTGAGTTGGGGGCGCAGAGAGAGAGATCAGCAGATGAAATCATCAAGGACTAGCAAAGGACCACCGCTTGCTCAGGCAAATGACCCCGAGTTCGCGCTGTGTCCTAATTTTATTCACAAGACTTCAAAAAGCTTGTTTACTGAGAAATTGGCATAACATCAAGTGTAACTTTTACTTAAAGATACATGGAGTGCACCTGCAAGATAGCTTAGTAACAACATAATATCAGAAGGCATTAATTACTATTGCTTCTATGGATCCCACAACATTCCTCTCCTTATCTTTTTTTTTTTTTTTTTTCATTTTTCTGAAGCTGGAAACAGGGAGAGACAGTCAGACAGACTCCCGCATGCGCCCGACCGGGATCCACCCGGCACGCCCACCAGGGGGCGACGCTCTGCCCACCAGGGGGCGATGCTCTGCCCCTCCGGGTTGTCGCCATGTTGCGACCAGAGCCACTCTAGCGCCTGAGGCAGAGGCCACAGAGCCATCCCCAGCGCCCGGGCCATCTTTGCTCCAATGGAGCCTTAGCTGCGGGAGGGGAAGAGAGAGACAGAGAGGAAAGCGCGGCGGAGGGGTGGAGAAGCAAATGGGCGCTTCTCCTGTGTGCCCTGGCCGGGAATCGAACCCGGGTCCTCCGCACGCTAGGCCGACGCTCTACCTCTGAGCCAACTGGCCAGGGCCAACCTCTCCTTATCTTAAGGGATAACCTTGGAAATTACAGAAATCTTATGAGAATGTTTTACTGAGAAAAGCCCAGCAACTGCCTTTAGTCACATAGACCTGTTTCAGTGATCCGCCTTCAAGTCACAAAACAATTCTCTTGGCAAAACATTCTTTTCTTGTTGGCTGTGTTCCCATCCAAGGCCATGCAATGGGTTATTCCACTACAATAAATCTTACCTTTATACAACTGTCACAAATTTATAAGGCAATTTTCTTCAGATCACATAAAATTTAATAATATAACTTTTGGAATTGTACCAAATAGAGAATAGATGCATTTTCTGCTTATAAAATCCAATTTGAGAAATTCTTTTACTCAGAATGAAGATGAAAAATTTGAAGGGGACAAACTATATATGCAGCTGGAACCTATTGTGTACTTTTCATTACACATTAGAGGACTGATTAAAAATGAGAAAAAGTGCCAGACCTGTGGTGGCTCAGTGGATAAAGCATCAAACTGAAATGTTGAAGTCACTGGTTTGAAACCCTGGGCTTACCTGGTCAAGGCACTTACGAAAAGCAACTACTAGTTGATGCTCCTGCTTTCCCACATCTTTCTCTCTCTCTCTTCTCTCTAAAAGTCAATAAATAAACAAAATTTTTAAGAAAGGCCTGGCCAGTTATCTCAGTGGTAGAGCATCAGCCCTGCGTTTGAATGTCCTGGGTTCAATTCCCAGTCAGGGCACACAGGAGAAGTGCCCATTTGCTTCTCTACCCCACCCCTCTTTCACTTCTCTCTCTGTCTGTCTTCTCCTCCTGCAGCCATGGCTCGATTAAAGCAAGTTGGCCCAGATGCTGAGAATGGCTCCATGGTCTCCACTGGCACTTGGTTGCTGAAAAACAGAGCAATGCCCCTAGTGGGTTTGCTGGGGAGATCTTGGTCAGAGCACATGCGGGAGTCTGTCACTCTGCCTCTCTTCCTCTCACTAAATAAAATAAATAAACAAATAAATAAATAAACCTGATCAGGCGGTGGTGCAGTGGATAGAGCATCAGACTGGGACGTGGAGGACCCAGGTTCAAACCTCGAGGTCATGAGCTTGTGCGTGGACTCATCCAGCTTGAGTGTAGGCTCACGAGCTAGAGCGCGATGTGGCTGGCTTGAGCCCAAAGGTTGCTGGCTTGAAGCCCAAGGTTACTGGCTTGAGTAAGGGTTCACTTGCTCAGCTGTAGCCTCCCCAGTCAAGGCACATATGAGAAAGCAATCATTGAACAAGTAAGGTGCTGCAATGAAGAATTGGTGCTTCTCATCTTCCTTCCTTCCTGTTTGTCCCTATCTGTCCCTCTCTTTGACTCTCTGTCTCTGTCAAAATAAATAAATAAATAAGAAAAGGGGCCCTGGCGATTTCTTCAATGGGCATATATTTGAAAGGCAAACTCTCAATTCCTCGTCAATACATTAAAGAATTCCTCTCTTTTTACTCTTAGTTGTGCTGAATGCAGAAACCCCCCACCATACATATCATCTTAACTTGACACCAAACAAAAGATAGAAGAAACTTGCCTCCAGTCTTTCTGGGAAATATGAAATAGTGTAAACAATCCAGCACCACAGTTTAACAGCTTTTTGCAACCTAATCAGGCAAGTGAGGTGGGGGGTTGGGCAGACTGTCAACTTACAGCCAATTCCCCACACCTCTGTCCCCCAAAAATCTAAACTCCAAAAACCTGTTGGTTTTTTGGTCCCCAACAGGCACATATTTCTCTGGAACACCATAGGGCGCACCTGGAAATCTTCTAGGACACACCAGTGTGCCCTGGCGCACACTTTGAGAACCACTGGTGTAATAATATATATCATACTTTTGTTTGCATTTACTGATATTCTTCATATTTTCACACTTATAAGTATATTTTACATTTTCTCCCTTTCTTCCACTGTACCTGTTTAAGTGTATGTAGCTCAAGGAAACATAAAAATAATTCTGAATTTTGTAAAAACTGTTAAAACATGTCATAAGTGATAAAGTTGTTCTGAGCGGTCTTTGCATAAATGATTAAGCCAAGAAAATTTTGTTGTAAGGATTCATATTAAACATTAATATTTGGACAGTTAAGTCTCTATCTTATAAGCAGACCATGTTGTTAAAGGGTGATTGTGATATGGAGGTTTTTTTCTTCTTGACCTTCAGTGAGGTGTTAGTCCAGGTTAGTTGAAAATTTCTAGTGTACAATATGTAACTGATGATATGTGATATTGCTTGATTGATAATTACTACAATTTTTTTTTCAGAGAGAGAGAGGGATAGACAGAGACAGACAGACAGACAGGAACAAAGAGAGATGAGAAGCATCAATCATTAGTTTTTCATTGCGCATTGCAACACCTTAGTTGTTCATTGATTGCTTTCTCATATGTGCCTTGACTGTGGGCCTTCAGCAGACCGAGTAACCCCTTGCTAGAGCCAGCAATCTTGGGTTCCAGCTGGTGGGCTTTTTGCTCAAACCAGATGAGCCCACACTCAATCTGGTGACCTCGGGGTCTCAAACCTGGGTCCTCTGCATCCCAGTCCAACGCTCTATCCACTGCGCCACCGCCTGGTCAGGCCAATTTTGTTTCTTGCTTTGCAAACATGTCTTTATTATTCACAAAATGCATACTAAATGATGTATACTAGAAAAAGGTATAAGCCCAATTAATGTACCTCAACTGCAAGTTTTGCAAATGGAATATAAATCCAAAATATACTATAGATTTGGTCAAAATTGATGTGCAAATATTTTTATTAGTTGTTTGAGAATAAGTTATATCCTTGAGAAAACAAAATCAGAAATTCTTAGTGTTTAGCCTGACCAGGCAGTGGTGCAATGGATAGAGCATCGGACTGGAATGTGGAGGACCCAGGTTCGAGACCCCGAGGTCTCCAGCTTGAGTGCAGGCTCATCTGGTTTGAGCAAAAGCTCACCAGCTTGGACCCAAGGTCGCTGTCTTGAGCAAGAGGTTACTTCATCTGCTGTAGCCCCATGGTCAAGGCACATATGAGAAATGAACAACCAAGGTGTCACAACACAAAACTAATGATTGATGCTTCTCATCTCTCTCTGTTCCTGTCTGTCTGTCCCTGTCTATCCCTCTCTCTGACTTTCTCTCTGTCTCTGTAAAAAAAAAAAAAGAAAGAAATTCTTAGTGTTCAGTTGTTTAATTACTATAATTAGTAATTAAACTTACTAATTAATTACTTATTAGTAATTAAATAGTTGTGGGAGGCAACTATTTTCAATATAAATGCATCTTTTTATTCCTTTAAAAGCAGTTAGTGGAAGCATCGGTAGCACTGAGGTTCTAACACCCAAAGAAATAGACTGATGCTGAGTAGTTAGCTGGCCCTAGAGAGGCTGGCCCTTCTTAGTGTCTGTCTTACTCGGATGGCATCCCAGAGGTAGTTATTTATCACTCTCATCATTTTCCTCCCTCCTCTGCCCTTCTCCTCTTCCCTTTGCTTTTCCTTCCATTACTTTTGTGCTGGTTTTCTTCTCTTTCTATACATTTTAAATTTGTGTGACTTAAAAAAAAAGTCCCTATTTTTGTCTTCTCTGGAATTTTTAAACATATTAGCAAGTGTCAAGCTACATTACCAAATAATACTTGATTATAAGAAATTCACGTACAACATACAGAAGACATACATTGATTTCAACTGAGGATTAATTATGGAAACAAATAATAGAAACATTTGGCTTTTATAAGTAGAAAATGCTATTCTTACAGATGCTCAGTTTTATTAGTTAGCTATTTTGTTGAGCTAATACTTTAATATATTTTATGTGAAAATATTTGACGTAACTTAATTGTCATACAAACCACCTCAGATCTGTCTTTTCTACCCTGAGAATGTCTATGATTAATAATTATAATAAAAATGTAAGTTTGGGCCCTGGCCGGTGGGCTAAGTGGTAGAGTGTTGGCCCCGTGTGTGGAAGTCCGGGTTCGATTCCCAGCCAGGGCACACAGAAGAAGCACCCATCTGCTTCTACATCCTTCCCCCCTCCTTTCTCTCTATCTCTCTTCTCCTCCTGCCGCCAAGGCTCCATTGGAGCAAAGTTGGCCTTGGCGCTGAGGACGGCTCCATGGCCTTGGCCTCAGGTGCTAGAATGGCTCCAGTTGCAATGGAGCAACACCCCAGAGGGGCAGAGCATCGCCCCCTGGTGGGCATGCTGAGTGGATCCCGATCAGGCGCATGTGGGAGTCTGTCTGACTGCCTCTCTGCTTCTACCTTTGGGAAAATAAGAAGAAAAAAATTTTTTAAATGTAAGTTTGGGGCATTTTTGTTTGTTTGTAAGCTTTGAAGTACATGTGCTATTATACTTACTGTTATTGGGTGACAGTATATGGCTTGATTTTTTTTTCCTCAAAGAACCAGTTTTCTAAACTCACATTCCCCCACCAAATGCTTTCTTTATACATGATAACACATCCCTATCAGAGGAAAAGGGCAAGCCAAGAAATTCAGTAGCTTAATTTTTATTGTGAAGTAGAAATATAGTCAAATTTAATTTAGACTTTGGTATTTTGTTCAGCAAAACAGAAGAAAATAACAATTTGACTAGTGGAGGAGATCCTGCCTGCCTATCAGTGGGTGTAGTTTCTGACAAGAGCCTGAGGCATGGTGGTGGGGGGGTGTCCATCTGCGCTTCTCTGTTCGATAGCATCTAACCTTCATGAGAACAAGTATGTGACAGTTTTTGATGACATTCTAATGCTTAAAGGGTAATGTGTTCTCACCCTAATTCTGATTTTACAAATCAATCTTTAAGCATGATGCAAACCGGGTTATATAATTCTTAAAATATTTTAAATCAAGTTTTTTTCTTACTCCTTAATACCTCCTCAATTTTACATGACTTACAGAAATATGCTGGCATTCTCTGAAGGATGTGTAGGTCAAATTTCTTGAGGGCAGAAATAATTTCATATCACTCTGTATTATCTACCATTTATTCTAGTTCTTGGCATATAGGAGCTGCTCAATGAGTATTTGCTGAATGAGTTAAGTGACTGCCAGTGTGTCCCATTAACTTTGAATACACTGTAAACTATTCACAGCGTTTACATCTACTTGTTTTATAAGAACATTGTAAGGTGGATGACAACACAGTTAGTTTTCTGTATCCAGATCCTATGTCTTTTTTGGGTAGAAGCTGACCTAGTCATGGATGAGAAGAACACAGGGAGGAAATGAGGCCGATGCTTCCATCAGTTTGGTGGAAGAAATGGGTGGATATTTAGAAGTGGAACAACATGAAAGCATTTAATGCAACATAAACTTTAACAGGGGTCTTGGGAAAGAACAAAAGCTGTATCAGAAATAGACATGAATGAGGCCTGGTGGATGATGCCCCTCGGATTGGGGGCTGTCACAGCAGGGCGGGAGTAGAGAGAATGAGCTCTCTCTCCTTTTCATGTCCCTGGCTTCACAGAGTAGGACTGGCAGGAAGAATATCTCTGAGGGAAAAAGCCAAGTTAGATAAATACTAAGTTGGAAGAAAATACTAATGACTACAAATTGGATGATTAACACTAAGAATGCAAACTAAAGCTAATATAGATTTGTAATATAACTGCTGAAAAACCAATATGATATATATTTTCATGGGTGTATGTATGCATGTGTGTTAAAGGAGATAGTATATATTAAGAAATGTTATTATCAGAGACATGGAAAATTATGGAATGACTCTAGCGAAGAATGTTTCAAAGGATGTGGGAATGGAGGAATTGTGACCTGTGAGTAAACCAGTATCAGAAGCAAACAGAACAGATACTGCTAACAAGTTTTCTTAAACTCGCTACGACTACTCGCTGTCTACCCTCTGGTCCCACCTACGCTTATCTTTTAGAAATTCTACAATGCAAATATAGACTCTTAAACAGCCTACATGGAAGTGAGCATGTATTCAAAACCTGGTGTTGTGTTATCTTCATTACACACAAGCATGGGTAGGAAGTGATGTGTGAGGCAGGTGTCCACCCTATCAGGGAAACGAAAGTCTGAGGCAGCTGTGGTGAGTGCAACATTTGAAGGAAAACTGAGTTTTCTCTAGTGTCATCCTACCTCAATAGGAAAAACACTAAAGATTTATACAATAGTCTTGAAGGGTTCTGGAAAGTAGACACAATCTGATTAGAAAGAATTTGGGGGAACTGAGTTGAGGTCCATATATTTGAATATCTGTAAGAAGCTCAGATTGAAAAGTGTGTAGCATTTTATCTCTCTATCAGTATTACTGTGTCATTTATTGCAAGGTTTATTCGCTATCATGCCTGCTCCAGTTTGATAAATAGAGATTTTAACGGCGAACATGGCCAAAGCCTTGCTTAGCTTCAGGTCCATAGCTAAGGCAAATATGGTAAGAAGTTTAGTTGCAACACTTTCCTGGAATATGGTATCTAGCAATAAGCCAGCTTCAAACACTGTTGAGGTTGTCATGGAGAACTACATTCTAGTCTTAAATAGGTTTCTTTCAGAAGGGTGAACTCGAATTCTACAGGCTTCTTGAATTTTCACTTCGCACCTTTTCCTGCTGAGATGTTCCAAAAGATACCGGGCAACACCACCCCAGCAAAAACTGACGAAAATGCCATGAAGCTGCATGTGCTCTGCTTATGATTTCACTGCAAAGAGCATGATCAACATTTTCTTTAAAAGATGCATTTAAGGCCTGACCTGTGGTGGCGCAGTGGATAAAGTGTCAACCTGGAAATGATGAGGTCGCCAGTTCGAAACCCTGGGCTTGCCTGGTCAAGGCACATATGGGAGTTGATGCTTCCAGCTCCTCCCCACCTTCTCTCTCTGTCTCTGTCTCTCCCTTTCTCTCTCCTCTCTAAAATGAATTTAAATAAATATGACATATATGTTAAAAAAAAAAGAAAAAAGATGCATTTATAGAAAAGGATCAATTAAAATAAAATCAGAACCCAGCTTCCACCTGACCAGGCAGTGGCGCAGTGGATAGAGCATCGGAGTAGGATGTGGAGGACCCAGGTTCGAGACCCCGAGATCGCCAGCTTGAGCGCGGGCTCATCTGATTTGAGCAAAGCTCACCAGTTTGAACCCAAGGTCACTGGATCAAGCAAGGGGTCACTCGGTCTGCTGAAGGCCCAAGGTCAAGGCACATATGAGAAAGCAATCAATGAACAACTAAGCCTTAGGCGTCGCAACGAAAAACTAATGATTGATGCTTCTCATCTCTCTCCATTCCTGTCTGTCTGTCTGTCCCTGTCTATCCCTCTCTCTGTGTCTCTGTAAAAAAAAAAAAAGAACCCAGCTTCCTAGCATGTGCTCTGCACGGCTGACTGATGGTTTCATTTCCCACTGCTCTGCCTCCGCGCTACTGGGTCAGCTTAGTTTGTGTAAAAAAATCTTTCTCCTAATTTCTTCTTTCGGAATTTTTCCACTTAAAAGCAAATGTCATTTTTTTGCTGTTTTCATTTTTAAAATAATATATACTCTTTAAAAGATTAGGAAAGTAGAAGACATTATCTGTGGGTTTATCATGCAAGTTTTTATTTCTAGTATGTTACTTCTTACATTTTAGTGGTTATATGTTCAATAGAACTTTTGTTTTTTAAGTCATAATAGAAAGCATTTTATATATTACATATTCTTTAAAAATTTTTATTTTTCAATTACAGTTTACATTCAATAGTATTTTGCATTAGTTTCAGGTGTGCAGCATAGTGGTCAGACAATCTTATACCTTACAAAGTGGTCCACCTGGTACTTCCAGTACCTACCTGTTCCATAGTTATTACAATAATCGGCTGTATTCCCTAGGTTGTTCTTTACATCCCCGTGACTATTCTGTAACTACCAATCTGCACTTCTTAATTTCTTCACCTTTTTTATTCAGTCCCTCAAAGCTCCCTTCCCTCTGCCAACCGCCAGTCTGTTCTCTATATCTCTCAGTCTGTTATAGTTTTGTTTTATTTATTTGTTCTTTATTTTTATTTATTTATTTTAGATTTTATTTATTGATTTGGGGGTGGAGAGAGAGAGAGAGAAAGTGGGGGAAGAAGCAAGGGTCATCAACTCATAGTAGTTGCTTCCTGTATGTGCCTTGACTGGACAAGCCCAGGGTTTTGAACCTGTAGTGGGATAACCCATTGCATGGCCTTGGATGGGAACACAGCCAACAAGAAAAGAATGTTTTGTCAAGAAAATTGTTTTGTGACTTGAAGGCAGGTCACTGAAACAAGTCTATGTGACTAAAGGCAGTTGCTGGACTTTTTCTCAGTAAAACATTCTCATAAGATTTTTGTACCTTCCAAGGTTATCCCTTGAGATAAAGAGAGGAATGTTGTGGAAACCATAGAAGCAATAGCAATTAATGCCTTTTGATATTATATTGTTATTAAGCTATCATGAAGGTGTACTCCATGTATCTTTAAGTAAAAGTTACACTTGATGTTATGCCAATTTCTCAGTAAACAAGCTTTTTGTAGTCTTGTGAATAAAATTAGGACACAGCACGAACTCGGGGCCATTTGCCTGAGCGAGCGGTAGTCCTTTGCTAGTCCTTGATGATTTCATCTGCTGATCTCTCTCTCTCTGCGCCTCTGACTCACAACAACATGAACCAGTAACCTCAGCATTTCAGGTCGATGCTTTATTCACTGCACCACCACAGGTCAGGTCATTTTCTTCTTTAGATTTCATATGTAAGTGAGATCATATGGTATTGGTCTTTTTCTGACTGACTTAACTCACTTAGCATAGTATCCTCAGCACTGTCCACAGATGGTAAGATTTCATTCTTTCTATGGCAGAGTAATAGTCAATTGTATATATGTACCACAGATTTTTATTTTTTATCCACTCATCTATTGATGGGTTGGGTAACTTCCATATCTTGGCTATTATAAATAATGCTTCAAAAAACCATGAAGGTGACATATTCTTTCAAATCAGTGTTTTGGATTCCTTTGGATATATGCCCAGAAGTAGGATTGCTGGGTCAAAAGACAGTTCCATTTTTAATTTTTTGAGGAAACACCACACTGTCTTCCACAGTGGCTGCTCCACTTTGCATCCCCACCCACAGTACACGAAGATTCCCTTTTCTCCATATCCTTGCCAGCACTTGTTTGTTGTATTATTATATATTCTTAATAAGAACAATAGGCTATATGACATGCCAGCTACTACAGTATACATCAGTAATTTGTTATTGTTCTATATTTATTTTGTTTTCAATGTTTATTATAATATTATAATAATCACCATTGTAAATAAAGCAATTTTTATATATAGAATTATTTCCTCAAGCTATATTCCATGGTTCCAAATTTCCATTTGAAATAGTTTTACAAGATGAGATTGGTTGTTTCATTAGGATAATTGGTTATCCTAAAAAAATCTCTTTGCTAATCTGACACATGAGAAATGATATCCATTATTACATTACTTTAATTTCTTGCCTATAATAAAACTCTTGTTTATAATATTTGTTGCAAATAGTTTTCCCATTTTTGTTTTCTTTTTAATTCTATTTATTAGAAGTTTGACATAAAAATTTTAAACTGTTTAAACTTACTTGATATTTTTCTATTTTTATAATAATGCATATGAACTTGTAAGCTAAGAAATCCCTTATTCACAAAGTGTTAAATATTAATTTCCATTTTTAATATTGAATAATAATATAGTCACCTAATTTTTTTAAAAGATATCATATGATATCCTAAAACTGTGGTAACCTGGTATTCTCCATATCAGTAAATAATAATCTCAACATAATTTCTTTTTACTTATTTATTTTTAGAGAGAGAGGAAGGGTGAGAGAGAGAGAAACATTGATTTGTTGTTCCATTTATCCATAAATTCATTGGTTGACTATGTGCCCTGACCAGCAATCTTGGGACATTGAGACAATGTTCCAATCAACATGGTTACCTAGCCAGCACAGGCCAACATAATTTCTTGAATAATCTTATACTTTCCTATTGCTTTTTGATGCTTTCTTTATCATATATTAAAATAATCAGGCCTGATGACTATGGCCATATGCCTCCCTATAAAAGTAGCTGGTTCAGCCACTGTCCCCTGCACCCTCCAAGTGTTTTGCTTTGAGACTTCCAGTACAAGTCACATTTGGATTCAGGAGTATTGAATCCTGAATGACTTCATCACTAGGTGTGGGTGTGAGGGAAGATGCAAGAAAAGTACAGGACAAACTCTTGAACAAACTCATGTTTTGGTTGGGTAATCAGGATACATACCTCTGACATATATACACAAGTAAGCCCACAGTGCTGCAATTCATAGCAGGTACACAAAAGAGAGAAAATCCAGGCAAACTTGGAGAAGGAGTTGAGGGTGAGATAAAAGACTGTAGGAAGTCCTCCTCGGATGCATCCTCCCTGGTCTTGCCCTTTTCTGAGTTACAGTGCTAGTTTCTTTCTCCCCATATGTCTTACTAATTTGGTGACCTTGGGTAAGTCCCTTAACTTCTCTAAGTCCCAGTTTCTTTAGCTGTAAAATGGGGCTAATAATAGCAATTATCTCATGGGGGTCATTAGATAATATCTGAAGAGTGCTCAGCACGACTCAAACATGAAAGCTATTAATGTATGTTAGTTTCCTTCATCTGCATTTATCTCTGTCCTTTATCAAGAAAATATGTCAGACAGAAAAACTCAAGAACAGTATGATGTCACTCACATTTGGGATCTAAAAATGAAAGCAACAAGTGAACAAGCAAGAAACACAAACATAAAAAACCTCACAGACACAGACAGTATAGTGGTTACCAGAGGGAAGAGGGAGGAGGTAGTGAAAGGTGAAGGGGGTTAAATATATGGTGACAAAAGAAGATTTGAGTGTGGGTGGTGGGCACACATGCAACATACAGATGAAGTATCCTGGAATTGAACACTTGTAACTGATTTATTTATTTATTTATTTATTTATTTATTTATTTATTGTGACAGAGTCAGACAGAAGGACAGATAGGGACAGACAGACAGGAGGGAAAAAGATGAGAAGCATCAGTTCTTCGTTGCTGCTCCTTAGTTGTTCATTGATTGCTTTCTTATATGTGCCTTGACCGGGGGGGCTACAGCAGACTGAGTGACCCCTTGCTCGAGCCAGCGACCTTGAGCTCAAGCTGGTGAGCTTTGCTCAAACCAGATGAGCCTGCGCTCAAACTGCCGACCTTGGGGTCTCGAACCTGGGTCTTCCGCGTCCCAGTCTGACGCTCTATCCTCTGCGCCACCGCCTGGGCAGGCAACTGATATATTTATTAACCAATGTTACCCCAATAAATTTACTTAAAAAAAGAGAAGACTTGTTCTCGTATCTTTCCCATTGGCATTTACCAATTGGCAAATTTTATCTTAACAGCCTCGTTCCATTCATTAAGATGGGCAAAAATTCCTGAAGTAAACCTTTAAGAGCAGTCCAGAATCCTGGGGATCTTGGAAGCTGGACTATACTTTGAGAAAGCTCTTTTAATTTGAATTTTAGGAACTGAACTGTCCAATCTGCCCTACTTATGGTCACTGGAAATCAGTAAGAGGCAAGAGACAGTCAAAGTTCAGCATCACATCCCCATTGTCATCCAGGGACCACAAGCATGACAGCATTCTCTGTTGTTAGACAGCAGTGTTCTCTGTGGGTTGTTTCTGTTCCCTTCTGTGCAGAGATGAAAGCTGTCAGCCTGTGGAAGGAAGAGTTAGTTCCCCTTTGACATTCTGCGTGGTTTTGTAGCACCAGGTTGGAAATTAAGCCACTTTTCTTTTTGTCTCAAAATGTGTTTTCTCCAATATGTCTGACATTTTCTTGTTAAAGACTAGATTTTGTTCTCCTTCAGACATTTAAAAAGTTTAAATATGACAGAGATGAAAATTTCAAAATGATCAAACATTGACTACTCTTTACTGAAGGGACTGATGTGTAAATGAACAAGGTTTTGAAGCAGAGTCTTGAGATAGGTCTGGTGCTGGCCGCATCACTAGTGTGTCTTCTTTAACAGGTTATAGCATCTTTCATACTTGGTTTTCTCATGACCCTCAATATTGATTTTTTTTCAGATAATGATAATCAAAGAAGTGGCTAACATTTATTTAGCACTTACTTTGTGCCAGGTGCCATGCCAAGCCCTTTAAATATATTTTAATTTAAGCTCATAAGGACCATATGAGGTAGACACTATTATGGTCCTCATTTTACATGTAAGTGTTGCAGCAGAGGGTAAATCTGTGTGCTAGTAACTTAAACCAGTTCTATGTGATGCTTGCACTCTTAAATATTCTGGTATACAACTTGGGGATTCTTTTTAGAGATTGCTAAATGCTATCCTGAGTTTTTTTTTTTTTTTTCATTTTTCTGAAGCTGGAAACAGGGAGAGACAGTCAGACAGACTCCCGCATGCGCCCGACCGGGATCCACCAGGCACGTCCACCAGGGGCGACGCTCTGCCCACCAGGGGGCGATGCTCTGCCCATCCTGGGCATCGCCATGTTGCGACCAGAGCCACTCTAGCGCCTGAGGCAGAGGCCACAGAGCCATCCCCAGCGCCCGGGCCATCTTTGCTCCAATGGAGCCTTGGCTGCGGGAGGGGAAGAGAGAGACAGAGAGGAAAGCGCGGCGGAGGGGTGGAGAAGCAAATGGGCGCTTCTCCTGTGTGCCCTGGCCGGGAATCGAACCCGGGTCCTCCGCACGCTAGGCCGACGCTCTACCGCTGAGCCAACCGGCCAGGGCCGCTATCCTGAGTTTTAACTGGAAATATAAACTTGTACTTGGGAAAGAATTGTTGCAAATTGAAGTAGGCAAGATTTGAAATATTCATAGATTTTTGTTTAAAATTCCCAGTCTTCTCTGTTATCAAGACTGGGCCATGAGCAATTCAATGGCAGGAAATATAAGAATCTCTGAGAGCCTGTGACTTTATCAAATATATATATATATATTCTTCCAACCTAGAGAGATGAGAAGCATCAACTCATAGTTGTGGCACCTTACTTGCTCATTGATTACTTACTCATATGTGCCTTGACCAGGGGGTTGCAGCAGAGCAAGTTACCCCTTTCTCAAGCCAGTGACCTTGGGCTTCAAGCCAGCAACCTTTGGGCTCAAGCCAGCAACCATGGGGTCATGTCTATGATCCCATGCACAAGTCAGTGACCCTGCGCGTAAGCCAGATGAACCTGCACTCAAGCCTGCGACATTGGTGTTTCAAATGATGCTCTATCCACTGCACCACCACCTGTTAAGGGAGTTGGAAGAATATTTTTATAGGCTGTTAAATTGGGAGTTTCAAGGGAGGCAATAAATAAGACCAAGATGCAAATTTTGAAAGGGAACATTTCAAAATCAGGGCTATAATTCTTAAAAATCCTTCTTTCAGACCAAGGATATAAAACAATTGGGCTGCTGGGGATAAGGGAGGATTGGGGATGATGAGTGCTTTGGAGTGGGCTGCTACTGTGTTCTGAAGCCCGCCCTACCTACCCCCCCCCCCCCGTGCCGTGCAGGAAAGAGCACCTTTTGTGTAGAGGGGGTGGGGGGGGGATGGGGTGAAAGGTGGTGACTGAATTTCTTATCTTGTTGAGTGAGAAGAACTTTCAAGTTGCCACTTGGGGAGCTCAGTGTTTGTCCCCTGCAGGTAGGGAAACAGAGCAGCCTGCTGTCAGACTGCAAATTTGGAAACAGAGAGGTTAAAGGTGAGGAGATGGGCTGGGTAGCATTTTTGGCAGGAAGATCAGATTTGCTGCTGCTTCCATATTGGTGTGTGTTTCTGGAGTTTTCCCAGGCTAAGGGATTGTTTCCTGTGAATTACACCTTGAAAAGAGAGCTGGTTTGGGTTATTCCTAAATGCTTGTCTACCAGACAACACCTGGACAGTGACCAAAACTATCATCACCAAGGGGGCTGATGGGCATCCTGTGCTTGAGGTCGAGGTACCTGGGGAAGAACACATTCTCCCTTGTGTAGTATTCTGGCTGGGAATGCTTAACCTCATTTAATTATGAAGAAATGCAAGAGAAACCCAAATTGAAGAATATCCTATGTATAAATGGCCTGCGTTTTTAAGAATATGTCAATGTCATTAAAGACAAAGGATGGGCCCTGGCCGGTTGGCTCAGCAGTAGAGCGTCAGCCTGGCGTGCAGAGGACCTGGGTTCGATTCCCGACCAGGGCACATAGGAGAAGCGCCCATTTGCTTCTCCACCCCCCCCTTCCTCTCTGTCTCTCTCTTCCCCTCCTGCAGCCAAGGCTCCATTGGAGCAAAGATGGCCTGGGCGCTGGGGATGGATCCTTGGCCTCTGCCCTAGGCGCTAGAGTGGCTCTGGTCGCGGCAGAGCGATGCCCCGGAGGGGCAGAGCATCGCCCCCTGGTGGGCAGAGCGTCACCCCCGGTGGGCGTGCCAGGTGGATCCCGGTCGGGCGCATGCGGGAGTCTGTCTGACTGTCTCTCCCCGTTTCCAGCTTCAGAAAAACACACACACACAAAAAAAAAAAACAAAAAAAGACAAAGGATGGTTGAGGAATTGGTACAGATCAAAGGAGACAGAAGAGATATGACAAATAAATATTATATATGTGTCCTGGGTGGGATTGGAGAATGTTATAAGAAACACTGTTTGGACAATGATACATTGAAATGTGTACAGCAGATTAAAGTTTTAGATCAATGTTATACTTTCTGAACTTGATAGCTGTATTGTGGATACAGAAGAGAATATCTATCGTTGTTCTTAAGAATCCAGGAAGTATTAGGAGATAATGAGCATGAGGTATGCAACCTACACGGATAATTCTGAAAATAAGTCACGTGTATATGTATAGAGAAAAACAATGATAAAACTGATGTGGCCAGTTATAAAAGTTGCTGAATTTGGGTCAGAGTTATATACTTTTTTTGGTAATTTTAGATTATTTTAAAACAAACAAATAAATAAACAGAAAACCAAGTCATTTATCTCAGAAGGCATAGCCAGTAGCCAACGTTTATTCCAATCTCACCTCCCCAACCATGCCAACACAAAATCACCCCCTTCAGACGCTAGTGAGCCCCACTCCAGGCCTGCTAAATCAGAATCTTATGGGATGGGGCCTGGGGAGCTGTGTTTTAACAAGTTCTCCAGATGGTTCTTATTAAGTTTGAGAAGCACTGGTTTAGACTAGTCAGGGCCCATGCTTGGAGTTGGGGGTGGGTTAACCTCACTTGGGCTGTTATGTTAGATGGGGAAAGATGGCTGGGTATCGGGAGGCAACCAGAGAATCTACCTGACAACAGTGTTTGAGGGTGGATGTGAAATTCCCCCTTCTACATACTCCTGGGTACCATCCACCACTCCCCTTCCAGCTTGTACCAGGAGGCTTCAAGTACACAGCATCTTTTAGCCCAAAATTTCACAGCAGGAAGTACAAACGATTAGTGTATCTGCATTAGAGAACAAACCCACAGAAGTTTGAATCGTGGACATAGATTGATTATGTGAACTGGCAGAGTTTTCCATTTTTGGCCTAGTGAGGTAGTAAGGGGTGGTAGGGCTCTTCCGGTCTCCATGGAGAAAAATTTGGAAGGAAACTTATAAAGAGTGGTGGTGCTCATGAGAGGAGGCACCTGGCCTTGAATTCCTTAAATGAAGGCAGGTTGGTTTGTAGCTGGTATGTCAGACTTGTTGATCTGTCTGAATAGGAAAAAGGGAATTGAGAAGAGAAAGGTTGGAGGAAGGAAGGGATCAGTGGAGCAGCTCATATACCCGTCTTGGTGTGGTTAGGTCACAGAATCTGCAGGGCCCAGTGCAAAATGAAGATGCAGGCCTTTTGTTCAAAAGTGATCAAGAAGTTCAAGATGGCACCAGAAAAATATCAAACTAAACATGAGGCCCTTCTAAGCACATGACCCTTTCCACCTGCACAGGTAGCATGACTATGAAGCAGACCCTGTCTGAATCTCCCATGGTCAACAGGAGGGCAGACTTGCTGGAACTCCAGCCCAAAGGGCAGTCTGGCTGTGAGGTATTCTGTTAGTGGCAGAGCTAAGGGAATATGCATGAAGTAAGGCTCGGGTCAGTTCTTTCACTTCAGAGAACTGTGCATTGCAGAGGTCCTTCAGATCTATCCAAATCTCACCTATGTGCCCAACAGAAGGCCTCTGCAACTTGCGTTGCAGTAGACTGAAATTACACACCCAGTTTAGAATGACACATTTTCCCATTTCATCCTGATCTGACTTCCCTATCGGAATACTCAAGGGCCTCAAATGTGGAGATGCATGGGTAAAAGAACAGAGCACACTCCTTCCTTATGGCTGTCCCATTGATCTGAGGAGGTCTGGAAGAGATGAGACCAGCATTTTAAACTGAACTAAACTGGGATGTGTGTGTGCGCGTTTAACAACTGAAAACAAAATGCAGGGCCGTCCTTGCAATGTCATTAAGAAACAGAACATGGAGATTTTATTATTTTATTTATTTTTATCTTCTTTTTTTTTTTTTAGGTGAGAGGAGGGGAGACAGTGAGACAGACTCCTGCATGCGCCCTAACTGGAATCTACTTGGCAACATCATCTGGGGCTGATGCTCAAGTACCAAGCTATCTTTAGTGCCTGAGGCCAACATGATCAGATTAACAGAGCCATCCTCAGTGCCAGGGCCATGCTGGAACCAATTGAGTCACTGGCTGTGGGAGAGGAAAAGAGAGAGAAGGGGGAGATGGAGAGGGGGACAAGCAGATAGTTGCTTCTCCTGTGTGTCCTGAGTAGAACTGACCCAGGACATCCATACACGGGGCCGATGTTCTATCCACTGAACCAACTGGCCAGGGCCAAAACCCATATTTTACTTGTACGTTCTGAAGCAGACTGCTTATTAAACCAGTTATGTACTAAAAATTCTATTTGTTATAAGTCAAGGGCGTGAAGACAGCTATTAATGAATGACTGTTGACAGACAACAGATTACATACCTTTCACTTCTATTTAGTATTGATCTGATCACATCCACATGAACACAGAGTACAAATTACCCTGAAAATACTTCTGATGGAAACTTATTTTTAACATAGTCAATCCTTTTGGAGTAAATATTTCAAATATTATACTCTGGTCTTTTTATTACTTCTCCCCATAAATTCTTTTTTTTTTTTTTTACACGGACAGAGCGGGAAAGTCAGAGAGAGGGATAGATAGGGACAGACAGACAGGAATGGAGAGAGATGAGAAGCATCAATTATTAGTTTTTTGTTGTGACACCTTAGTTGTTCGTTGATTGCTTTCTCATATGTGCCTTGACTGTGGGCCTTCAGCAGACCAAGTAACCCCTTGCTCGAGCCAGCGACCTTGGGTCCAAGCTGGGGAGCTTTGCTCAAACCAGATGAGCCTGTGCTCAAGCTGGCGACCTCGGGGTCTCAAACCTGGGTCTCCGCATCCCAGTCTGATGCTCTATCCACTGCGTCACCACCTGGTCAGGCTCCCTAGTACATTCTTTAGAGCAATGATCACTAGGACTTTTGCATAGGAGTCTCTTTGAATGCCATTTGGTTGAACTGATGTTCATAACCATTACTACTGTCACCATTAGAAGTAATAAGAATATTTAAGCATTTAAAAATTCTGCATCAATTATTTATTATTTTATTTATCTACCAAATGTTTATTGAATTCCTAAATGAGTACTGCTAGACTCCCAAGAGGGATAATACAAAGCTGGAGACTATCTTAGAGGCTCCCAACAGTAACACCATGTGTGCAGACTGAAGAGGGCTTCTATCATGTAACAGGCATATCTAAGTTGCTAATTAACCTTTTCCAAAGGAGAACACAGAAGTAAAGACAGATCTGTCAGCTACATTGTAGGACAATGACTAGTCTAGCTTATCTCAACATGTACAGGCTTTGCACTGGCATTTCCTGGATTCTGGGTCTGACACTCTATTCTCCAGGCTTTCTGAACACAAACCATTGAATATTAAGCTTATTCTTCTTTCATACGCCATTATGTGATTATAAATCTCAATCAAAACAATTTCTGAACTGTCAGACACTCTTGATCTGTAAATTAAAATTTTGGCCAGTTGTACAATTTGGCACACAACCCTCTGTACACCCAGAGTTCCTTTGCTTTTATGCAAATCTTGCTCTGTGGGGATTACCTAGGTCACAATTCTTTGGGAAGGGAATGTCCAAGCTGCTGCTCAAAGAGTTTGCCCTCTCTGGGTCTTCCAGAGAGGTAGGGCAAAAGGCTTCTAAAATGACATTTTAAGATGGGTGCTACTCTAACAGGTGTGAGGTGGTATCTCATTGCAGTTTTGATTTGCATTTCTCTAATAACTAAAGAAGATGAGCATCTTTTCATATATCTGTTGGCCATTTGTATTTCTTCCTGGGAGAAGTGTCTGTTCATGTCCTCTTCCCATTTTTTTTTATTGGATTGTTTGTTTGTTTGTTGTTGAGTTTTAGGAGTTCTTTGTTTTTTTGTTTTGTTTTGTTTTTTTTAACTTTATTTTTTTTTAATGGGGCGACATCAATAAATCAGGATACATATATTCAAAGATAACAAGTCCAGGTTATCTTGTCGTTCAATTATGTTGCATACCCATCACCCAAAGTCAGATTGTCCTCTGTCACCTTCTATCTAGTTTTCTTTGTGCCCCTCCCCCTCCCCCTTTCTCTCTTCCTTTCGCCCCTCCCCCCGTAACCACCACACTCTTATCAATGTCTCTTAGTTTCACTTTTATGTCCCACCTACGTATGGAATAATGCAGTTCCTGTTTTTTTCTGATTTACTTATTTCGCTTCATATAATGTTATCAAGATGCCACCATTTTGCTGTAAATGATCCGATGTCATCATTTCTTATGGCTGAGTAGTATTCCATAGTGTATATGTGCCACATCTTTTTTATCCAGTCATCTATTGATGGGTTTTTTGGTTGTTTCCATGTCCTGGCCACTGTGAACAATGCTGCAATGAACATGGGGCTGCATGTCTCTTTACGTATCAATGTTTCTGAGTTTTTGGCGTATATACCCAGTAGAGGGATTGCTGGGTCATAAGGTAGTTCTATTTACAGTTTTTTGAGGAACCACCATACTTTCTTCCATAATGGTTGTACTACTTTACATTCCCACCAACAGTGAATGAGGGTTCCTTTTTCTCCACAGCCTCTCCAACATTTGCTATTACCTGTCTTGTTAATAATAGCTAATGTAACAGGTGTGAGGTGGTATCTCATTGCAGTTTTGATTTGCATTTCTCTAATAACTAAAGAAGATGAGCATCTTTTCAAATATCTGTTGGCCATTTGTATTTCTTCCTGGGAGAAGTGTCTGTTCATGTCCTCTTCCCATTTTTTTATTGGATTGTTTGTTTGTTTGTTGTTGAGTTTTATGAGTTCTTTGTTTATTTTGGATATTAGGCCCTTATCTGAGCAGTTGTTTGAAAATATCATTTCCCATTTAGTTGGTTGTCTGTTTATTTTGTTATCAGTTTCTCTTGTTGAGCAAAAACTTCTTAGTCTGATGTAGTCCCATTCATTAATTTTTGCCTTCACTTCTCTTGCCTGTGGAGTCAAATTCATAAAATGCTCTTTAAAACCCAGGTCCATGAGTTGAGTACCTATGTCTTCTTCTATGTACTTAATTGTTTCAGGTCTTATGTTTAGATCTTTGATCCATTTTGAGTTAATTTTAGTACAGGGGGACAAACTGTAGTCCAGTTTCATTCTTTTGCATGTGGCTTTCCAGTTTTCCCAGCACCATTTATTGAAGAGGCTTTCTTTTCTCCATTGTGTGTTGTTGGCCCCTTTATCAAAAATTATTTGACTATATATATGTGGTTTTATTTCTGGACTCTCTATTCTGTTCCATTGGTCTGAGTGTCTATTTCTCTGCCAATACCATGCTGTTTTGATTGTCGTGGCCCTATAATAGAGTTTGAAGTCAGGTATTGTAATGCCCCCAGCTTCATTCTTTTTCTTTAGGATTGCTTTGGCTATTCGGGATTTTTTATAGTTTCATATAAATCTGATGATTTTTTGCTCCATTTCTTTAAAAAATATCATTGGAATTTTGATGGGAATTGCATTAAATTTGTATATTGCTTTGGGTAATATGGCCATCTTGATTATATTTATTCTTCCTAACCAAGAACAAGGAATATCCTTCCATCTCATTATATCTTTTTCAATTTCCCTTAACAATGGTTTATAGTTTTCATTATATAAGTCCTTTACATTCTTTGTTATGTTTATTCTTAGGTATTTTTGTTGTTGTTGTTGCAATCGTGAAGGGGATTATTCTTTTGAGTTCGTTCTCAAATGTTTCATTTTGGCATATAGAAAGGCTATTCACTTCTGTATGTTAATTTTGTATCCTGCAACCTTACTGTATTGGCTTATTGTTTCTAGCAGTCTTTTTGTGGATTCTTTGGGGTTTTCAATGTATAGGATCTTATCATCTGCAAAAAGTGATACCTTTACTTCGTCTTTTCCGATATGGATGCCTTTTATTTCTTTGTCTTGTCTGATTGCTCTGGCTAGAACCTCTAGTACCACATTAAATAAGAGTGGAGAGAGTGGACAACCCTGTCTTGTTCCTGATTTAAGGGGGAAAGCCTTCAGTTTTGTGCCATTTAATATGATGTTAGCTGATGGTTTATCATATATGGCCTTTATCATGTTGAGATATTTTCCTTCTATACCCATTTTGTTGAGAGTCTTAAACATAAAATTGTGTTGTATTTTATCGAAAGCCTTTTCTGCATCTATTGATAAGATCATGTGGTTTTTGTTCTTTGTTTTGTTGATATGGTGTATTATGTTAACCGTTTTACGTATGTTGAACCATCTTTGAGATTCTGGGATGAATCCCACTTGATCATGATTTATTATTTTTTTAATATGTTGTTGTATTCGATTTGCTAGTATTTTGTTTAGTATCTTAGCATCTGTATTCATTAGAGATATTGGTCTGTAGTTTTCTTCTTTTGTGCCATCCTTGCCTGGTTTTGGTATGAGGGTTATGTTGGCCTCATAAAATGTGTTTGGAAGTATTGCTTCTTCTTCAATTTTTTGGAAGACTTTCAGTAGAATAGGAACCAAGTCTTCTTTGAATGTTTGATAAAATTCGCTGGTATAGCCGTCTGGGTCTGGACTTTTATTTTTGGGGAGGTTTTTAATGGTTTTTTCTATTTCTTCTCTACTAATAGGTCTGTTTAGGCTTTCTGCTTCTTCTTGACTCAGTCTAGGAAGGTTGTATTGTTCTAGGAATTTATCCATTTCTTCTAGGTTGTTGAATTTAGTGGCATAAAGTTTTTCATAGTATTCTACAATAATTCTTTGTATATCTACGGTGTTTGTGGTGATTTCTCCTCTTTCATTTTGGATTTTGTTTATATGAGTTCTTTCTCTTTTTTCCTTGGTAAGTCTTGCCAAGGGTTTGTCAATTTTGTTGATCTTTTCAAAGAACCAGCTCCTTGTTTTATTAATTTTTTTCTATAGTTTTTCTGTTCTCTATTTCATTTATTTCTGCTCTGATTTTTATTATCTCCTTTCTTCGGCTGGTTTTGGGTTGTCTTTGTTCTTCTTTTTCTAGTTCCTTAAGGTGTGAAGTTAAATGGTTCACTTGGGCTCTCTCTTGTTTGTTCATATATGCCTGAAGTGATATGAACTTCCCTCTTATCACTGCTTTTTCTGTATCCCATAGATTCTGATATGTCGTATTGTCATTTTCAATTGTCTGTATATATCTTTTGATCTCTGCACTTATTTCTTCTTTTACCCATTCATTTTTTAAAAGTATGTTGTTTAGTTTCCACATTTTTGTGGGATTTTTTTCCTCTTTTTTGCAGTTGAATTCTAGTTTCAAGGCTTTATGATCAGAAAATATGCTTGGTACAACTTCGATTTTTCTGAATTTGCTGATGTTGTTTTTGTGGTCCAACATATGGTCAATTCTTGAGAATGATCCATGTACACTGGAGAAAAATGTATACTCAGTCACTTTGGGATGAAATGTCCTGTAGATGTCTATCATATCCAGGTGCTCTAGTGTTTTGTTTAAGGCCACTATATCTTTGTTGATTCTCTGTTTGAATGACCGATCTAGAGCCGTTAGCGGTGTATTGAGGTCTCCAAGTATGATTGTATTTTTGTCAGTTTTTGTTTTAAGGTCAATAAGTAGCTGTCTTATATATTTTGGTGCTCCTTGGTTTGGTGCATATATATTAAGAATTGTTATGTCTTCTTGATTCAGTGTCCCCTTAGCCATTATGAAATGGCCATTTTTGTCTCTGAGTACTTTTGCTGTCTTGTAATCAGCATTATTAGATATGAGTATTGCTACACCTGCTTTTTTTTGGATGTTATTTGCTTGGAGTATTGTTTTCCAGCCTTTCACTTTGAATTTGTTTTTATCCTTGTTACTTAGATGAGTTTCTTGTAGGCAGCATACAGTTGGATTTTCTTTTTTAATCCATTCTGCTACTTTTTGCCTTTTTATTGGTGAGTTTAATCTGTTTACATTTAGTGTAATTATTGACACTTGTGAGTTCCCTATTGCCATTTTATATATTGCTTTCTGTTAGTTTTGTGTCTTGTTTGATCCTTCTCTTTCATTTTTCTATCTTTTGTTTTTATTTGGTTGTATTCCATACATCTTTCCTCTGTTGCTATCTTTTTTAAATCATGTGCTTCTGTGATGGTTTTTTCAATGGTGGTTACCTTTAAGTAATGAAAAGTGTTCTTACCCTGTTCATTGTAGTGCACTATTTTGTGAGTACTTTTGCACTCCATCGTCCTTTGCTACTGTTAATCTCCATCCTCTCCTCCCCTTTCTTTTTGTTGTTTTCATAGTTTAAATTTGGTTTTATTGTGTTCTTCTTGGAGCTTTTACTTGTGGCTTTGTTTTTTTTTTGTTCTTTGTATCTGATTGGAGAACTCCCTTTAGTAATTCCTGGAGTGGGGTTTTTCTGATGATAAATTCCCTCATCTTTTCTGTATCTGTGAATGTTTTTATTTCTCCTTCATATTTGAAGGATAGCTTTGATGGGCATAGTATTCGTGCCTGCCAATGTTTCGCTCGATCATACCTTCGGGTGTATTGCGAAACATCTGGAGGTTCCAAGGATAGGTTTTTCTATTTCTGGTTGAACATCTTGTTGAGTTTTGGGGGAGATTTATCGGTATTGCTTCCTACCACGCCATTACTCTGACGTCATCTGATAGTCCTATTTTCTGCTGCTTTGTTTAATATATAGTGTTTCCTTTATTCCTCCTACCTTAATGCCCCACTCATATTTCAGGCTGGGACCTACTCCTAACTTAGAGCTCTCTCTCCCCCTTTTGCCAACTTCTATTATGAATTTACCTTTGCCACCCAGCTTAGTGTATCCCAAGGTTCTCTTTACCATGCCACAGTTGCAGAGCTCCAGGAAAAAGCACCCTAGTCTCATCTCTCCAGGCAGAGAACAGAGGCTCCATCTCTACACATGCTGCAGATGGCTTTTCCAATCTACCTGAATCATCACCAGCTAGAAGCAGCAGTCATTGGGACTTGGACATGAGCTGTAAAGCATAGAATTGTGACAACAATTCCAGTGCCATGCGGACTTTTCCTGGATGTGGACTTTTTTGGACTCCTGAAACTTGTGATAGCTCCTAACGGACTGAACTGGGTTGGTTTGCATTCACAGGGATTTGGAATGGTTGTTGGTGCCAACTTGGACTTGGTGAACATGTTAAGGACACTACTCTTTTATGGATTGTTGTTGTATTGGCCAAGAGTTTGCTTAAAGGCTTTAATCACTGTAAAAAAAAAAAGAAAATATATATATATGGTCTACCAGAAAGTTCTGTCCGTTTTTGGAATAAAACAAAATACAAATTTTTCTTACTGTCAATAAACTTTATTAAATAATATAATTGCCATTATTATTAATGATTTCTTGCCCGTGTAAGGGCAATTTGTATATCCCATTTTTGAAAAATGTTTTATCTTTTGATGCGAAAAATTGAACCAGTGCTTGTTTGATATCTTCTTCATTTTTGAATTTTTTGCCCTTCAAAGAATTTTGTAAGGACAAAAACAAGTGATAGTCAGAGGGTGCTAAGTCTGGGGAATATGGTGGATGCAACAGACATGCTTCTGTAGCATTTCTTCTTTTTTGAAATTTGTAAAAAATTACAGTGGCGTAAATGAACTTTATCAGTAGCCATGGGTACACTATCGCTTCACGCATAAGACTAACGTGAATCAACTTTGTTTTAGTTAGTTTGCTACTTCAGTATGTATACATTAAGTGATAAAAATAGAGAGGCACACTTGCAACAAATAAACATGTGCTTACTTGTCAAAGCTTGTGAAAGAAACGGACAGAACTTTCCGGTAGACTATATATATATATATATATATATATATATATATATATGACTGAATAAAGAAGATGTGGCACACATACACCATGGTATACTACTCAGCCATAAAAAATGATGACATTGAATCATCTACAACAAAATGGTGGGATCTTGATAACATTATATGGAGTGAAATAAGTAAATCAGAAAAAACCAAGAACTGCATGATTCCATACATTGGTGGGACATAAAAACGAGACTAAGAGACATGGACAAGAGTGTGGTGGTTATGGGGGGAAGGGAAGGAGGGAGAGGGGAAGGGGAGGGGGAGGGGCACAAAGAAAACTAGATAGAAGGTGATAGAAGACAATCTGACTTTGGGTGATGGGTATGCAACATAATTGAATGACAAGATAACCTAGACATGTTTTATTTGAATATATGTACCTGGATTTATAGCTGTCACCCCATTAAAATTAATAAAAATTTATGTATATACAAAAAAGGCCCTGCCAGTTGGCTCAGCCAGGGCACACAGGAGAAGCTCCCATCTGCTTCTCCACTCCTCCCCTCTCCTTCCTCTCTGTTTCTCTCTTCCCCTACCGCAGCCAAGGCTCCATTGAAGCAAGGTTGGACCGGGCTCTGAGGATGGCTCCATGGCCTCTGCCTCAGGGGCTGGAATGGCTCTGGTCGCAAGGGAGCATCGCCCCCTGGTGGGCGTGCTGGGTTGATCCCGGTCGGGCTTGTGCGGGAGTCTGACTGCCTCCCCATTTCCAACTTCAGAAAAATACAGAGAAAAAAAAAAAAAAAGGAGTCAGCAGCTTGAAAAGTAAAAAAACAGGCCCTGGTCAGTTGGCTTAGTGGCAGACTGTCCACCTGGGGTGTCGCTGTCTTCGATATACCAGTAACAGCGGGCTCCAGGAGGTGGAAGGTTAAACTTGGGCTTGGAGTTTACAGAAGGCTTAAGAGAAGGCTCACATCAATCATTGGCTACAAAAAATTGCTGGCTCGGCCAAGTGACGTTTCCCTCCACCGAGGATCGCCTCTACCTGGACATTTGCTGACAGGTAAAGTTTCACTAACACCACACACTAGAGACAAAAAACCAAAACGATATACTCCAAAAAGAGACCCTCTCTCCCTCCTTCTCTCCCTTCCTTCCCCTCTATCTCCTCTCCCTTTTATTTTCTTTCTTTCTTATGTATTTATTTTTTATTTCTATTTTTTCCTTGACTTCAACACCTTCCTCTCCCTTCGTCAGCAAATTACCCACCCCCACTCATCTAACCTTCCCACTGCGGCTCCTCCTTTTCATCTCCAGCAGAACCGCTGGCTCACTCCACAGCTCAGGTCCCTAACGCCCACCCCTTCGCCAATTCTCAGCCTCACTGTCCCCCTCCAAGCTCCGGCAAAGCTTCTGAGCCCCGCCATCCTGCATTTTCCCAGGCGGGGACTGCCGCATCCCAGGTCTAGCCTCTCCTGGACGACTATACGGCGCGACCTCCCGGTCTTGGGGCCCCCGCCGACCCTCCAGCACCTCCCCGCGTGCTACCCGCGCGCGGGCGAAGAGGCTACTGCAGCGGCTTCCAGGGTGGCCGGGCCTCCCGGAGTCGCTCCGCCCCGGTCCAGCTCCGCCCCCGGCTGTCGCTGCCTGATTGGCCTCTTACTCCCTCTCCCCGGGTTCCTCTCCTCCCCTACGCCCAATGGGCACCACCACCTGGTCCAAAAATTCCCCCGAGGGCTCGAGAGGCTCTGCAAACTCCAGCTCTTTCCCGGTGGCGGTGACTGTCGCGGCGGGGCGCAGGGAAGGGAGGGGGCTCGGAGGAGGGAGGAGGAGGAGGAGCAAAGGTGTTGGAGAGAAAACTTCTGAAAGAAACAGGAAACTTGCCAGGGAGGCCGCCGCTGCGGCTCTCCGGGTGCTCGGGCTGCGCACGTCGCGGGTGTCCGCGGCTGCTGCTTCGCTCCTGACCAGCTCCCCCGGCGCGGGGGCAGGGCTGAGCCGACGCTCGGTGCTCCGACCGTACCCTCTGCAGCAGCTCTCGGCGCTCCGGCCGCGGCTGTTCCTTGGAGAGGGCGGCGAGGGCGCCGAGAAGAGGAAGGACGTCTACTTTGGAGCATGAAGCAGTATGTCTGAGAAAATGTCCAGCTTCCTCTACATAGGGGACATTGTGTCCCTCTACGCGGAGGGCTCGGTCAACGGCTTCATCAGCACCCTAGGGTAAGCTGAGGGCGGGCTGGGCAGCGCTGGTGTCTCCTCGGGGCTCATCCAGTCCCTTCGCGCGCCGCTGCGTCCTCCCGCTGCCGCCGAGCAAGGCCCGGCCGCTGGGCAGGGTCTGCGCCCGCGGACAGCGCAGTACGCTCGGCTCGCCGGCGCGCAGGAAGCTGCCCCGAGAGGCATGATCATCTCAGCAACTTCACGATCTCCAACTCAGAGACACATCCCCGAAAAGGAGGAAGTGATTCAGAAGCCCAGAGACAGGCCTGGCGAAGAAGTCTTCGCTGGCTTCTCCACGGGTTGTTTTGATTACAATGTTTGTTTTCCGTTAAAGGTAAAGCAACACACCTCCTCTCCCCATCTTTTCTCGCTACTGCTCTCAACCCGTCTCAGGGCCGGGTTTGTAAGAGCTGGCGATAAAAGTCCGTGGCCTTGGAGTGGAACTCAAGCGAAGTGGTGAGCCAAAGTGTGACTTTCCCCTGTGGCAGCAGCAGCCCGTGCCTTCTTCGCTTAAGTAATTTCCTTTTGGCCTTGCCAAAGCACGACTCGCCCCTCTGTCGAAGGCAGCCCAGGACCCTCTGGGGCGCTGGGACCCTCAGAGGTCATGTGGGCCTCCTGGGTGCTAGAACTCAGACTTGCTTTCTCCACTTCCCAGGCCTTGGCGCACTGAAATGCTGAACCTCTCCTGGAAGTCAACTAAGTGTAGTGCTCCTGATTTTCGAGTTGCTTTATGAATGAGATATAATATAGTATAAAAACACACACACACACAGAGGGAGGGATAAAAGTAGGTTTGCAGTTCCTGTAGAAAATAATACAATAATCAATAAATAATATGCAAAAATAAATTCTGTTTCGCATACTCACAACTGTAAACCTACTTTTGTCCCTACCCTGTATATATAACTGCAGGATGGTTAAATAGGACTTCCTTGATTACTGGTATATTCTGTCTTGCTTGAGAATACCAGTTCCCAGTTTAAATGCATACTGCAATATACTATTTTGATGTGTGTATATATTTTTTTTGTTCCTCGTGGTCTCAGCATGTAGACTGCTGAGTCTTGGAGAATTCAGGCTGCAGAACTGGTGTTTCTACTCCTGGCTGGTCACTGTTTTCTGTGTTAGATTTTAGGGTGCATGACTTAACATGCAATGCCCCTAGACAGTGACTTCCAGTCGTATTATAATGGAGTAGTGCCTGCTCTACCGGTGACTTTCAAGTCACTAGAACTTACAGTTTCTGTTGTTTGTGCACCCTCCGCCCCATGGGTGAAAGAAAGAAGGTAAATTTAATTTAATCACTTTAAGATCAATGTTATTTACTTGTGACACTGAAGCGTGGGTGGCGTGGCCAGTGCTCACGCTCGTTTTGTAAGCCTTGAGCTACTATTTGTTTCTGAGAGAATCCATAGTGTAAGTTCAGTTTTTGCCCCCCCCCCCAACAATATTTTGCTGATGAACTCTGCTGCATTTCACAGTTACCCTCTGAAGACTCTCTACTTGGGTGCTCCAGGGGCAGAATGCTTGAGGTCAAATCCTGGCTTCTCCACTGGTGAAACTTATGAGTTTAGGGAAGTCACATAATCGCTCTGTATCTCAGTTTTCTCACATTTTAAAAACATGGGATCTATAATGGTTTCTGTCTCAGAGGGCTGTTGTGAGGAAGAAGGGTGCTGATATATATAAAGTGCTTAGCATGGTACCTGTCAATTAATAAGCACTTAGATAAATGTTAACTGTTGTAACCATGAGCAATAGCTACAGTTGTGGACAAAATAATAAAAATGGATTAGGAATAAAGTGTAAAACCTAGACAAACAAAAGGTCATTTTTTTATAGTGTCTGGTTAACTATATGCATGGAGGGGTTTCAATGGGAAATCAGGAAGCTACTACACAGTTAGCAGTTTTGGAGTCTGCCCTACTCTATTGAGAGATATAGAAACTGAGGGGAAGAGAAATGAAGAGACCTGCCCAAGAAACGGAAGACATTAATGCCAAAGCTGAAACTGTCACCCTGTCCCTAGATTCCCACTTGAGTGCTGGTTGTTTTGGTTGCAGCCAGCAACCAAACATCGTCTTCTTTGAGGCTGGAGTGAAAAATAAGCATGCCCTTGCATTAGCATATATGTTTGTATTGATATAAATATTTCTTATTTGTATTCAGTGTTTCTTGCTAGTGTTTTGAAAACTGAGTTTCCTTAGACTGCTTGTGCAGTATTATGTTTCTATTAACAAACTGAGTCTTGTTGTAGGTAACAGGACAAGACCTTTGAGCAGGTGATTCTAAAGTGAGGAAGGACCTTTCGAAACAGTGCTGTTGGTGAAGCGTGGTGTTTTGATTGAATATTCTTTTTCTTTAATCGGTGGAACCTTATCAACCTCGGATTTTAGGAGTTATGAAGCCCGCAGAAGCTTGTGTCTGTGCCACATGAAATGCTCTCTAGGCAGAGTAGCATTGCTGACTTGACTCGCTTGGAATACAATTAGTAGAGATTTATTTTGCAAGTTGGTTTTAGGGCTATGAAATCAAAGCAGAGTGGTAGTTATAGTTTTTCATTATATTGCTGTAGGGTTGTTATTTATACACTTTCTGTATCAAAGACCGAGTTCATACTTCTAGTTGAATTTCCATGCTCTTCTATGAGTTTAAGATCTTATTGTAGTTCTGCTGCTAGTTAACCGTGTGACCTTGTTCATGTCATTTATTCTCTTTTTGTGTCAGCTGGTCTTTGGAGACCGAGGAGAGTTTATGCTGTGCCTGTTATAAAATTGAATGACAGAGATGGAAATGAAAGAGCCCAATTTTTTGGAAAGTATTAGGAAAATCATATGCATATATTTTTGTGGCCCTTCAATTTCCTCAAAAGGAGTGTGTATTGTCAAAGTGTATCTGGAAATGGATTGGAGACACTGGCATTGTATCTAGCCGAAACAATTCTACTTAATGTTAAAAACTCAATGAAAGAGCTAAAAATTAGGCTTAAAGTTTCTGATTTGTATTTTAGTTCTTTATCAGACACTTTTTTTTTAAAAGATTTTATTTATTCATTTTTAGAGGGAATAGAGAGAGACAGACAGAGAGAGAGAGAGAGAGAGAGAGAATGAATGGAGGGAGGAGCAGGAAACATCAACTCCCATATGTGCCTTGACCAGGCAAACCCTGGGTTTTGAACTGGCAACCTCAGCGTTCCAGGTTGATGTTCTACCCACTGTGCCAACATAGGTCAGGCAATCAGACACTTAGGAGGGCAGGATTTTTTTAAAAAATTCAACTTAGGAGGGTAGTTAATGAGAGTTGAGTTTATACAGCATTTCAAGATAATTAATATTTATCTGGGAATAAATTTTGCCTGATTTTTAACATTTAAGGTGTAAATAAATTTGAGAGGATATACATTGTTATTATTTAACTTTGGGAGTTTTTGCAATAGGGTAACACATTTTCTAGCTGAAAAAAATCACAGTTTCACTATATTAGAGTTTAGCCCGCCCTTCTTAGAGGCCCTTCCACTGGAAATATGGAAGGATTTTGTTAGGGTCTGTGAGGCAGCTTATACCTTTGATTTCTCAGTCTGAGAAATTAGAACGCCTCAGTTACAAAGATTTGCATTTCCCCTTTTTCTCTAGTTATTCTTTAACCAGTATTTACCTAATGTTTCTGAATCCTGAATTGTTGCAAACTGAAGTATTCTCCCAGGTGCAAAAGGGGCCTGCTTTGGTTTTTCTAACTTAATTATTCATCTCAAGATCTATTGCAGAAGCACTCTTATTCTCACTTAAGGAAAATTGCTTTAAATCTTATTGAATAAAGATGGTGAATTTCTTTAAAATAAATGAATTTTTTTGGGCTGTAGATTTTATTTTTTCTTTTAAAAGGGAAGTTGGCAGTTTTGGAATGTGCTCCACAATTTCAGGTGCACTATTACTTGTCCCTTTTCCCTTTCTCCATTTTCTTTATACTGAGATATACTACCCTGGTTGTTGCCGCACCAGACACTATATTTCTGGGTACATCAGATTGATCCATGATCAGGTACCACACAGTGGGAGTGGACATAGCAGAATTTCTAGGATGGGTGGGGTAGTAGAAGCAGTGAAAGGTATATAATTCCTTTATTGTCTAGTCTCTGCATAGTTGACAGGTTAGTAAGTGACAAGTGTGCATATATGTGTTGGGGTGTGTGTATGTGTCTATATTCATGCTTAAGTGGTTGCTGCCTTTGGCTTGATATTTTTTCCTCAGTATCTACCAAGAGTCATCAACACCCACTAGTTAAGGTTTCAGAAAACTCTAAGGTGACCACGCATTGAGGTAGTGACTGCAAAGCATCCTAATCCCACGAAACGTAAGAAGGCTTTGGTCAGCCACATACACAACAGTGGTTCCATAAGATCATAATGGAGCTTAAACATTTCTATTGCCTAGAGCAGTGGTTCTCAAACTCTTTGAAGTCAGGTTGCACTTAAAATCCTAAAAATAATTGTAGGTGCACTATATACAAATTTCTGAGAAATATGTTATATTAATTAAATCAAATACTAAAGAAAAAAATGTAAAGTCCAAGCGTGCTTTTATGGTAATTAAACAAAATAAATACGACAAAATTAAATTTATTCTGACATTAAAAAACATTTTTATGTTACATTTTTTGAGTCTTACTTTTTAGAATTTGTAAAAAAGGGGTTAAAAAATAAAAAAAAGACAAAAAAAGTTATCTTTATATATATATATATATAGATACATTCTTAGTAAGATTTAGTAAATTCGGCAGGTCCCCGTGCGAATGTGTTAAGTTTTATCATTCTTGTGTTTATGAGAAAGATAAGCCTGCTGTGTCCTAGCGATTTCTTCAATGTTTGGGCATATATTTGAAAGGCAAACTCTCATTTCCTCGTCAATACATTGAAGAATTCCTCTCTTTTTACTCTTAATTGTGTTGAGGGTAGAAAATACTAATTCACATAAATAGGATGTTGAAAATTGCAGTAAAATGTTCAAAGCTTTTTAAGATATTGCCATGTATTCTTCTTTTATAGAATTCCAAAAAGCTTCAAGAGACAATTCCTATGTTTAATCATCAATCCACGATCAGTGGATATAGCTGCTAGTTCTTTTGTTAATGTTAAGCCAAAATCACTTTGAAGCTTCCATAAGAGCTTCAAAGAATGAGATTCTAATCCAGTCATATTGTTCAATGTTAAGTGATGGAAAATGCTATAAATTCAATTCTGCCCGTCAACCTTCAAGTTCTATTTTATTTACAATTAACTTTTACTCACTTCCAGAATCAGATTCTTCAATATCACACTTCTTTTTGAGAAATCTATCCATTTTATTTGGGTGTATTTATCTAAAAATAATATAATGATGTGTTAATAATAAATATAATAATGATGTGTTAACAAAAAGCAATATTTCTGTAATGAAATGGTATAATAGAGTAACTATATTTATTTTTATATCTGGGCACATGCTATGAACCAGAGCAGCTAGTAGTTCCAGATCTCGAGTGGGAATAGTGTGGAATTAAGAAAATACTTGGAATTAAGAAAATACGGTGTCAGGAGGGCTCTGTAGTTGCTGCTGGCAAGAACAAAGCATGCCCCAAAACCACATCTTGCTTTATTTATAGCGCAAAGTGGGCCATTAGCAAATCAGTGAGATCTTTGATCGTGTTTCCAAGGCACCCCAAGAATTTTACCAAGTGCAGAAAACCCCCACCATACATATCATCTTAACTTTACACCAAACAAAGGATAGAAGAAACTTGCCTCCAGTCTTTCCGGGGAACATGGGGGGTAGTGCAAATAATCCAGCACCACAGCTTAACAGCCTTTTGCAACCTAATCAGGCAAGTGAGGTGGGGCGTTGGGCAGACTGTCAGTTTACAGCCAACTCCCCACACCTCTGTCCCCTAAAAATCTAAACTCCAAACACCCTGTTAGTGTTTTGGTCCCCAACAGGCACATATTTCACTGGAATACCATAGGATGCATCTACCCGGGCACGCTGGCACACACTTTGAGAAACACTGGCCTAGTGACTTCTTAACCATGGTAATACCTTAGTGCAAAATATTACTCATGTGTTTGTGGTGATAATGCTGGTGTGAGCGAACCTACTGTCCATTGTATAAAAGTACAGTACATGCAATTACAGTACCATCAAGGTTTATTTAAGAGCAGCCTATGGTCTTCGCATGAGAAAATCACCTGAGGACACATTTCTTAGAAGTATCCCTGTCATTCAAAGGTGAATCGCTGTAGTCTCTTTGTCAGAGACATTGGGGCCCTTATTTTTATTTCTGGCTTGATTTTGGTCAATTCAGTGAACTTTTCAGTTCCTTTGCTTCCATGTTCAGCAATGGAGGTCAGTCAGGTAGGGTAATGGCAGGACATACCAATTTGTAATTTTGACTTAGTTCCTCAAATGAGCAAAACTGTATAAATGAGTACATTTTATTGTCCTCAATTATAGTTCCTTAAATTTCCCTGCCTGATCTTTTTCTTGCTTAAACTTTTTATATTTAAATGCTTACAGATTTGATTTATCTTTTTTTCTTTTACTCAATTATGCTACTGTTATTATATTTTTAAAACTCTTTCTCTTAGTAGGACTGTTTGATGAGTAGAATAAGAAATAGTTATAGTCAACTTTTATTTTTGCATAATTTGCAAGTTATCTTTAATATCTTCCAGATAGAACCCTTCCAAGTAACAGCCATTATTTCCTGATAAAACTAGGTATGTAAACTTAGCTTTGTTTTGACTAAGGCATCTGTTAATGTGATAAAAATATCTAAAAATCCATTGGACACTTGCATGTGTGTTTAGTGGGGAAGAAGAAAACAACATAATCTTGAAGTATTGAGTTGTTTTGGGAAGTCTAAGGATTAGTAGTGTCATGTTATAGGACTTGAAATCAGCTTGAGTACAAAGACAGTTTCTGAAGTGGTGTACATAAAGTCTATTTTAAGCTGAAAAGTTAACTATTTCTTAAATTTGGAAGTCATTTCATAAATAACACTGCAGCTTTTAGACCCTGCCTTGGAGAGCTCAGGTAAACTGCCACCCCTCTTCAGATGTCCCTGATGCTTGGCTTTAGTAGAATTCGACGCAACTGTGTGGCTTCCTTCTAGGTCTAACAGGAGGTTTTTTTGTGTTTTTTTTTTCTCATAAATCAGACTTCTGATAATCAGATTCTGTCTTTGGAATTGTTCTTATACAGATTGTATGTAGATAACTTACAGAATATAGACAATATCATAGACTCAAACTTAAAAACTTAAATTCTAGGCACAGGGTGTGGCTTCATATATAAATATAAAAGAAAAAACAAAAGTAGACTTTTATGACAAATTTAGAGCATAATAACAATGAATTTTACTCTTTTTTAAATATCAGAATATGGTTACAGAATCACCAGATTATAATTAAAGTAGTGAAATTTTAATGATCTTCACTCATTCATTTATTTAATGTGTAAAAACTGAGTTTTCTAATGTACTGATACATTATTTTTTTGTGATTATCTTTCTACTCTCATGCAGATTTAGGTGGGAAAGTTTTTAATATATGCCTTTTGAAAACCGTAATTCTAATTAAACTATATAATATATGATATATGGAAAATAGAGAAAGAAAATCAAATAGTGTTGACACTGTGTGATGATGGATTGGTGATTTTAATTTATTTTTTATTTAAAAGTTTTTCTTTTCCAAGTGGGAGAAGGGGTGATAGACAGACTTCTGCATGCACCCGAACCAGGATCCACCTTGCAGCCTGAGTCTGGGGTTGATGCTCTGCCCATCTGGGGCCATGCTAGCAACAGAGCTATTTTTAGCACTTGAGGCTAAGCCTCTTTGGAGCCATCCTCAGCACCCCTGCTGATGTGCTGGAACCACAGGTTGAGCTATGGCTGTGGGAGGGGAAGAGAGAGTAAGAGAAAGAAGGGAGAAGGGGAGGGATGGAGATGGTTGCTTCTCCTGTGTTCTCTGACCAGGTATCGAACCTGGGGCATTCACATGCTGGGCCAATGCTCTACCACTGAGCCAACTGGCCAGGGCCAGTGATTTTAATTTTTATATCTTAAATATTTCTTAGATTCTATATATATTTTATTAATCACACACCTATTAGTATTATAGTCAGGTAAGTTCATTAAAAATGAAAATAATGTTTCAAAGACTTCTTCAGTTTCTTATTACTGTTAATTGAAAATATTTATTTTAAAAAGCATAAATAAAGCATTTTCCTGGTCTTGGTTAGTGGAGGAAAACCACAAACCAGGAAATTGCATGTTGCTGAAATAGATGGTCATATATTTACCATACAGTGTTTTTGTTTATTGTTATTATTGGTACTTTAAAATGTATTATGCAGCAATGTTTGTCTGGCAAGTAATGCTGAGTAATTATGAATGGTTGACTTGATTTATACAGTAAATATATAGAATATTTAATTTTAGAAAAAGTGTTTACATGTGTAAGGAGTATGCACTGTAGCATGGCTAACTTGGTCGTTTTAGTAATCTTAGTACTCATTATGAAACTTTTATTGCCTTAGTCAGTTTCTATAGGTATTTGTGTGTGTGTGTGTGTGTGTGTGAGAGAGAGAGAGAGAGAGAGAGAGAGAGAGAGAGATATCAATTTATTAAATGTTTTTATTGCTTATCTTTAAAATGATTAGCTCTCTCAAAATTCAAATCAATGATTGGTTAACAATAGGTATTTTTATATACTGCTCACAAAAATTAGGGGATATTTAAAAATGAATGTGAAGCAATAAAAAAAGCATTTGATTTTTTTTTCTTAAACAAGAACATCAGAAAAGCAAACAAGTCAAAGTTGTTCAATTATGCAAATGAGATGCAAAACCAACTTTTATTTCATTGGTGAAAATGCACTATACAAAAGGCTGAAAGTACTGGAGTATCTGCACGTTCCCTGATCCCTTAATTTTTGTGAGCAGTAGTTTATACTACAGATCTCCAACCCTTAATTAAAAATAAATAAAACTAAATAAAAAAATAAATAAATAAAAATAAAAAAATAAATAAAAGTTTTATTTATTTTTAACTACTTTAATCAAGTGATGAAGGTTTTGGTCACCAGCTGATGTAATGTGATGAGAGGGACCCTTCATCTTTGTGGTGTTCTCCCCCAAAACACTTCACCCTGGTATAGTTATGGGGAAAAATCTAAATTGAGGAATATTCTGCAAAATATCTGACTAGTATTCTTTAAAACTGTCAAAATGATTCAAAATGAACAAACAAAAAACAAAGACACAAAACAAGGAAGACTAAACTGTCACATTGTAGACTCAAGAGGCGTGATGACTAAATACAGTGTGGTATACTGAATTGGGTCCTGGAACTTAGGGTGTCAATTAATTTTTAGCTACCTAGCTCTCTTAAGATCTTGTGGTAATGGCTAAATATGAAACAGTCACTAAGAGCGGATACTACCACTCTACATATTATTATCTTGTGTTGAAAAGAGGATTCTTCAGATTATTCTTTAGGAGCTATATAGATTGTTAGAACTAAATAGAAGAGCCTGAATAAACAAATAAAAACCAATGAAAAACAAAACTGGATTTAGAAATTGTTAATTAACTTCGCTAGTGGGAAATCAAAGTGTATTATTTGTAAAAATTTCAGAGACTAGTGTGCCCTTCATCTCATGTTTCAATTCATGTTTAGTTAAATTATTTGCAATTCTTGTATTGCTTTGTCTTGGAACTTTTGAAAAACAAGCTATAGGTATTCCCTTGCTATCATAATTCTTACTATCTGATCTCAAAAGCCCAAAGGATTTGGAAGGCAAAGGCTACTTATAT
The DNA here is from genome assembly GCF_036850995.1 of Saccopteryx leptura. NCBI lineage: Eukaryota > Metazoa > Chordata > Mammalia > Chiroptera > Emballonuridae > Saccopteryx > Saccopteryx leptura. The sequence goes on from NC_089503.1 coordinate 273,448,064, forward strand.
TATCAACTTTGCCTAGATGGATGAAGATTAGGAATTGAGCAGTTATATTATTTTAGAAATAAGGTTCTTCTGTTTGTAAGGAGCAGAAACCATCTCTGGCTAACTTAAGCAAAGAAGGCAATTTATTAGAAGGGTATTGGGGGAGATCCAAGAAATTGAATGATGAGCTCAACACTAGGATTAAGAGGGCAGATACCCATGGCTTCTGTGGGAATCTCAATAGCAGAAACATCTCTCTGGGTCCTGCCATTTACATGACTCAGATGCAACAATTCTTATACTGTGTGTCTCTGTTCTTAAATTTCAAATTACAGAGTGCTAGAATTTGACCCCATTGGATTATTCACTTCTGTCTACGAAAGCAAGTCACAAGATCTGATTACCCAGCTCTGATTACCAGGGAAATCACTGTGAGCAGGGCTCTTATTTGTGTGCTTCTAAGGAAAAGTGGCATTGGGGAAGGAGAACAAAAAGGGCCTTGCAGGAGCTTAGATGTCATCACTTAATTAACAGTGACTTCATAATGTCATTTTTTTAAATTTAGAAATTAAATTTAATGGGGTGACGTTGGTCCACAGAAACACACAGGTTTCAGATATACACATCGATAGCATGTGAACTATTCATTACATTGTGTGCCCATCACCCCAAGTCAGATAATTTTCTGTCACAGTACATTTTGTCCTCTTTACTTTCCTCCCCCACAACCCACTCCCTTTGGTAACCACTTCACTTTTGTCTATGTCCATGAGTCTGTTTTATGTCCCACCTATGTTTGAACTCATATAGTTCTTAGCTTTTTCTGATTTAGTTATTTCAGTTAATATTCTCAGGGCTCTTTGATGTTGTTGCAAATGGCAATATTTCATCATTACTTATGACTGAGTAGTATTCCATTGCATATACCACATCTTCTTTATCCAATCTTCTATTATAGCGCCTTTTGAAAGAAATTGTGCTAAAATATATATAACATAAAATTTACCCTCTCATCCATTTTTATGTGTAAAATTTAGTGGCGTTAAGTGCATTCACAGTATTGGGTAACCATTACCACTGTCCATTTCCAGAACTTTTATATCATCCCAAACAGAAATTCTGTACCCTTTTGACAATAACTCCGTTTTCTCTCTCTTGCCCCCACCCCCTTTGTACCTTTGGTCTACTTTTTGTCTATGAGTTTGCCTATTCTAGGAGCCTTATATAAGTGGAGTCACACTGTGTTTGGCCTTTTGTGTCTGACTTAATTTACTTAACCTAATGGTTTTTTTTTTTTTGTATTTTTCTGAAGCTAGAAACGGGGAGGCAGTCAGACAGACTCCCGCATGCGCCTGACCGGGATCCACCCGGCATGCCCACCAGGGGGCGATGCTCTGCCCATCCGGGGCGTCGCTCTGTTGCGACCAGAGCCTCTCCAGAGCCTGGGGCAGAGGCCAAGGAGCCATCCCCAGCGCCCGGGCCATCTTTTGCTCCAATGGAGCCTCGGCTGCGGGAGGGGAAGAGAGAGAGAGAGAGGAAGGAGAGGGGGAGGGGTGGAGAAGCAGATGGGTGCCTCTCCTGTGTGCCCTGGCCGGGAATCGAACCCGGGACTTCCGCACGCCAGGCCGATGCTCTACCACTGAGCCAACCGGCCAGGGCTTAACCTAATGTTTTTTAAGATGTATCCATGTTGTAGCATGTATCAGGATTCCATTCCTTTTTATTGCTGAATAATATTCCATCATAAGGGTATATCACATTGTGTTTATCCGTTCATCAGTTGATGGACATTTGGGTTGCTTTTGTTTTTTGACTATTATATATAATGATGTTATGGATATTTGTGTACAAGTTTCTGTGTGAACATATGTTCATAATTTTGGGGGCATATCTAATAGTGGAATTGCTGGGTCATATAGTAACATATTTTCCATTTTGCCTCAGACTTTCCTATTCTACTTATACTGCTTTACATTTTCTTCACATTCTTATTACACAGAATATATGTTATTTATTGTATCCAGTGTTTATCATCTGTCTACTCCTGGTACAATGTAAGCTCTTTGAAGACAGGGCTCTTTTGTTTTGTCACTGAGTTTCTCAAGGACTTGGCTTCATAAATATTTATTGAATGACTGCTTGTTGAATTAGAATATTCATGTCCTCAAATCTCTAAGTAACTGTTAACATCAGTTCCTCTCTGGAAAAAAGCCAATGTATTTGTTCGTTCTTATTAAATATTTTGAGAAGCCATGCAGGTAATTCTTTTAAAACGGATGAAAGTTGTCATTGGATTTATGATGCCATTAAATCTTGCTATAATAGATACTTTAATAATCTCTTGGATCATTTATCTGCACTTGCTTAGCCCAACAGCTGACACAACTTACAGTCTGGAAAAAGTAATTATATAATGCTTTATTTAATGGCTTGCATGTTATAGTCACATTAAAGAAAAATAGATATTTCTGAAAGGTTAGCTCTGTTTTTACATGTGCATAGAGTGAATTTGTAAGCATTTTGCGAGACCATTTCTTAATTTAGATAGACTCTTCCTCTCGATGGATAATACATACTGCATCCAGTGCTTTAACTACTATTGGAAAGAAAGTTTAGTTGGAAATAATTTGCTAATATGAAACCAGAGAGTAGTTGATGAATTTATAGAACTTTAGAAAAATACAAGAGGGCATACGACAACTTGTAATTTTTATTTTTGAAATTTAGGAATGTGCCTGGAAAAAGATAGATATATAAAAACAGGTGAAAAAGTGGTCAGTGATTTTATGGTTCATTAATTTTTACTCTATTGATAAGTCTGTTATAATGTGCTTTGCCTCAAGCTTAGTCCAAAAGATACATGTTTGGCCATTCTCTTTAAGAATTTTAATTCTCCAGTGTTGTTATTTACTCTTATTTTTGGATTCCTCACTGGTAGGAGCATACATATGAGAACTTCTTTGGGAGTGTATTTGCATATAGTACCGATAAAAAAATGTACAAATTTTAAAAAATAAAATAATGTCAGGGCATTATCCTGAAACACCAAGGTTGCAGGTTCAATACCTGGTCAGGGCACATATGGGAAGTGACCAATGAATGTTCCACAGCTAAGTGGAACAACAAATAAATGCTTCTCTCTCTCTCTCTCTCTTCCTCTCTTTGTCTCTGTAAAATCAATAAAAAAGTTTAAAAAAGTAAAACAATATCATCCTTAATCCTCTAATTCTAACATGCTATGATCCTCTATGATAGATGTGTAAAAATGTATTATCGTTAGAAAAGTAATTGAGGTGAACGATATAAAATATTATCCGAGTTTTGTTTTAGTTCTGTAAAATCCAAATTAATCCAGTTGAAGTGTGCCATACCAAGTAAAGACAGTGACTTAAAAAATCTGTTACCTAAATCAGCAAACACAGTTACATTAGGAATACAAAGTAAGTTAATGATTTAAGGGCTAGTTACTTATGTTTGGCTAAAGTGTTCAAGGTCATTGCTAATATCAGGGACATAACTACTTAAACATTTGCGATTCAAGTAAATTTTTGGTTTCAACCATGTTTTCAAAGAGTGTAATTTCTGCCCTGGTTGGTTAAAAAAAAACAAAAACTCAGGGAAGGTAAAGAAATGAATTTTGTTGTATTCAGGGTTATGTACCTGTGACCAGGAATGGTAAATATTGTGACATTTTGTTAAGTCAAATTAAGAGTCATTGCCGGTGGAAGTGTTTTTTAAAACTTTACTAAGTTCATCCAGCTCTAGGATTGATGGGAAACTTAAAAAGGGCCTTTATTTACCTTACTTCCCTATTTACCTGGCAGGACATGATTTAATAGATGCGTTCCAATTCTAAGTCCCTGTGAAAAGTGAGCCTGCTTTCCTGATCAGTACAAATGAAGTCGTTGTTATCTGTTAGGGTGAAACCAAGTGCTTATTGCTAAAGTCTTAGCTGCTAGAGAATTACTCACAGTCTTTAAAAATATTATGAAATTGCAAATATAAAAACAATGTCTGTTATTGGAGAATCTGAGTAAAACGTTAGGTAAATATCATGTAGAAGTTTTGAGAGGCAGTAATTAGTGTGGCAATAGATATTCCTAAAATTATACCATAAATATTTTCTAAAGAGTAGATCAGCCTGGGCCTGACCTGTGGTGGCACAGTGGATAAAGCGTCGACCTGGAATGCTGAGGTTGCCGGTTCAAAACCCTGGGCTTGCCTGGTCAAGGCACATATGGGAGTTGATGCTTCCTGCTCCTCCCCTACTCTCTCTCTCTCTCTCTCTCTCTGCCTCTCTTCTCTAAAATGAATTTTTAAAAAAAGGTTGATCAACATTCACATTGCACCTTTTTTTTCAAAATGGAAGTTATAATATAATACAGTAATCTCTAAAGAGTTAATATCAATTGCATCATTTAGTTTGAATCCTATCTAATTTAGAAAAATGCACATTAACTTTAATTTCTAGATGTATATTTATTTCTTCACATTCATTTTTCCCTTCTTCCATACTAACAGAAGTACTTGAGTTTATGGGTGCCCAGAATTAAAATCACATTTCCCAGCCTCCCCTTGCATCCAGGTGTGCTAGGGACTAGACTCCGTGGTCAGGCTTGACTCAAAGGAGGCTTTTTACTGCCCTCCTGTCTTCCCCCTGAACTGCCCACCCCCACTTTGCTACTTGTAATATGGGCAGGGAAGAGGCCATTTTAAGCCATGCTGATGAGGTCAATTTATTAGGAATAATGAAGCATCGATAAATGAACCTGCTTTCTGGACATTCCCAGGTCCTGGCTCTAGTATATTCTAACAGAAGGTGACACTAGTTGGGCAGACAGGGCCAGGTCATAGATTCCCCATTCAGCAACGTGAACGAATTGAAGGGTTTTTAAGCAGGAGAATAAACTTAGCAGGTTTTGCTCTAGGAAGATCTGACAGTGGTAAAAGGAAGAATGTGGAAAAAGGCAGCCAGTGGTCAGCCCAGGAAGCGGTGGACCGCGAGAGCGGTCTGAGTGAGCAGCTGTAGTGGGGTCGTCAGAATCAGCGAAGGAATGATATCTTTGTTTAGTGTTTCACATTAGACCTAAAAATATTTAAGAATTAAAATATTCACTGTTAAAGGTTTTGATTTCTATACTATAAAATGGGGCAGAGGAGCCCATGCTGGAAGAGAGCAGAGAAAGGCCACGTGGAGGAGAGGAGAAGCAGCCAAGATGGCAGAGTGCTGAAGGAGAAGCCAGTTTGTGCAGAGTTTGTGCAGAGAAGGAGATGGGGAACAGAGGTGAATAAGGCTGGTGAGGTACAAACCTTTGATCCTAGGAAACTCGGATAAGTCAGTGGCTTTGGGAGCCCTGAATGGAAAGGGAACTGTTTTCCCACTGTGTGTATTTCTTGCCCACCGGGTGCAAGCTAGAATTAAAGCTAATGGCCCACAAAAAAAAAAAAAAAAAAAAAAAAAAAAAAAAATCACTGTTACTTTTGGGGCTTCAGTACTTTAAAAAAACTGTATTTGAAATAACTGTATCTCTTATTTGCTTACATTTAAATAAAACATCATTAAGCCCATGGTAACTTCCTGCTTTCCAGGGTTCTGAGATACAAGCGTCATCTCGTGCTCCCTTCGTCTGGATCTCTGCTCCAGGCACAAATGATGCCCCCCCCCTTTTTATACTGCTCACAAAAATTAGGGGATATTTTCAAAGTGAATGTGAAGCTATAAAATATTCCTTAATTTTTGCGAGCAGTGTATTGGGACAGTCATTCTGAGCTCCCTCTTACCACAGGGCCTTTTCACATCAGTTTTCCTGTCTGGTAGGGTTCCCCTCTCAGCCTCCATGCTTTTCCCCTAAGTAATACCGATGTATCACGCAGACGGCGGCCCCAAGACTCACCTGCAGTAAAAGTCTCCTGATCCCCCAGACTGTGTCAGTTCCCTTTGCCTTGTATGTGCTCACACGCAACCATTTTTTTCTTTCAGAAATTTTATCGCAGTTGTTATTTTAATTTTACTTCTATTTCTGTGATTATTGGATAGTTTCTCCCACTGCACATTAAACTCTGTATGCTTAGTGACTGTATTGCTCACAGATATGTCCCCAGTGCATTGCAGGTTAGTTATCTATCACATAGTAGGTACTCAAGAAATATGTTGAACGAGTGACCACTGTTTTTGCACAGTGGTTTAAGAGGATGGGTTTGATTCGGACAAACCTAGTTTCAAATTACAGCTCCATTTTTTCTCATGGTCTGATCTTTGGAAGTTTATACTAAGAACCTCAGTTTTGTCATCTATAAAGTGTGATGATTCCCTATTTCTTTGTGCCAGGATTGCTAATGGCAATTAACATATTTAAAACAGTAAGCATCAGGTGCCTAAGTGTAAAATAGGTGGAAACCATGATTATTACTATTACTATTACTACTGCTATTACTAAAACTATTATTATACCTGAAAAAATTAGCATTTATCTGTTTGGAATATTGGCTGAGTTCATATTGCATTGATGTTAAAAGTTCTGCTCTATTATGCTTATAAAATTTTACAGTAAGCCTGTTTTTTCTTTTCTTTCATTTTTTTCTGAAGCTGGAAACAGGGAGAGACAGTCAGACAGACTCCCGCATGCGCCCGACCGGGATCCACCCGGCACGCCCACCAGGGGCGATGCTCTGCCCACCAGGGGGCGATGCTCTGCCCATCCTGGGCATCGCCATGTTGCGACCAGAGCCACTCTAGCGCCTGAGGCAGAGGCCACAGAGCCATCCCCAGCGCCCGGGCCATCTTTGCTCCAATGGAGCCTTGGCTGCGGGAGGGGAAGAGAGAGACAGAGAGGAAAGCGCGGCGGAGGGGTGGAGAAGCAAATGGGCGCTTCTCCTGTGTGCCCTGGCCGGGAATCGAACCCGGGTCCTCCGCACGCTAGGCCGACGCTCTACCGCTGAGCCAACCGGCCAGGGCCAGTAAGCCTGGTTTTTTTTTTGTTTTGTTTTTTTTTTTTTTTCATTTTTCTGAAGCTGGAAACAGGGAGAGACAGTCAGACAGACTCCCGCATGCGCCCGACCGGGATCCACCCGGCACGCCCACCATGGGGCAATGCTCTGCCCATCCTGGGCGTCGCCATGTTGCAACCAGAGCCACTCCAGCGCCTGGGGCAGAGGCCACAGAGCCATCCCCAGCGCCCGGGCCATCTTTGCTCCAATGGAGCCTTGGCTGCGGGAGGGGAAGAGAGAGACAGAGAGGAAAGCGCGGCGGAGGGGTGGAGAAGCAAATGGGCGCTTCTCCTGTGTGCCCTGGCCGGGAATCGAACCCGGGTCCTCTGCATGCTAGGCCGACGCTCTACCGCTGAGCCAACCGGCCCAACCGGCCAGGGCCAGTAAGCCTGTTTTTAAGTGGTGTTTGTTTAGTAGGTTGCCAAAGGCACAGTGCCTTATCTGTTGTTTATTTTGGTTTAGGCCCTTTCCCCCCCCTTTCCTTACTTTGATAATGCAGGCCCTTGTATTTATCTTTTATTAATGACTTGATGCGTGCTATCCTTTGATGTAATGCAAACACTTGAACTGTATCAACATAGTAATAAGTTTAGAATTGCTCGGCAAGCGCATGTGTGTGTGTGTGTGTGTTTGTGTGTGTGTGTGTGTGTGTGTGTAATCCTTGACTAGAATTTCCAAGTCTTGTTTCATTTCAAAGCCAACATGTTATTTTAGTTGCTAACATTTCTTTCCTACTAGAACATAAAGGTAAAAGAAAACAATTTTGTTTTATTATTGAGACAAAACAAATGTTTGCTTTGGAGCCATCTGAGAATAGAGGTTTTTCTCAAGTTTCTACTGGGCAGCTGGTTCTACTGTTCTTTCTCTGAAGTTTACTATTGGCCCAGAATTCCTGTGGAGCTTCTGTGACTTTTAGAGGGATTCGCAAAAACATTGATCTAATTTGGATAATTAATCAGTTTACAAATTTGTTTAGGACAGCTTGCATATTTTAAACAGTGACTAATCAAGTTATGATGGCTACTTCTCTTGGGAATACTAATGATTTCTAGATAAAACTACAAGGATCTAAAAGGCAGAGAATGTATCTTACTCCTGCCTCTCAGCTAGAACTAATGAACAAAAATTATTCAGGCTTTAGCCTTCTTTTAGTTATGCTGTAAAAGGAGATCTTACTATTTTCTGGAATTATGTGAGTGTGTATTGATGTGTATGAACCATTGGAAATTAAAGCATTAAAAACACTTTAAAGCACTTTGCAAACCCTTGTTTGAAAAGTTCTTTGTGAAAAAATATTTCTTTCAGCTAATGTAAATTCCTTATGGTGCAGTTTATGGCATTTTGCTATTTGGAGTTATACGGGAGTAACTGGTAATGGGAAAAAGCTTGGAAAATGACACATTATGAGGTAGAATGAGTGAATCTGGAGTCAGTTTCTTTATTAGGATTTTTTTGGTTTTAAGTAACTGGAAACGCACTTGAAACGATTGTCAGCAAAAAAGGGAACTTTGCTATCAAGGTAACTGAAAGTCTAGGCATAACATTGTTACAGACTCTCTTTATCCTTGATTCTGTTTTATCATCATATTAGTCCCAAGCTCAGGCATACCTCTGCCGCCGGTAGCAGCATGGTTGTAGGCTTCAGCATTACTGCACCTTATCTGAAGTGCAGTACACCCAGAGCTGAAAACACAGCGGCTTGTTTCTTCAGACTCTAGAAGCACTACTGCAGTCATCACTGTTGCAAGCACTAGGATAGTCTCATGTTTAGCCAAACACTGTGGCCAAGGTATGAAATGTTCTGAGTATGGAGATGATGTCATGCTTTGAGTGGCAGAAGAAGAACCTGTGTCCATCCTCCTGTCAGGTCTCTGTTGCCGGAAGGGAGAAAGGCAGTGGACACTGGAAAGGACATGACAACACGTGTCCACTGTGGCCCAACAGAACCAAGCCCCAGCCATCACTAAGCTACATCTCCTATGTCCTTATGATCGTGTTTTAAAATATGGCCCTGGGCAGTTGGCTCAGTGATAGAGCATCGGCCTGGCGTGCAGGAGTCCCAGGTTCGATTCCCCGCCAGGGCACACAAGAGAAGCGCCCATCTGCTTCTCCACCCCTCCCCCTCTCCTTCCTCTCTCTCTCTCTCTCTCTCTCTTCCCCTGCCGCAGCCAAGGCTCCATTGGAGCAAAGTTGGCCCGGGTGCTGAGGATGGCTCCATGGCCTCTGCCCCAGGCGCTAGAATAGCTCTGGTCGCAACAGAGCGATGCCCCAGATGGGCAGAGCATCGCCCTCTGGTGGGCGTGCTGGGTGGATCCCGGTCGGGCGCATGCAGGAGTCTGTCTGACTGCCTCCCTGTTTCCAACCTCAGAAGGAAATAAAAAAAAAGAAGAAAAAAAAATGAAGCGTTTAATTGCTTTTTGGTATTTATCTAAGACTATTCTTTGTCCAGTGTACCACTTTAGACCCTATACCAGCACTGTTTGAGGTGGAGTCTACTTCCTCATGAAAAGGAAAATTCTCTGAGGGTTTATTTTATTTTATTTTTTTACAGAGACAGAGATAGAGATAGATAGGGATAGATAGGAACGGAGAGAGATGAGAAGCATCAATCATCTTTGCCGACATCTTAGTTGTTATGCCTTGACCATGGGCCTTCAGCAGACTGAGTAACCCCTTGCTCAAGTCAGCAATCTTGGGTCCAAGCTGGTGAGCTTTGCTCAAGCCAGATGAGCCCGCACTCAAGCTGGCGACCTCGAGGTCTCGAGCTTGGGTCCTCCGCGTCCCAGTCCAACGCTCTATCCACTGCGCCACTGCGTGGTCGGGCTCTCTGAGGATTTTTACATGATGTACTAAATAAAGCCTCTGTTGTCAGTCTAGTCTAAACTTTCCTTTGGTGTCAGCTTCTGCAGGAAAGGATCCTGAGGAAATCACAGCTGGGGGTCATGGTCAGGGGTCAAGAAGTGAAGGCACCTGTTTACTGTACCTAAATGATAAAAAATAAAAAAGGGAGGGGAGTGTATGAAACAAACTTTACTAAAGTAAGTCTGAATAAATATGTTTGGATAGTGAATCTCATGCATGAAAGTATATGCATTCGCAGCTCTATTTCTCACAGTAACTTTGTGAATGTATTTGCTTTTAGTTTAGAGAGCTTTTGTTTAAGTACAGATAGCTTATCTGCTGTATAGAATAATTGTGAGTACACAACGTAGAAGAATTATTGTGATGGTGATGTGTACAAAGCAGGGCTTACTATGAGCAAGATGTAAAATACAGATTTTTTTTTTTTAATCTTTTTTTTTTTTTTTTGAAGCTGGAAACGGGGAGAGACAGCCAGACAGACTCCCGCATGCGCCCGACCGGGATCCACCCGGCACGCCCACCGGGGGCGACGCTCTGCCCACCAGGGGGCGATGCTCTGCCCCTCCGGGGTGTCGCTCTGCCGCGACCAGAGCCACTCTAGCGCCTGGGGCAGAGGCCAAGGAGCCATCCCCAGCGCCCGGGCCATCTTTGCTCCAATGGAGCCTTGGCTGCGGGAGGGGAAGAGAGAGACAGAGAGGAAAGAGGGAGGGGGGGGGTGGAGAAGCAAATGGGCGCTTCTCCTATGTGCCCTGGCCTGGAATCGAACCCGGGTCCCCCACACGCCAGGCCGACGCTCTACCGCTGAGCCAACCGGCCAGGGCCTAAAATACAGATTTTTAAATTAAAAGTCATTGATTTCAATATCAAAAATTAGAAAATTTTGTTGCTAAAATTTTTGTGATTAAAAATTCCTCCCTCCCCGGGTTCGATTCCCGGCCAGGGCACATAGGAGAAGCGCCCATTTGCTTCTCCACCCCTCCGTCGCGCTTTCCTCTCTGTCTCTCTCTTCCCCTCCCGCAGCCAAGGCTCCATTGGAGCAAAGATGGCCCGGGCGCTGGGCATGGCTCTGTGGCCTCTGCCTCAGGCGCTAGAGTGGCTCTGGTCGCAATATGGCGATGCCCAGGATGGGCAGAGCATCGCCCCCTGGGGGGCAGAGCACCGCCCCTGGTGGGTGTGCCGGGTGGATCCCGGTCGGGCGCATGCGGGAGTCTGTTTGACTGTCTCTCCCTGTTTCCAGCTTCAGAAAAATGAAAAAAAAAAAAAAAAAATTCCTCCCTCGGTAAAACAAATATATTTTGTGCTGGACCTATATATGGATTGTAATTCCTAGTTAGTATGTAATATTTGAAATGAGGACTTTCTGTGACCTTTTAGAAAAGGCACAGTAAGTTTTTCAGACTCTTAAGACTCAGTGCCTTTGAGTCTTTTCTTTTCCTCCTATTTTAAATATTTAAAACGGGTCCATCTTGAACTTCTGGTAGATAAAGATAAGACTGTCTAGAAATCATTTAACTTCAAGGATGAAGTCAAGTCATTGAATAAGTAGATGTTTGATAATGAGTTTCCAAAGGCAATGTGGATATTGGAAAGAGATGTTTAACTGTTGAGGTTTGACTAGTATTCTACCCTGAAGGGGTTCTGAGAATTTAGGCAAATCATTTAATCTCTGAATTCAGTTCCCCATCTTTAAATTGGGAGTACTAATTACACTTGTTTTCTGTTCATTGTGGTCCTTTGGGAGTATGCAATGACATTATACCTGTGTGAGTATTTGGAAAGCTATACTGATATGTGCTAGATATTTTAAAAATTAGTATTAAGTTTGTGTGTGTGAATATTTTAGTGATAAAGTTATAGGGAGGTCACCTAAGCGTATGTTATTAGCAAGAGTTGAAACATGTCACATCCATATTTTCTATCATTTGAAAAGCAAGAATGTTTTCCCTGTAGCAGTGATGCTAATAAAAAGAAAATGTTGGATTAGTTACATAACCAGTATTTTCTTGATTTCATTGCTTACGGTACAGATTTGGAAAAGAGAATTTATTTTAGTTATATACATAATTAAATACCTTGTTTTAGGGAGTAGTTTTAAGACTACAGTCCATGGTGACAGAAAATAATTTGGTTTTGGGTGATGGGCACACAACACAGATAAGTTCAAATGCTATAGAGATGTTTCCCTGAAACCTAGGTACTCTTATTATTGATCTATGTCACCCCATTAAATTTACTTTTCTAAATTAAAAAAAGACTATACTTCAAATATCATCTGATTATAATTCAACATGATTTTTGGAGTGTCATTAAGTTAATCTACCTTATTACTTTTTTTTAAAATGTGAAACACGAGAGTATGAAACAGATATAAGACTTGTTGATTGTTAGAAAAATATCTTCTCAAGCTGTTTTTTTTGAACTCCAGTGTTCAGGGAAGTTTAAAGGGTGAAGTACCTATCACACTTTGGATATAAATCAAGATATCCACAAATTATAGGAAATGTAACACTCTGTGAGAAAAAAAAATATTTTCTATCCACTCCCCCACCTCCACCCCCCGTTTTTAAATTTCTAACTCTTTAAAGAAAACTTTTAACTTCTTAGCAATTCTTTAGGCCACATTTGAAAGGCTTGGGTCTCTGGCCCGGTAACAGCCCCTGAACAGACAAGTCCTTGGAGTTGAGATTTTGGAAAGGCAGGGAAGAGGCTTTGGGTGGGTGTGTGAAAGGAAGGGAGGTGAGTATCCCTGTGGTGCTGTTTCGAGGAGAAGGGAAGAATTTAAGCGGCAGACACAGAGCAAAGTGGCAAGTCCCAACTTGACTGCTTTCTACATTCAGGGAGAGTGTAGTGGTTTAGAATGTTGAATAAAGCAGGTACCTAAAGAGATGCCATTTCACTAATTTAACATTGAAATACAGGACACTATGGATAAAAAAAGGGCCATCAGGATTTTTGGAGACCATTAACTGTAGGGACTATCCATGAGATCACTTTTAGAGTGAAAACCAAAACCAGGATCAGGGTGGTTCTATTGGTAATAATACTAAATCTCAGCCCCGAGTGCATCATGTGCCCTTTACAGACCACTTCAGATAGGACGAAAACAAGGCCCAGTGGATTGTGAAGGTTTTTTATTTTTATTTTTTATGAGTTAGGATAATTTCAACTTATCCCAGCAGCTGAGCCATCGTCCTGCATGGATGTAGCTTTTTGGTGACAAAGCCCTAAGTGTGCAATCCAGAAACAACACAGTTGAAGAATTGTCTTTCTCCAAATGTGGCTGTATTTCTTCCATCTAATTTAGTAGGAACGACATTATAACTTACATGTGCAGAGCTAAAAGGACTTTTTTAAAAAGCTGAAAGTTGTATTGGTTTATGGGAGAAGGTGCATTATTACTAAATTCACACTTGGTTATTATAATTTGTCCCCTAAGGTAGGGTAACTGTGAGGCTTGTCTTTTTCTTCGTGATTGAAGTTTGCTTGGAAATCATCAGTTTGGCAAGATGATGAGATCCTAAAAAGAGTTGCTCAAAAAGACAGTTTAAGAAATACTTTGGAGAAGTTTTACTCAAAATGTTTACAACGCTTGACATTATAAGAGAGAAAGAATGAGAGAGAGAGAAATAGAGAAACACTGAGAACGTATGCTGCTGGAAGACAGTAGTGGGTTTTATTCATGGGGCCAGATGGCTGCAGGTGACATTGTCTTGCTCCCACCTGACCAGGAGGCAAGAGAGTTAGTTATACCTTCTTGGAGGGAATTGGGAAACATCTCACCAAAATGTCAAATGAGATGGCCTATCCCTAGGGAGACATCTTTTAGACAAGAGTAAAGGTAGTTGGTACCTGGTGAATATAAATTAGTGAGTTATTTAGATAGGATAAAAATAATTAATATAGTGAATACTTGATTGCTTGGTCTCAGTTTCATTCCTTAGCATGGCAGCAGGTTGAGCCATATGTTCTCTTGGCTTGAAAAGGAATCTGCTTTTGGTAGCCCAGAAGTAGGAATAGCTAAAAAGAAAGGCACCAAATTACAATTTTAGAGGAAGTTTGGGTGAGAAATTAATGGTCATGAGTCAGCTGCTGTTTCATTCTCTGCAGAAGACCTTTCTTTGAATAGGGAAAGCAGTGACTCTGGCTCCTGGTTTTCTTTTTTTCTTTTTTTTTTTTTTTTTACCAGATAGGAATCTGATCAGCATCAGTTTAGAAGAAAACCATTTGCCAATGAAAGGAGATACTTTTTCTGTTGGGTTGTGTGAAACGTAGGCTGCATCTCGGCTTTAAAAGGAATCAGAAAACAGGGACTGAGATATTCCCACCTATTCAAATGAAGGGCAGAAACTGGAAGGTCATACCTTCCTGAAGCTTGTCTTTGTAAAATTCTTTTCCCCTCATTTAAAATTTTGAAGATGAGGCATATAACTTCAAGGGAATCTTCTACAATATAATGTTAATTTCCTTATGACTCTGAGTTACTGACATTTTGGTTGTTGGTACTTGATTGCTCTTTCATTGTTAAATTAAAACACAGAGACCGCCAAATTTAAATTAAGTTGCAAAGGGAAAAGAAAAAGAAATTGGCCATTGATGATAGCAACATTTGTATATGGGACACTTTAAAAGTTAATTTTGGGTATCCTACTTTTGAAGAGATATGTGCAATTTCTTTGCTTTTCCATCAATTACAAAATTACGTAATTATATCTTGGCCATGGGCGGCATCCTTGGAAGACATGACTGTGATCTAGAGGAGAGCATCTATTTCATCCTCTTCTCCATACGGCCCTTAGTTATAGTGCTAACGTTTGAGATGCTTATTTGGGGTAAAGGCAACCAGTTATTGCCTGTTTGTTTTGTTTCCATAGAAAAAAGGAATTATTAAAGGAGTTAGCTTCATAATATATTTTAGAGGAGAGTGATATGTCTGTGAAATTACTGCTGAATAGAGTGTGCCTTCTTTGACCAAAACTATGCTAAGGTTAAGATATGAGAATTTCCATAAGAACTTTGAGACACTCAGTCTTTAAGTATGCTTATGCTCTAAGAGTTTTTCTTAATCTTGTTGAGGTTCATATGTCCCTTTGAGACTGAGAGAAAATTTATATTGCAGCTTCTCATGAATATACACTGACATAAAATTGTACATATATTTGAGGGTATACAAGACATTCTCAAGTCCCCTCCTTGGACCCAAACCCAGGAGTACTTGTGCTAACATGCAGTCATGGTGCTTACATTGAAACGTAAGCTCTGGGTTTGGTCTGCCGTGTATTCTGCTGTATCCTCAGTGCCTAAGACAGGGCCTGGCTCATAATTAGCACACAATAAATATTTGTTGAATGAATGAATCAATGACAAAATGAACACATGTTACTTTTTGGTATGTGGCTAGTCTGGATTTTCTGGTTGCTTATACTTGATCAGCTCTCCACTAGCTGTGTACCTTCATTTAGTTCTTTTGCAAGGAACAGAAACCCAGTTATTTAAAATGAACTAGAGGCTTTTTGATTTGCATTATGGGGAAGCCCAAGAGTGGGTTCTGGGTCAGGTACAGCTAGAATCAAGGCTTCAGTTGATAAGACCAATGTTTTTCTCTTTCTTCACTTTTTTCCTTCTCTGGAAGGCTTTTTCCACCCACGGTGAGGGAAATGGTTTCTGGCAGTTCTCGACCTACACTTTCCCTGATACTGCTTGATCTTACAGAGAGATAGATCCTCCTTCTTTTTCTTTCATTTTCATATCTGCTTCTATAAAGGCACTTGGGCCCTGCTTGGGCTGGCACTCTCGTCCGGACCAAGCCCTCTGTCTGGGGTGATGGGAGACAGAGGGCCAGTCTAGGTCTGTTACCCCTCTTGACTGGTAGGGAGATTCCACTGTTTCTTAACCATGCCATATCAGGAGCTTTAAGTGGGAAAGGGAGGCTTCTAAATGGGTAAGGGCAGAATGAAAAGTAACATACGTCTCAGGCATCTTTCATATATAGTCATGTACACATAACATTTAGGTCAACAGCAGCCACATGTGTGACGGTGGCCCCACAGCTTATGATGGAGTCAAAAAAATTCCTGTTGCCTCGGTGACATGGTGGCTGTTGTAATGTTGTAGCTAAAAGGCTGAAAAAAATCAACAAGGCTGTGGTTGAGATGGCAATCAACTTTAATGTGGGTGTGGATGAGGGTGGCATTGAGCTCCTAGAAGTGGTTCCTGTGCAGTTGACGAAGGAGGAGCTGTTGGAACTGGAACAGGAGCGCATTGCTGAAGAAGAGGCAAGAGAAAAGGAAACTGCAGGAGAAAAAGAACCCTAAGAAAATCTGCAGTGAAGGGTATAGCAGAGGCTTTTGCAGACCTTCCCAAGCTCATTAAATGTTTAAAACATGGATCCCCCAACACCAAAACATTTTCATTAATAGACGGGAGTATCTGTGATGCAGAATCTACTTATGAGCAAATCTATGAGGAAAAAAGGTGTAAACTGAGCAAACCACCATGGACATATTTCTGAAAAGAGTGGCACCTCGTCAAGAAGAGCCTTGGGCAGTCCGTCAGAAGGTTCCAGAAGAAGGCGTTGTTGTTACAGGAGATGACAGCTCCCTGCCTGTTCCTGCCCCTGAAGACCTTCCAGTGGAACAAGATACAGAGGCAGAAAACAGAGATATTGATGATCCTGACCCTGGGTAGGCCTAGGCTACTGTGTGTTTATTAGTTTTTAACAAAAAGTAAAAAGTAATTTAAAAGTAGAAAAAAGCTGATAGAATAAAGACATAAAGGAAGAAAATATTTTTGTATAACTACACAATGTGTTTGTGTGTATTTTAAACTGTGTTCTTATAAGAGTGAAAAGTAAAAAAAAATTAAAGTCTAGAAAGTAAAAATGTTACAGTAAGCTAAGGTTAATTTATTATTGAAGAAAGAAAATATGGTAATCAATTTAGTGTAGCTTAAGTGTACAGTTTTTCTAAAGTTTGCAGTAGTGCATGTAATGTCCTTGGCCTTCACAAGCACTCACCACTCACTCGCTGACTCACCCAGAGCAAATTCCTGCCCTGCAAGCTCCAAATACCCTATACAAGTGTAGCATTTTGGATCTTTTACACCAGGGGTCCCCAAACTTTTTACACAGGGGCCAGTTCACTGTCCCTCAGACTGTTGGAGGGCCGGACTATAAAACAAACTATGAACAAACCCCTATGCACACTGCACATATCTTATTTTAAAGTAAAAAAACAAAACGGGAACAAATACAATATTTAAAATAAAGAACAAGTAAATTTAAATCAACAAACTGACCAGTATTTCAATGGGAACTATGGGCCTGCTTTTGGCTAATGAGATGGTCAATGTCCAGTTCCATATTTGTCACTGCTAGCTGTAACAAGTGATATGACACGCTTCCAGAGCCGTGAAGTGTTCGTCCCACGTCACCAGAAGTAGTACTGTACTTGAGCGATGCTGTGCTTTGGGGCGCCGCCACATACAGTACTCCATCCTGTGCTCCTCTCACTGACCACCAATGAAAGAGGTGTCCCTTCTGGAAGTGCGGCAGGGGCTGGATAAATGGCCTCAGGGGGCCGCATGTGGCCCGCAGGCCTTAGTTTGGGGACCCCTGTTTTACATCATATTTTTATTTTATTTTTTTTAAAATACACCATATTTTTACTGTACCTTTTCTATGTTTAGATATGCAAATACTGTGGTGTTACAATTGCTTACAGTACTCAGAATAGTAACATCTTGTATAGATTTGTAGCCTAGGATCAATAGGCTATACCATATTGCCCAAGTGTGTATCTAAGTATACTCAATGTTGTTGGCACAAGGATGAAATTGCCTAATGAACGTATCCCTATTGTAAAGCGGGACATGACTGTAAATTAATGTTTAATAGTGTGCTTCATGAGCAGCATACTTATGCCATTTTTTTCCTATTAAAATCATGTTTGAATAACATTTCACCAAGAGGTTGAATAAATTAATTTACTGAATTAAGTGATTATTAAGTGTTTACTCGGTGCCAGACACTATCTAGGTTTTTGACTTTGAACTACTTAACTGCACCTTATTTATGATAATTATGATAATTACTGTGTTGCTATCAATACTAATTGCTGTAATACGATATGGTAAATAAATATAAATAATATATATAATTTCACCCCCAAATCAAAATAATAGCCCTTAAAGAGACAGTAGCTGTTTATATCTCTCCTGAATTTTCCTGCCTTTCTCCTTAGTTCGGAGACAGATAGTTCGAACGGAACACATTTATGGACCTTCCCGTTTCTCACCTGGATTACTGTGCGAGTCTCCAAACCGGGCTGTGCTCCCGGCCTCGCTCCCACCAGTCCGTTCTCAGCCCCGCAACCAGAGGGGTCTTGTTATACATAAGCCAGACCGTGCTGACTCTTCTCTGCTCTAAACCTTTTTGTGGTTCCTATGTCATTGTCATCAGTCTTCACTATGACATACGAGGTCCTTTAGGATCTAGCTCTTCCATTCCCTGACCCATTCTGACCTCCTTTCCAATCTGTCACCTTCTTACTTCCATCAGCCATGCTGATTTCCTTGCAGGTCCTCAAACATGGCAAGCATGTTCCCACTGTAGGGCCTTTGCACTGGCTGTTCCTCTGCCTGGAATGCAGTTCCACTCCATGCCTCTCACCTCCGTTAAGTCTTTTACCATCTAGTTGTCTGTTTCCCTTTTGTCTATAACATCTGTCCCTTAACATGTTGTGTAATTTATGGATTTATTGTGCCTGTTGTTTATTATTTGTATCCTCTCCACTCAGCCCTGCAAGAGTCTTGGTTTTGTTAGCTCTTAGAACAATGCCTGGCACATAGTAGCTGCTCAGTAAATATCTGTGGAATGAATGAATTTCCCAATAAAGAGATTTAGATTCATTTTTTCTGAAGTATTTCCCTTACCGGTGAACTTCTTTCAACAATTAAGTGCTAAGAATAAATAATAATGATGAAAATGATGATAGTTAATAATTACTGAGTATGTAGTTTGTGATGGACATTTATAATAAATATGTTGTTGATGATGGATAACATTTATCAAATGTTAACTTTGTATTGGGAATTTTGCATTATTAAATCAGTTAATTGTCAAATCAGCCCTCTGAAGGTAGTATTATCCCCATTTTATCCTTAGTCCAGAGAAATACTTTCCCAACATCTCACATTTATGAAATGGTCACAATTATCATATTAGAATCTTAAAAGGAAAAAAAAAAAACACATTGTTAAATTTATATTATCCCATTTTGCCCTATTCTGGCAGAAGCCAATTATATTTTCTTGGAATCCATGGGAGCCTGAAAAGACCAGAGTAACAGGCTTTATTGAAAGGAAGAAAGGAGCCCTGCCAGGCACTTCTTCGGGGAGAAGGGCACTGATTACAGATTAGGGGTAAATTTTATAGGGCAAGGAAGAATTTCGAGCATGTGGGTGTTGAATTAAAAGTCCTGGTATGTTGGAATGCTTCTCTTGGGGCGGCTTGCCAACTTCTTGGAATTCCTCTGTCTCAGTGGAACATCAAGAGGGCAGTTTGAAATTCCTGGTAAATTCATATATCTATCATTTCTCAACTCTGTGGTTACATATAAAAGAAAGGCAGTTATTAATTTTATAATATACAGTGAGGGGTAATGAAGAGAAAGAGGAGAAAAAATTAGAAAATCATTGCTTCTTCTGGAGAGAACTTAAGAAAAGAACCTTGCCAAGCCAAGTCCTTCATCCAGTTAAGGAGGTCATCAATTTCCATGCTGTGAGGTCTGAACCAGGCAATGTCCTCGAAAACCTGAGTGAGGAACTAAAAAAATTTTGTGAGGTAATAATTGTGAATTGCTTGCTGCAAGTGCTGAGTGGACAGAGTGACATGGTGATACATGGTCTCCTGGTTGAGCCTCATGAGAAGTGCTGGTCTGGTTCCTCTCAAATGAGAGGACATGTGGAGATTTTTAGAGACAGGGAACCTGTTGGTGTAAGTTTTTGAAGGACTGAGTATGTGTGGTTTAAAAGGAAGGGGGTTTGGAGAACATTCAGGAGGGAACTTCTCGGGCTGAGGGGCGGCTTCTTCCTGCTGTCATCCTTACCTATTTGATATTTCCCTCATGAAGTTCTCCTTGGGGTATTAGGGAATAGGAGTGTAGGAGCATTTGATTGTAGGTAATCCTAGAGATTTCTCTCATCTGGGCCTGTAGGAACTTGATAAAGAAGGGGGAAAGTATTTGGATAAGGAGGGTTGTATAGCGGGTGGTGAAAGTTCTTCCATGGTAAAGTTAGAGATATTTTTTTCCTGGCAGCCCTGGAGAGAGCAGTTAGCTTGAGCTAAAAGAAATGTTTCATGTCTGTTTGTAGGCCCTTCTTCAGCCAAGAAGGCCCAGCGATCTTGTCCCCTTACTATGTGAAGGGTAAAAAGACTGAGAAGTGTTAAGAGGTGAATGCTATTTATTCTCCTAGTTCTTCAGGGATATGGGAGAGCTTTAGGGTTAGGGGACCTGTAGGGGTTGAAAGATAGGATTTAGGAGGTTTGCTGATACAGGGTTTCAGATTTTTTTGTTTCGCGAGGGCAGGTTTCAGAGTTGGTGTGTAAGGTTAGATAGATTTTTCCAATTTTCTGATTGGCGAAGGTCTGCATGCAGTTCTGTAAGAAACTAGTGAACAAATGTAATAGGCGGGGTTCAAAAGTTAGAAAAATAAATAGGAGAGTGAGTGGACCAATGAAAGGCAATATTCAAGATGCCCAGTTTGTGTGAAACCACTGATTTCATGTTTACGAATTTGCTGGGCTTCAGAGAGAGAGAGAGAGAGAGAGAGAGAGAGAGAGAGAGAGAGGGGGAGAGAGGGGGAATAAGACAGGGCAATGGCTAATCCCCCTGCTCCGAGACCTATTTTTATAGAGATTCCTAAAGGAACAAGAAGAGGGACTTCCTGTATAGCTCGTTTGGTCCTTAGATTGACGGGTAGTGTATTAGGAACTGAAAGAGGCTCATGGGGTGGAATTAGGTTGATATTTGGAGTGAGATAGATTAGGTTACAGGGTTTTGTCCAATTAGTAGGGAGACATATATAGGTGTTGGTCCCACACAAGTAGAAAGCCCGTGATTGGGTGATACCGGATGAGAGGTGGATAGAGAATTGATGGACAAGGGGTTGGTTTCCTTTCTCTGTTTTTGAGCTCCAGATGGTCAAGGTGGAGGAAAGAGTCACCCTTAGCAGCAGTAGGAGTTGTCAGGATCACGGTGTGTGGACCTGTCCATGTGAAAGTCAGTCCTTGGTTGATGTAATGCTGGAAGCGCCTCTTGGATAGTCTTTGAACAGTTTGCTGAGTAACCTGTAAACCCTGCAAATACTTAGGGAAAGGGTGGTTACATTTCTATACTTTGCAGCTAGAGTTTAAGTTCTAGTGACCACTGCTTCTAGCTGGAATTAGCAGCAGGTCCCTATAATAGGCATGAAGCATTGAGACAAGAGGAATAAAGGAGACACTATACGTTAAATAAAGCAATAAAATCAGACTGTCAATACCCACAGTAGAGATCTTCGAGGGATAAATAAAACAAATATTCAGGCGAGACATAGTAGATGGCCCTTGTGTTTATAAGAAATGAGATCAGTTTGTCTTCTACTTGGAAGAAATACCTTAGGCTAATGAATGATGTCCTTGGGCCTTCAGTGGCAATTCCCAGCATGCTGGGCAAGGTCAGGTCACAGGTAGCTGGAGCAGGGCTAGAAGAGACTGAACCCTCCCTCCATGGAGCAAGGGGGCAGCTTACCTTCTTGTTTCCCTCTGTCCACAGCACAGTCTTGTCAACCGGTGGGGCCAGGAAGCCTGGCAGGCTTCAGTACAATGACCTTTCTTTCCACTCTGGAGCAGTGCCCTGATGGAATCCTATGAAGCCCTTAAGGGCACTGGAGCCTTTAAGAGCGTATGCCAAAAGCTGGTATTTCCTGACTTCTTTTGGGCCTTATTTGCCTTTTCTGTTACTCTCTTGGTCATTAAAACCTTAAAAGCCATGCTCAGAAGATCTCACTGAGGGACTTGACTAAGAGAGCAAAATTTGGAATTCAGTATTTAAAGAAGCCTGTTAGACTGAGGAAAGAAAAGATTTGATCTGCGGTGGTAGGTGGTTGGAGACTGCGGAGGGTCTGAGTTTGTTTTAGGGTGAGACTTCAGGTGGTGGGAGTTAAGGCGATGCCTAGATAGTTGAGCCTTAGTAGAGAAGACACGATATCCCTTTACAGTGAGGAAGTTAAGAAGGGTGGCAGTGTGTCTCCTTGAGGCAGGCAGGGAGGGTCTGCAGAGGAGTAGGTTATCTACATATTGTAAGAGAGTACTAGTTTTGAGATTGCATGCTGCTAAATCCTGAGCTAGTGCCTGCCCAAACAGGTGTGGGCTGTTTTTGATCCTCTGGGGTAAGACAGTCCATGTAAGTTGCTGGGCTGCATTAGTGTCCGGGTCAGTTTAAATAAAGGTAAACAGAAAGTAAGAGTCAGGGTGTAGAGGAATGGTAAAGAAGGCATTCTTTTTTTTTTGTATTTTTCCAAAGCTGGAAACGGGGAGGCAGTCAGACTCCCGCATGCGCCTGACCGGGATCCACCTGGCATGCCCACCAGGGGGTGATGCTGTGCCCGTCTTGGGGTGTCACTCTGCCGCAATCAGAGCCATTCTAGCACCTGAGGCAGAGGCCACAGAGCCATCCTCAGCGCCTGGGCAAAGTTTGCTCCAGTGGAGCCTTGGCTGCGGGAGGGGAAGAGAGAGACAGAGAGGAAGGAGAGGGGGAGGGGTGGAGAAGCAGATGGGCGCTTCTCCTGTGTGCCCTGGCTGGGAATCGAACCCAGGACTCCTGCACGCCAGGCCGACGCTTTACCACTGAGCCAACCGGCCAGGGCAAGAAGGCATTCTTGAGGTCTAGGACTGTGTAGTGAGTGGTGTTTGAGGGAATATGTGACAGTAACTTGTAGAGATTAGAGACTACTGGATGGAGGGGAACTATCGCCTCGTTGATTAGATCTAAGGCTTGTACGATGCGATAAGTCCTGCAGGTTTTTGAACAGGAAGGATGGGGGTATTGCAGGGAGAGTCCATGGGGATGAGTAAGCCTTGATTTAAGAGGTGGGTAATTATTGGTTTAAAGCCTTAGAAACAGACACAGTTACATGTTAAACAAAGACTTCAGATACACATTATGAATTAAGGAATTTAAATGAGCGCACTTGTTTCAATTCAAATTATACTAGAGATATTTTCTGACAAGGAGACAAAACAGATTACTCACATAGCTCAATAGACAACTCTGCTTTTTTAAGCTTTTCAAGATGGCGGGGAGTTGTCAGCATAGAGGGGAGGAAGAGAGAAAGCAGACAGATGGACAGTGTGAACAGCTGGATGGAAAGAAAGAGGGTCAGCCTGACCTGTGATGGTGCAGTGGATAAAGCGTTGACCTTGAAATGCTGAGGTCGCCGGTTTGAAACCCTGGGCTTGCCTGGTCAAGGCACATATGGGAGTTGATGCTTCCAGCTCCTCCCCCACTTCTCTCTCTCTGTCTCTCCCTCTCCTCTCTAAAATGAATAAATAAATAAAAAATTTAAAAAAAGAAAGAGGTTCAGAATCTGCAGCAGGAGGAGGAGGAGGTGGGCATAGTTGTAATCGAAGCTGGTGGGAGGGGTCGAAGAAGAGAGACAGGCACTGCAGCCGGTCCACAGCTTTTAAAGAGGGAGGAGGAGGGATTTAAGAACACAGTGGAGAAAGGAGGGGCCCCTGGCCAGCAGGGGAGGAGAAAGAGGATGGTATTGCAGGTGAATGAGAAGCAGAATCCTGCGAAGGGAGGATGCTTTCTGGAGGGAAGAGACTCAAGCATAAGAGCTTTGCAGAGGGACCAGAGAGGTGTCCCAAGAGAGGGGTGCCCCCGGAGGTTAGGCAGGAGGGAGAGAGAGTTGGGAGTCCGCAGAGAAGGAAAGATTAGGAGCGGAGGTTTTAGGCGAAGTTTCTTTGGCTAAAAACGGCCTGTGTGTAAAACAAGTGGCACAGAAATTAAGGACAGGAGTGAAACTAAAAGTAAGCCTGCACATAAGGAATTTCTGATGTCTTCCCTTTCCTGTGGTGAGGTAGAGCGCAGAGCATTTACCTAGCGACTGTGGCTGACGCAATGCTGTGAGAACACTCCAGCCCCTGGAACCCTCCTGGGCACACCCAGGAAGGGAGCTCGCCCGCTGTATGAAAATGACTCGGCGCTAACCAGACAGCCTTCTAACCTTTTTTGCCCATTTGCCCTTCTGTAACATTCTATTGGCTTTGAAGAACACGCTGTAACACCCTATAGGCTGAACCCATGTATATAAACTAGCTTACTTCCTGAATAAAGTAGATCTGCGTCACTGAACCTGGTTCCCGGAGTCAGGTCTCTGCGTCTCTGTCGTCCTCACCCCTGGTGGACCTTCTTCACACGGTGGCAGAAGTTGTCAAAGTCTCGCAGGAGATAGTAATCGTATGTCCCGTTTTCAGGCCTGTGGGAGTCATTGTCTAGTTTATATTGTGGCCAGGCAGAATTGCAAAAGAAAATGAGTAGAAGACAGCCCAACGGGGTTTGGTCAGATGGCTTTGACTCCAAAGAGCCCAATGTGGAGATTAGTGATCTAGGGAGGGCGTCCCCGCCTCCAATCACAATCTCAAAGGAGAAAGCTCTCCTGAGAATGTGGAGTTGTCCTGCTTAGGGGTCGTCACCACCTGAGAAGGAGCTCTAAGAGAATGTGGAGGGATTTGGTTAAGCGCTTAGACTTTTGGAATGTGCTGTCCCTGGGACAGAAAAATGGCAAACCCCTCAAAATGTGAGGCTGACAGGAGAAAGCGGTTCGACGATGGATTAGGGATTTATGGGTCAAATTAAAGCCAACCGAGAGAGGGAAGGGAGAAACTCCTTACCTTTCTGATCCAGCAGGGGTTCAGGACAGCGTTAGACTGCCAGCCAATCAACCTACAATTGCTTGTCCAGGCTTCATTTGGACAGCGAAGAGAGATCGTCCAGGCAGTTAGTCCCCTGTCTGGGTTTCGGCAACAAATGTAGGAATCCATGGAAGTCTGAAAAGACCAGAGTAACAGGCTTTATTGAAAGGAAGAAAGGAACCCTGCCGGGCACTTCTCCGGGGGAGAAGGGCACCGGTTACAGATTAGGGGTGAATTTTATAGGGTAAGGAAGAATTTGGATCATGTGGATGTTGAATTGAAAGTCCTGGTATGCCCGGAATGCTTATCCTTGGGGCAGCTTGCCAACTTCTTGGAATTCCTCTGTCTCAGGGGAGATACTCCAGTAAGTAAGGGTGAGGTCTGACAGATAAGCGGAACATCAAGAGGGCAGTTTGAAATTTCTCGTAAATTCACGTATCTATCATATTTCTCTTCTGGAACTTTCACTTATGGATAGGATGACCAGTGTCTGAAGGATTAGGGAGTAGAACTAGGAGTCTCCTTGCATTCAGAGGTAAATTTATTACCTAAGATTAATTACCAATTCCACTTTAAGATTACTACTATTTCTGTCTCTAGCAGTTGGCAAAAGATTTTTGGCCAACATGGAAGCGAGGGAAATAATTTAACACATATATGTGTAGCTCCTTTTAACCAACAGAATTCTCTGCTTGTTTTTCTGTACCTGAGTTTACCCTTCATTGGCTCTGCTTCACAGAGGTCTGATGGGTTGCTTCATTATTTTCTGATGAAGATAATCATTTACTCTGTCCCGGAAAGAGAGATCTCTGTTCTTTAATTAACACACTCTAAAAGAGAGTATATCTGTCATTTCAGCCACAATCAGGTCCTTTCCAGTAACACAATAAGTCTGGGATTATTTTTTTTGCGCACAGGAATGGCTTAAAAATGTGTTTTTTTTTTTTTTTTTTCCTTTTCATTTCTCTGAAGCTGGAAACGGGGAGAGACAGTCAGACAGACTCCCGCATGCGCCCGACCGGGATCCACCCGGCACGCCCACCATGGGGCGGCGCTCTGCCCACCAGGGGGCGATGCTCTGCCCATCCTGGGCGTCGCCATATTGCGACCAGAGCCACTCTAGCGCCTGGGGCAGAGGCCACAGAGCCATCCCCAGCGCCCGGGCCATCTTTGCTCCAATGGAGCCTTGGCTGCGGGAGGGGAAGAGAGAGACAGAGAGGAAAGTGCGGCGGAGGGGTGGAGAAGCAAATGGGCGCTTCTCCTGTGTGCCCTGGCCGAGAATCGAACCCGGGTCCTCCGCACGCTAGGCCGACGCTCTACCGCTGAGCCAACCGGCCAGGGCTAAAAATGTGTTTTATGCCTTTTGATTTCATCCATAGTAATTATAGGTGTGACTTTAGACTGACATCTGTGGGTTTTTTAAACCCATATTTACTCACTTTTAGCCACTCCTAATTAAATGTTGGAAGTTGCATTTCTGAAGGAATTGTGTGAGAATGGGAAGTTTTGGGTTTTTTTTTTTAGAACTGAGTTTTTAGCTCTTTCTTTTTCTGGCAGTTCTTAGAAATGCCCCAGTTACTGGTTGAGTGAGAAATAAGTCTTCTGCTTGTAGCTTTAACAAGGTAAATTGTATACCCTATAACTTTCTGGGAAAAAAGTCTCATTTCTTATGCTGTAATGATTGTGGAACCTGGTTTAGAGTTGCACAAGTTTTTCTTGCCAGGGAATTTCTGTTGCCATCTATTTCCTCCTAGGTATGTTTCTCTTATGTACAATTAGCCAGGATGTGGTAGTTGGTTCTCATGGCAAGCTCTTTTTGAAAAGGTTAGCATACTGAAGGAGCAGGGAAGAGGCAGAGCCTTCCAGGTGTTAAACTAATCACCAGCTGCATTGTCCTCTGAGGTTTCAAAGCAAAGAGATGTTTTTGGCTGCCTTCTGTTCTGTCCTGCCTAGGAGCTGTCACTGACTGGTGTATTTTTTTTTGAGGTCTCTTTTAGCTATTCACTTCCAGAATATATACTTACATGTTTCTTTATGGTTTGCTAAGGGGATGAGCCAAGGATGGATGGTTGCACATACCTCCTTTAGCTTTCCTTCCTGTGATCTGCCTGCTAAATCGTTTTCAACCTCCTCTTGGCTTTTGCAACTTGTTTTCTTTAGTTTTGTGGACCATTAAGCCATCAATTAATTTTTTCAGCAGTTATTTTTTTGTACCTGACGACATCAGTCCCTGTACCAGGTATTGAGGAATGAGAATTAAAAGTATTCTGTTTCAGTCCCCGAGGAGCTCACTGTTCATTAGAGACATGTAGCTGGATGTATAATACGATAATTAACAAGTTGCAAGAGTACCTGTCATATGGTGAGATCACAGAAGGAGACTCCAAATTCTGGTTGATGGATGAGTATGGTGTTCAGGTAAACATAAGTACACTATGAGCCAAGAGAATAGTAATTTTTAAAAGCCTATAAATTTAGGCTATGGTTTAGAAATATAGTAAGGATATGAAAACGAAAGAATTTGGGGCCTGTTATATTAATGTGCTCCAAAAGATAATTTCTCTAGTTGTTGTATCTCATATACAGTGTGTCCGTAAAGTCATGGTGCACTTTTGACCGGTCACAGGAAAGCAACAAAAGACGATAGAAATGTGAAATCTGCACCAAATAAAAGGAAAACTCTCCTAGTTTCATACCTATTCAGTGCAGTTCGATGTGGGCTCATGCACAGATTTTTTAGGGCTCCTTAGGTAGCTATCCCGTATAGCCTCTACAGACTCGTCATTGACTGATGGCCTACCAGAACAGGGTTTCTCCACCAAACTGCCGGTTTCCTTCAACTGCTTATCCCACCGAGTAATGTTATTCCTATGTGGTGGCGCTTTGTTATAAACACGCCGATATTCACGTTGCACTTTGGTCACGGATTCGAATTTAACGAGCCACAGAACACACTGAACTTTCCTCTGTACCATCCACATCTCGACTGGCATGACCGTGGGCTGCTCCGCTGTATACACAGTGTTACGTCATCATCTGCGCATGCACACATGCTGCCACATCATCCTACAGAAACTGGGAGGGTTTTCCTTTTATTTGGTGCAGATTTCACATTTCTATCGTCTTTGGTTGCTTTCTTGTGACCGGTCAAAAGTACACCATGATTTTATGGACACACTGTATTTCCATAAGTCCTTATTTGTTTTATGTACATCCTTTTGATCTGGATTATTAATTATGGGTTTCAAAGCATGTGGCCTTACTAAATTTTGTTTTTTGGGCCCTATCAGTAATTGAGAAGTATGTTGAAATCTCCCATAATGATAATGCCTTTGTTAATTTCTCCCTGTAGTTCTCCAAGTTTTGTTTTATAGAATTTGTAAATTTTAAATATAAATTTAGAATTGTTATATTTTCTTAGAGAACTGAAACACTTCTCATGTCGTGGCCGTACTTATTGTGCATATTGCTTTTTCCACTTAATGTCTATTTTTTTGATATTATCACTGCTGCCATAGCTTTATTTTGATGAGTATTGCTCTGCTTCTGTTCTAGGTAAGACTCGTGACTAGCATATAGCTGGGTTTTTTTCATCCTATGTGAAAATCTATTTTTTGAAAAACTACCTTTTAAATAAGTTAAAAATTAAATTTATTATGATTATATTTGATTTATTTCTACCCTATTACTTTATGCCTTCTGACAATCAGATTTTTTTCCCTGATTTTTTTCTTTTTCAAAAACTTTCTTTTGGATTAACGGAATTTTCTTCTTATTCCATTCCTCCTTCTTTCTTGATTCTGTATTTATATATCCTGTGTTTGTTGTTTCAGTAGTTTCTTTTAAAATTATAAAGTCTGTTGATGTTTTATCTTGTTCCTGTCCAGTGTAGAACCATAGAACTATTCAACTCAGATCACTTCCTTTCTTTTTTTTTTTTTTCGTATTTTTCTGAAGCTAGAAACGGGGAGAGACAGTCAGACAGACTCCCGCATGCGCCCGACCAGGATCCACCCGGCACGCCCACCAGGGGACGACGCTCTGCCCACCAGGGGGCGATGCTCTGCCCCTCCGGGGCCTCGCTCTGTTGCGACCAGAGCCACTCTAGTGCCTGGGGCAGAGGCCAAGGAGCCATCCCCAGCGCCCGGGCCATCTTTGCTCCAGTGGAGCCTCGGCTGCGGGAGGGGAAGAGAGAGACAGAGAGAAAGGAGAGGGGGAGGGGTGTAGAAGCAGATGGGCGCTTCTACTGTGTGCCCTAGCCGGGAATCGAACCCGGGACTTCTGCACACCAGGCCGACGCTCTACCACTGAGCCAACCGGCCAGGGCCTAGATCACTTCCTTTCTACTTGAATGCTGTTATCTGGTATCTTAGTACTCTGCTTTTAGAAACTCATGTTAGTTGTTATTCTTTTATACTGACAGTGTTGGTTTAGTTTAATTCACATTGTTTTGACAGTTCTTTTCTCTCTCTGTTACTTCTTTAAGATAATTTTTTACTAAGATAATTTCCTTCTACCTGAAGTATAGTGGAAGTCTACTAGTAGTAAATTCTTAGTTTTTCTTATCTAAAAATACTTTGATATTCCCCTTGTTCTTAAAAGTTAATTTTGTTAGGTGTACAATTTTAACTTGACAGCCGTATTTTCTTTCAGCATTTATAGAAATGATTCTACAATCACTGGCTTGTATTATAGAGTCTGAGAAGTTGACAGCCCACTATATTGTGTTTTCTATATCTGTGAATTCATATCTTTCATTAGCTCTGGACATTCATAGCCATTATCTCTTTAAATATTGACTCTCTTCTCTAAACCTGACCTTACTTACGCATGTTAATCAAAACTGTGAGGTCAACACAGAAGATTTGCTCAGTTCTGTCACAGTCCAGTTATGTTTCCAGTCTCTGGGAGGCCTCTTTCGGGCTCTGTTTTTCACATTTTTGGTGGTGGCTGATAAAATATGGAAGCATTGACTCTCAATATTAGAAGGATCTATCATGATATAGTGCTTTCATTATTCTTTGTTCTATTAATATATCGATATCATTTCTTAACTGAAATCATGAAATATCTTACATATAAGCATAAATTGAGTATCAATAAGGAAACTTTCATAATCATTGAATGTTCATGTCTTGGAAAGAGTCAGAAAAGTGTGTTCAAGGGTGCAATGATGCCCAGCTATACTGGTGCATTAAGGGATCTTATATCAATCTTAATGTCAGATGGAGAGAGGCAAAGAATTATTCAAAATGTCCAGCAAGCAGTAGTGATATTTACAAAGAGTAATTACAAAGACATTACAGAGGTGGAGGGTCAAAGGACTTAGGGAACTCTGGTTCTTCTGGGCAGTGAAGAAGAGAACATCTGGAACACAAAAGCTTTGTACCAATGGTTGCAAGTGGAGCCTCTGACAACCCCAAGATAAGCACTGAGACATGCATCTGCTCTGTGATATACCTTCTACAGATGACAATTGCAGGTTGCAGCACAGCCAGGTCACAAAGTCTCTCTGAAAGGAACTCATTACATATACATATTTGTATCAACACAATCCACAATCCTTAGTATCCCCTTTCATCAGGAATAAAGGGCAAAGGGGATAAACTGTCCACAAAGGGAAATAAGAAATTATTTTATTTTATGGCTATCTAACAAAGAAGTTTCTGCTTAAAAAATTTGTCTCAATTTGTCTCTTCTCCATTTTCTCAATTTTTTTCCTTCCAAGATGTTAATTGTATATGCATGGTAACCTCATCCTACCCTTTATGTTTCTTAAGCCCCCCCTTTCATATTTTCTCAGTTCTTCTTCTTCTTTTTTTTTTTTTTTTTTTAGTATTATATCAATTGCCTTTATGCATCTTTTTGTTTACATACATACATAATTTTTAGAAATTTTGGAACATAACATAAATACAGTTTCTTTGTAATCATAGACCCCACATATATTAAGCACGGACCAACACTATATCTTATGCAGCCTTCTAGTTTTGCCTGATTTTCCTTTCCCATTCCTCCCTCCTTTTCTCTGCAACCCCCAGGCACACTTCAGGTAAGTAACACTAGTCACTCAGTGGGTCTCCTTATATGGATTTCCCTATGCTCACATAATGATTCACATACACATATGTGCATAGAGACTAGAGGTCTTTTTGCCATTGTTTTCCTTTTTTTTTTTCATTGTGCATTTTTTATTTCTAACTGCTTTTAATATTTTTTAAATTTTTTATTAATTTTTAATTTATTGTGTTTACATGGATTAAAGTGTCTCACTGAATATAACTCCCTCACCCCTCACCCCTGTGTCCCTTTTTATACCCCCTTTGCCCCCCTCCCTTCTAGGATTTGCTGTCCTGTTATCTGTATCTCTGTGTTATGTATATATAGTTTCACTAATCCCTTTACTTTCTCTGATCTCATCCCCCTTCCCTCTGACTGCTGTCCCTCTCGTCACTGTAACCCCGACTCTGCCTCTATTCTGTTCCTCAGTTCACTTTGTCCCATTAGATTCCATATATAAGTGAGTTCATATGATTTTTTTTTCTCTGCCTAGCTTATTTCATTAGCATAATAATCTCCAGGTCCATCCATGCTGTCACAAAAGGTCAGATTTCCTTCTTTTTCATGGCCGCATAGTATTCCATTGTGGATATGTATCACAGCTTTTTAATCCACTTGTCCACTGACAGATACTTGGGCTGTTTCCAGATCTTGGTTATTGTAAACAGTGCTGCAATAAACATGGGGGTGCTTTTCTTCTTTTGAATCAGTGATTTGGTATTCTTAGGATATATTCTTAAAAGTGGGAGAGCTGGGTCAAAAGGCAGTTCCATTTTTAATTTTTTGAGGAAACGCCATACAGTTCTCCACAGTGGTTTTACCAGTCTGCATTCCTACCAGCAGTGCAGGAGGGTTCCCTTTTCTCCACATCCTGGCCAGCACTTATTCTGTGTTGTTTTTGTTAATGAGTGCCATTCTGACAGGTGTGAGGTGGTATCTCATTGTGGTTTTAATTTGCATTTCTCTAATGATTAGTGATGTTGAACATTTTTTCATATGCCTATGGGCCATCTGTATGTCCTCTTTGGAGAAGTTTCTATTCAGTTCTTTTGCCCATTTTTTAATTGGATTGTTGACCTTACTGGTGTTGAGTTTTACAAGTTCTTTATAAATTTTGGTTATTAACCCTTATCAGATGTATTGGCGAATGTGTTCTCCCATTGTGTATGTTGTCTTTTTATTTTGTTCATGGTGTTTTTTGCTGTGCAAAAGCTTTTTAGTTTGATATGGTCCCATCTGTTCATCCTGTCCTTTATTTCGCTTGTCCGTGGAGATAAATCAGCAAAAATAGTGCTGTGAGAGATGTCAGAGAGCTTACTGCCTATGTTTTCTATCAAGATGTTTATGGTTTCACAACTTACATTTAAGTCTTTTATCTATTTTGAGTTTATTTTTGTGAATGGTGTAAGTTTGTGGTCCAGTTTCATTTTTTTGCAGGTAGCTGTTCAATTTTCCCAACACCATTTATTAAAGAGACTGTCTTTACTCCATTGTATGCTCTTTCTTCCTTTTTCAAATATCGATTGACCATATAAGCGTAGGTTTATTTCTGGGTTCTCTGTTTTGTTGCATTGATCTGTATGCCTGTTCTTATGCCAGTACCAAGCTGTTTTGAGTACAATGGCCTTGTAGTATAACTTGATACCAGGAAATGTATTACCTCCCACTTTATTCTTCATTTTCAAGATTGCTGAGGCTATTTATTTTCTTTTTTGGTTCCATATAAATTTTTGGAATATTTGTTCTATATCTTTAAAGTATGCCCTTGGTATTTTAATAGGAATTGCATTGAATTTATAGATTGCTTTGGGTAATATAGACATTTTAATGATGTTTATTCTTCATATCCATGAGCACGGTATATGCTTCCACTTGTTTGTATCTTTCTTGATTTCTTTTATCAATGTTTTATAATTTTCCAAGTACAAAACTTTTACCTCCTTGGTTAAATTTACTCCTAGGTACTTTATTTTTTTGTTGTTGTAATAGTGAAGGGGATTGTTTCCTTAACTTCATTTTCAGACAGTTTATTGTTGTTGTATAAAAATGCCACTGATTGCCTGACCAGGTGGTGGTGCAGTGCATAGAGCATTGGACTGGAATGTGGAGGATCCAGGTTCGAGACCCCGAAGTCGCCAGCTTGAGCGTGGGTTCATATGGGTTGACAAAGGCTCACCAACTTGAGCCCAAGGTTGCTGGCTTGAGCAAGGGGTCAGTTGCTCTGCTGTAACTCCCCCCCTTCCCTGTGAAGGCACATATGAGAAATCAATCAATGAGTAACTAAGGAACCGCAATGAAGAATTGATGTTTCTCATCTCTCACCCTTCCTGTCTGTCCCTATCTGACCCTCTCTCTAACTCGCTCTGTCTCTGCCACCAAAAAAAAAAAAAAATGCCACTGATTTCTGAATATTGATGTTATATCCTGCCACCTTGCCGAATTCATTTCTCATATCTACTAGTTTTTGGACTGAGACTTTAGGGTTTTCTATGTACAGTATCATGTCATCAGCAAATAATGATAGTTTTACTTCTTCTTTTCCAATTTGAATGACTCTTATTTCTTCTTCTTGTCTGATTGTTGTGGCTGGGACTTCCAGCACTATGTTGAATAAGAGTGCTGAAAAGGGGCACCCTTGCCTTGTTCCTGATCTTAAGGGGATTGCTTTTAATTTTTGCCCATTGAGTATCATGTTGGCTGTGGGTTTGTCATAGATGGCCTTTATCATGTTGAGGTATGTTCCCTGTATTCCCACTTTGCTGAGAGTTTTGATCATGAATGGGTGCTGGATTTTATCAAATGCTTTTTCTGTAGCTGTTGACATTATCATATGATTTTTATCCTTTCTTTTGTTTATGTGATGAATCTCATTTATTGTTTTGTGAATATTGTACCATCCTTGCCTCCCCAGAATAAATCCCACTTGATCATGGTATATGATTTTTTTCATGTATTCCTGGATTCGTTTTTGCTAATATTTTGTTGAGTATTTTAGTCTAAGTTAATCATGGATATTGGCCTATAGTTTTCTTTCTTTGTAGTGTCTTTACCTGGTTTTAGAATGAAGATTATGCTTGCCTCATAAAAGGAGCTTGGAAGTCTTCCCTCCTCTTGAATTTCTTGAAATAGCTTGAGAAGGATAGGTGTTAGTTCTTCTTTGAGTATTTAGTAAAATTTGCCTGTGAAGCCATCTGGCCCAGGGCTTTTGTTTGTTGGGAGTTTTTGGATAACTGTTTCGATCTCAATTGTTTAATTGATTTGTTTAGGTTTTCTGATTCTTCCAGATTGAGTTTTGGAAGATTATATGTTGCTAGGAATTTATCCATTTTGTCTAGATTGTCCATTTTTTTTGGCATACAGATCTTCATAGTATTTTCTTACAGTCCTTTGTATTTCTGTGGTGTCAGTTGTTACTTCTCCACTCTCATTTCTAATTTTATTTATTTGAGTCTTCTCTCTTTTTCTCTTTATGAGTCTGGTTAAAGGTTTATCAATGTTGTTTACCTTTTCAAAAAATCAGCTCTTGGTTTTATTGATCTTTTGTATTTTTTTTTTTAGCCTCTATGTCATTTATTTCTGCTCTGATCTTTATTATTTCCTTCTACCTCCTCTGGGCTTTATTTCTTAGTCTTTTTCTAGTTCTTTTAGATGCAGAGTTAAGTTGTTTATTTGAGCTTTTTCTTGCTTCTTAAAAGGTATGCCTGTAATGCTACGAACTTCCCTCTCAGGACTGCTTTGCTGTGTCCCATAAATTTTAAGTTGTTGTATGTTCATTTTCATTTGTTTCAAGGAAATTTTTGATTTCTTCCTTGATCTCGTTGTTAACCCATTCGTTATTTTAAATTATTTTTATTTTTTTTGCATTTTTCTGAAGGTGGAAACAGGGAGAGACAGTCAGACAGACTCCCGCATGCGCCCGACCGGGATCCACCCAGCACGCCCTCCATGGGGCGAGGCTCTGCCCACCAGGGGGCGATGCTCTGCCCATCCTGGGCGTCGCCATGTTGCGACCAGAGCCACTCTAGCGCCTGAGGTGGAGGCCACAGAGCCATCCCCAGCGCCCGGGCCATTTTTGCTCCAATGGAGCCTTGGCTGTGGGAGGGGAAGAGAGAGACAGAGAGGAAGGCGCGGCGGAGGGGTGGAGAAGCAAATAGGCGCTTCTCCTGTGTGCCCTGGCCGGGAATCGAACCCGGGTCCCATTCGTTATTTTATAAATGCCATTTAGCCTCCAAGTGTTTGAATGTTTTTCAGTTTTTCTATTGTAGTTGATTTCGTTTCATGCCATTGTGATCAGAGAAGATGCTTGATATGATTTCAATCTTCTTAAATTTATTGAGACTCATTTTGTTTCCTACCATGTGGTCTATCCTAGAGAATGTACCACAAGCACTTGAAAAGAATGTATATTTTGCTGCTTGGTGTGAAAGGTTCTGAAGATATCTGTTAAATCCAGTTGAACTAGTGTGCCATTTATGGTCACTGTTTATTTGTTAATTTTCTGTCTGGAGGATCTATCCATTGATGTTAGTGGAATGTATTGCTGTTGATCTCACCCTTTATTTGCATCAAAGTCTGCTTTATATATTTAGGTGTTCCTATATTAGGTGCATAGATATTTACAATGGATATATCCTCCTGTTGGATTGCTCCCTTTATCATTATGTAGTGATCTTTATCCCTTACTATAGCTTTTGTTTTAAAGTCTATTTTGTCAGATATAAATATTGCTACCCCAGCATTTTTCTAATTTTCATTTGTGTGAAATACATTTTCTATCCTTTCACGTTAGTCTAGATGTATCTTTTGTTCTGAGGTGGGTCTCTTGTAGATCGTATATGTATGGGTCCTGTTTTCTTATCCATGTAGCTACCTTATGTCTTTTGATTGGAGCATTTAATCTGTTTACATTTAAGGTTATTATTGATAAGTAGTTCTTTATTGCCATTTTATTCTTTAAATCTATATTCCTTTTTTTCTCGATTGTTTCCCCCTTTGACCTGTTTACAGCAGGCCCCTTAACATTTCTTATAGCATTGGTTTGGGTTAATGAATTCCTTGAAAAAATTTTTTTTTTTTGTCTGGGAAGCTTTTTATTTCTCCTTCAATTTTAAACAATAGCCTTGTGATAATGAAGTCTTAGTTTCAAGTTCTTGTTTTGCATCACTTTGAATATTTCTTGCCAATCCTGTCTGACCTCAAGTGTTTCTGTTGTGTCATTGGATGTCATCCTTATGGGGACTCCTCTGTAGATAATCAACTACTTTTCTCTTGCAGCTTTTAGTATTCTTTCTTTGTCTCTTAACTTCGACACTTTAATTATGATGTGTCTTGCTGTAGGCCTTGTTGGGTTTCTCTTTAATGGAACTCTCTGTGCTTCTTGAACTCGTGTGACTTTTTCTTTCAATTTAGGAAAATTTTCAGGTATTATTTCTTCAAACAGGTTCTATCCCTAGTTCTTTCTTTCTTTCTTTTGTATTTTTCTGAAGCTGGAAACGGGAGGCAGTCAGACAGACTCCCGCATGCACCTGACTGGGATCCACCCGGCACACCCACTAGGGGGCGATGCTCTGCCCATCCGGGGCATCGCTCTGTCGTGACCAGAGCCACTGTAGCACCTGGGGCAGAGGCCAAGGAGCCATCCCCAGCACCCAGGCCATCTTTTGCTCCAATGGAGCCTCGGCTGCGGGAGGGGGAGAGACAGAGAGGAAGGAGAGGGGGAGGGGTGGAGAAACAGATGGGCACTTCTCCTGTGTGCCCTGGCCGGGAATCGAACCCGGGACTTCCGCACGCCAGGCCGATGCTGTACCACTGAGCCAACCTGCCAGGGCACCCTAGTTCTTTCTCTTCTCCTTTAGGAACCCCTATGATGCGAATGTTGTTTCTCTTCATGTTGTCACAGAGCTCTCTTAGAGTTTTCTCAGAGTTTTTGAGCCTTTTTTCTTTTTGTTACTCTGCTTCTGTGCTTCTGTTTATCTTGTCCTCTAAATCAGTGGTCCCCAACCCCCGGGCCATGGACTGGTACTGGTCCATGGGCCATTTGGTACCAGTCTGCAGAGAAAGAATAAGTAACTTACATTATTTCTGTTTTATTTATATTTAAGTCTGGACGATGTTTTATTTTTTTAAAAAATGACCAGATTTCCTCTGTTACATTTGTCTAAGACTCACTCTTGACACATGTCTTGGTCACGTGATACATTTATCCATCCCACCCTAAAGGCCGGTCCGTGAAAATACTTTCTGACATTAAACCGGTCCGTGGTCCAAAAAAGGTTGAGGACCCCTGCTCTAAATCACTGATTCAATCCTCTGCTTTATCCAGCCTGCTATTAATTCCTTCTAGTATAGTCTTCATTTGTGATATTATATTTGTCATTTCTTACTGGTTCTTTTTTATGATTTCAGTGTCCTTTTTGATGCTTGCTGTCTCTTTATTTAGGTGCTCATTATGTCCATTTATTGTTGCTCTAAGATCCTAGAACTTTCTAAAAATCATTGTTTTAAACTCCATCTGATATTTTGGTTACTTCCATCTCATTCAGTTCTTTTTCTGGGGCTTTCTTGTTGATTCATTTGGGTTGCATTTCTCTGTCTGTTCATTTTGTCTGTGTACTAGGTAGTGCTGTCTGACTTTGAAATTTTTTGTGGTCTTTATGAAGATGATGGGCTCGGTGGTGCTGTAGGTCACTGGTTTTCCTTGTTTTAGGAACGCTTCTTCAGGGTACTATTTTCCATCTTGTTCTGTGAGAGTATTAGATGCAGTTGATCCTTTCATGGGTACGGATATCCCTTCAGGTTGCCTGGCTCTAAAGGTCAACCTTGGTTATGTGTATTACACACTGTGCAATTTCTGTCTTGTTGGGCATATTTATTCTCCACAGTGCCTGGTGCCTGCTAGACTCTACCTTTGGGTGTGCTGCTTGTGTAGGTAGTTGAGTCTAGGGTTCATGCTGTCTGCCACCCACTACCAGTAATATTGGCTTTAGTTCTTTTTAGGTTGGTGTCAGCTGTTGTTTGTAACCCACTGTGGGCTACCAGTCTGTAGGTCAGGGGTCCCCAAACTTTTTACACAGGGGGCCAGTTCACCATCCCTCAGACCGCTGGAGGGCCGGACTATAAAAAAACTATGAACAAATCCCTATGCTCACTGCACATATCTTATTTTAAAGTAAAAAAACAAAACAGGAAGAAATACAATATTTAAAATAACAAACAAGTAAATTTAAATCAACAAACTGACCAGTATTTCAGTGGGAACTATGCTCCTCCACTGACCACCTATGAAAGAGGTGCCCCTTCCAGAAGTGCGGTGGGGGCCAGATAAATGGCCTCAGGGGGCTGCATGTGGCCCTCGGGCCGTAGTTTGGGGACCCCTGCTGTAGGTACTGCACTTTTCACTGTTTGTGTCTGCATTTTCTATGCCTGGGTACTGTGGGAGGGGCCAACCTTTATATAAGGGTCAGCTTCTTCCTACTTTGAGATGACCACAGCTCCATAAAAGCCCCAAGCTCTGTAAGATTTGTCTCCACTTTTCAGCAGTGTTACTTTTTATGTAATTTTAATGTTCTCTAAATAAGGTTGTTATTATTATTATTATTATTAATGTTTTGAATTCTTAACATGTCTTAACTAATTAGAAAAGCTGACCTTTCCCTTCATAGCATTTTTAAAAAGTTAAATATTACACTGTGACATTCTCATGACTCTGAACCTTCTGCACTTAGTGTTACAGACTGAAGTTGGATATGGCAGAGGTTTGGGTTTGCTTTCTCTTTACCCAATGTGACTTCCTGTTTCTAAGAAAACAGTTTTAAAGACTCTTAAAAGGAATTTCTTGCATACTTGGCAGCTCTTGTAAAACCACATTTTAGCAAACCAGTGTGAATGAAGTATATAAAAATCAAAGAAAGAACCGTATTGCTTGATCATATTAGCATTTTGTTTTGTGGAAATTGGATCCCATAGAAAAATCTGCTGATTTAGAAAGTGTTTGCTTCTTCTTGTAACCAGATAAACCAGGAACCAAAGTTTGGTTATGCATCCTAGCTCAAGGGGACATTCGATCACAAACTGGGTTTTTCTCTGTGTTGGAGTTGATTCATACTGGGGAGTCTGGTTCATATGTTTTATTAAAAAACGGTTGTGGCTCTGGCTGGATGACTTAGTAGATTGAGTGTTGTCTCAGTGTGCCAAAATCAGAGGTTTGATCTCTGGTCAGGGCACATGCAATATGCAACCAGTGAATGCACAACTAAATGAAACAACTAATTGGGGCAATAAGTTAATGTTTCTCTCTCTCTTGCTCTCTCTCAAGTAAATGGGAAAAAAAAAACCCCAAACATTTGCAACTTGGGCATCTTCCTTCAAATGAATTCACAAATTTAGAACTATTCACATGGATTCTTTCAATATCCTGGGAGAAAACCCGCCAGTTATTCCCACTGCTTGATCGGTGGAAAAAATGAAGGTTAGTCTTGGGTAGTTAGCTGTTCCTCTTTGAACAGGAGGACATGTCTTTTGTCTCTCAGGGCAGAGATTCAGCATCTCTCTCTCCTCTCTCGGAATTGTCCTAGAAATTGGCTTTCTGTAACTATTTTTTTAATTAAAAAAATTTATTCCTTTTAGAAAGGGGGGGGGAGAGAGAGAGAGAGAGAAAGAGAGAGAGAGAGAGAAAGGGGAGGAGCAGGAACCATTGACTCCCATATATACCATGACCAGGCAAGCCCAGGGTTTTAACCGGCGACCTCAGTGTTCCAGATCAACACTTTGTCCACTGCACCACCACAGGTCAGGCTTTAACTATTTTAATAGGGATGAAACATGTTTTTGTAAATACAAAGGCAGTTTATTCATTTGATTAATATTTATTGAGTACCTACTGTGTGTCAGGCTGCTGTTCTAGAAGCAGACAGTATGGTGAGGGACAAGGCAGGCAAGAGCCTTGATTTTATTTATCTATTAAACAGTTATATAAGGGCTTACCATATGCCAGAAACTGTAGTTGGTACTTTATGGATATTAAGTCATTTAACCCTCCTAACAGTGCTGTGGGGTTGGTACTCTTATCCTCACGTTACATGTACAGGAGAGGTCCAGAGTCACCTAGCTAGGAAGTGACTGAGCCAGGGTCTGAACTCAGGATGAGTGCTCATAACCACCCCACTGTGGTCACTCTGTAAGCCTGACCTCATAAGCTTATACATTTCATGTGAAAAACAAAACAAAACACGCACACAAGGAAAATAAAACTAAGATAATCTGACGAAGGTTGTAAATGTTTTGCAGGCTAGTTCATTTTCTAAATAGAATTTTACATCGCTCTACACTGTTACGTGGTTTGTTTATGTCATGATTTACCTAACAAGTTTCCTACCACTTAGTAATGTTTCTTAATTTTGAATTTCATAAACCCTGCTTTAATTAATCCCTTTATAACCAAATCTATTTATAAATCCATGGTTATTAAAAAGTTTTTTAGTGAAGAATAGTATTAAAACTCTTTGTAAATATTTATACTATATCCACAATATCCACAATATCTAATGTCTGTGCTTTTAAAATATGATAATGTTACAATGTCGTCGTGTTTTTCCTTTCCAGGTTGGTGGATGATAGGTGTGTGGTGCACCCGGAGGCCGGGGACCTTGCCAACCCTCCCAAGAAATTCAGAGGTAAGAAATAAATATGTATTTTTTATTATGTGTCCTAAGGGGGCAGGTTTATTTTTACAACCTAAAATAAGTAATGTTAAAACTTTATTCAGTATGAAACTCTCAAATATAAATATGTTCACTGAAAATTATTTTTAAAAATTGCCATTGTTTTTCTTTTCTACATTGACAGATTTGTAATGAAAGATTAGTTCTCTCTCTTTCTCTCCTTCTCTCTCCTTCCTCCCTCCCTTCCCCCTCCCTCCCTCCTTCCCTCCCTCCCTCCTCCCTCCCTCTGAGAGGCCACTTTCCAACCAGTAAATACAGCTGAATAATATATATATTTCTTTGACAGTTATACTATAAATGTTAGTGTTTCATGAGCAGCTCTTTCATTTATCTTTGTAAAATTTCCAGGAGAGTGACAGTGATGTGTTAGCTTAGCTTTCAAAATGTCACTTTGGAAGGTGTGTAATGATTAACAATTAACTTAGAACTCTTTTCTAAGTATAATTTTAAAAATAGCTAGATAATATCAACTGAGAAATTGGTCACAGTAGGAGACTGATTATTATTGGACTGTTATGAAAGAAAGAGTAATAGAATCTGTAAAGAATCATACACAACTAAAACCAGTAAATAAAAGCTTGCTCAAATCAATTTCACAGTTTGTATATGTTTATAACAATAAAGATAATTTAAAAACAATGTTCATTTTGGACACACTGTATTAAGCATCCTTCTTACACGGGTGAAAATCTGGAGAGAGAGAGTCAAAGGGAGTTAGTTCCCAGAGTCCCAGAGCCAAGTCCAAATGTGCTACTTACTGCTCTGGGGAGGGAGATGTTTAACATTTGGAAAATATTTCCCTTGTTTCACTCTCTGGGATAAGCACTTTGCACACAATCCTCATTATAAGAATATTATATTTCATTCTCCCTAACTCAGAGCCTTACAGAGAGAATGACAAGCACAGCAAATGTACTTTAAGTTAAATCGGTCATTTTGAATAACAGATCCAAGTTTCTCCCCCTGTGGAAAAGTGAACATAAGACAGGCTGTGGGAGATGCGCTGCCCACTAGAAGCACCGATAAAACTGCCTCGTAGGGGTACTCCCCTCACCTGGGCGAGGGTGGTCTTCTGGCCATCAAGAGTCTTCACTGAGATGATACGAAAACTCAAGTTTGTGTGCCTGGTACACAGCGAAAGCCCAAAACTCAAAATGTCAGTGATTGGAGTAAGAAAAGGCTTATTGATCGAGAAGGCACTGAGAAGATGGGAGACCTAGTGGTGCCTCGAATCCATGTTGCAGACTAGGTGCAGGGTTTTTAAGGGGTTAGGGAAACAGGTGTGTGGAGTGCCGGTGGGGTCACTGGGGGACCTTGGGACTTGGCCATTGATGGTAAAGGGACACAGGATCTTTCTGAAGAGAGGACTTGAAGCTTCTGAAAGGGTTCTGGTGTTCAGTCAAGTTCTGGTTATGTCCTGGTCCTTTGGTGGTGGTGTTTGGTGTAGCTGAAGGTCAATGATGTCTCCTCTGCACATGCTCAGGTGCATGATATGCAGTTTTGGTCTGTTGTCTCTAAAGGGCAACTTAGTATCACATTAAACAGGATAGGACCATTTTGTGCT
The DNA here is from genome assembly GCF_036850995.1 of Saccopteryx leptura. Taxonomy (NCBI): domain Eukaryota; kingdom Metazoa; phylum Chordata; class Mammalia; order Chiroptera; family Emballonuridae; genus Saccopteryx; species Saccopteryx leptura. The sequence continues at coordinate 273,490,188 of NC_089503.1, forward strand.
GGTTCTGCAGTTACAAGGATGGACTCACAATAAAACTACCATGAGGGTGAGTCAGCATTTGTGACAAAAAGTAACGCTCCAGAACAACCTGCCAGAGACTGTGCTGTAAGTGCTTGGAAATGGCGTCAAAGATAGAAGAGGGTAAAGAAGCCCTAGTGGAAGCACAGACACTATGAAAAGAAGAACAGATAGGTTCTAAAAGGTTTGATCTAGCATGTCATATAGAGACAAGGAGAGAATTGATGCTCTGGCAAAGGGATCTGAGGAACTCATTCAGGATACAGTGCAGAGACACAGAAGAAAGGAAAGCATGAATGAACTTGGAGGAGAGTCTGAGAAGGTTTGGCAATATCCAGTGAAGTTCTAGGAGCAGAAGCTAGAGTAAGTGGGAAGGAAGCACTACGTGAAGGGATAGAGGTGAGAACGTCCCTAAAGCCTATGCCTTCGGTGGACAAGGTGCGCTGAGCTCAGAGTGGCCACGGTCAACAAAACCAAATCCACAGGTGCTCCTTTGTGAAGGGGAGCTCCTTAAAGACAAAAAAGTTTTAAAAGCAAACTGGGACAACAAACCTGTATTTGTAAAAGGGAAAAAGCAGGGGATTCAGGTTTTACTGTACCGCCCGCTGGCTGTGTCATCTTAACTAGGTCACCTAAGCACTTTGAACCTCAGAGGACATCTGTCATTGGCTGGTGGGGTTGGGGGAGATGATAACAAGAGCAATGCTAAACACATAAGGCTTTGTGAGGCTCAAACTCTTTCCAGAGAATAAATGTGAAAATGTTTTAAGTCATTATACAAATGACAGTGAAGTCAGAATAGATAGGCATGGTGTATTTCCTCTGAATATATTTGACTCTGCTCTTAACATGTAACTTCTTCAAGGGCAGGATTTTATTTCTTTTTTCTTTTTGTGTTTTCCAGGCAGAGAGCTTTGCCCATAGTAAACATCCAGAAAAATAGCCATGAGATGCTTTTAGATGAGAGGCCCACACTTTGCCTGGGACCATGGGGTAGACTCGGCTCCCAGGGGTGGACCGTACGTCACTGCCAGGAGCTTGGCTTGCCTTATCTTTCTGTCAGGGGATATTGATTTTCCAGAGATCAGCTTTCAGGGTTTGTGGCTGCCTTTTTTGTTTACCTCTTTCTGAGTGAAGAGAATAGTTTTAAAGTGCAAAGATTATTTTATTGTGTCCGAGGGAATCCTTGGGTAACTGCTGTGTCCCCAGTAGGTAATTATGTAGATACACAGATACTTGTCTGTATTCAGTGAGCACTGGTTCAAAGAATGAGTCACTGAAAGGGGCTCCATCCTGCTCCTGGGAGGCTGGCTTTTCCTGTCATCTGTCATTGCCCCTGCTAGTTTGCTCTCATTTTGTATCTCTAGCTTGTGACTAAACTGTTTCTCTCACTCCATTCATCGTGGGAGGAGGATCATTTCCTACTGGAGATTCAGGGTTTCAGTTTCTTTTAAAGCTCTGACTCTTCCCTGTGATTCTTGGAACCCGTCTAGATGGAGCCTCGAGGAGAATCCCTGGAGATGCGCTTGTCTGCGCCCGGGTCTCCGGGTCTTCAGACTGCTCAGGGGTCGTCAGCTGACCTCGGAGTCCCAAAGGCCTTGTCCTCTCACTTGGTTCACAGCTCTTGCATCGCACCATTTTCTGCCCAGGCGTATTTCCCCTGTTCCCTTAGACTTTGAAAACCATTGCTTTTTCATCGGCTTGCCTTCCAGAATCACCACCCCTGTGTTTCCAGACTCCTCTGCCAAGTTTCCAGGGCACCCCCCCTTATTGTTACTTTTTTGATAACGTGAAGAAACAATAGCCTATCAGCAGTTCAGGACACTTCAGTTCCCCTTGCCTGTGCCAGACAGATGGTATTCTCCAGTTGCCTTGAAAACGTTTTTGTTTTTCAGACTCACTCTGATTTTTGTCAAGTGAACCCTAGTATTTTAGAGTTTTTAGGTGATTAAAAGTAGAATATAACTCCCCCAGTATTTTGAATGAGGTGAAATTCCAAAAAGGCTAAAATGGTTCTCCCAATACACACCGTTATACGATGAAGTGTTGTTCTTTTGTTGTGCCTCATTGCCTCACATAGGAACAGAGGAAACTGAATTTTAACAAACATCTTCCCAAGAGTTATTTAAAACTTGGAAGGTAGTGATTTTTTAGTTGAAAACAAGCAATCAGAATACTATGAACAGAGAAGCACAGTGGCTTTTTCTTGACTAAGCGTAGAATTCTTTTAGTGATCACATAGTCTATGTTTTTAAAAGATAAACTTTAAATTTTGGAATAAGTTCAGATGTACAGAGGGTTTGTGAAGGATGCACTATAGAGTTCCCTTTCACCCAGTTTCTTCTGATGTTAGCACGTGACATAATCATGAGCCATAAGAAATTACCATTTGGACATTGCTATAGACCGAATTCTATACTTTCTTTGGATTTTATCAGTTTTTCCATTAATATTCTTTTCATATTCCTGATCCCATCCTGGATTCCAAGTGACATTAAGTCATTATTGCTTCTTAATTGTCTTTGGTCTGTGACACTTGCTAGGTTGTTTCTTTTTTTTCCCCTTGACCTTGATATTTTTTGAAGAGTGCAGGCAGGTGTTCTGTGGAATGTGTGTTGGTTTGTGTCTGCCTAGGGTTTTCTCATGATCAGACTGGAGTTAAGGTGAGACTCTCATGGAGGTTACTTGTCCTTTTGCATTGTATTGGGGTATATAATGTCAACACAATTTATTACTGTTCATAAATTGATGTACACGTTAACTCTCCTCTCTCACTCTAAATTATGGCAGTTATTTTTGTTGACTTTATAGTCTTTGGATTTTTCATTTCTTCTTTCTTTGTTTCTTGATGCAGTCTGCCTCCATTCTCCAGAGAAGTCTACTATGGTGCAGATTTTCCCCAAACATTTGTGCTTATCGGTACATGTGCATTTTCGTTTAGAAGGAGAAGCTGATATAAGTCAAAGCAAGAAAGCTTTGTGTGTCCTTTCATTACCATTAGTGTACTAGCACAAAAGTAATGGAGAAGCTAGGGTGCCCCTCTCCGTAGGGCTGAGGGGGGAGAGAAGACAGCTCCTTCTGTTGCTTGATTAGCTACTTGCAGGGTCAGGACATTTGGTTTTGGAATTTCCAGCTCTGACATTCTGTTGTCATTTGACACATGACTGTTTTGTAATCCACCATGCCTACCAAGCATGGTGAGCAAAATGTCATTCTGAACCAATATAGCAGAATGCTTCAGGAATTAGAACGAATTATAGAGAATTTCTCTGCTGTGCAATGGAACACTAAAGCAGGTAGTGAAAATCAGGGACTCAGGGGAAGATTGACAGGATCATTTTGTTTTGAACTCAACTCCTGCTTTTCAGGTAACTAAGGGAAGACATTTTGAAGGATGGGACTCCCACCTTTTGCTTCCGCTCATGGTGGTTACAAACCCTAGAGCCGTGATGTCGAACCTTATTATAAAAACTGCCCACTTTTGGCCCTGGCCGGTTGGCTCAGCGGTAGAGCGTCGGCCTGGCGTGTGGGGGACCCAGGTTCGATTCCTGGCCAGGGCACATGGGAGAAGCGCCCATTTGCTTCTCCACCCCCCCCTCCTCCTTCCTCTCTGTCTCTTCCCCTCCCGCAGTCGAGGCTCCATTGGAGCAAAGATGGCCCGGGCGCTGGGGATGGCTCCTTGACCTCTGCCCCAGGCGCTAGAGTGGCTCTGGTCGCGGCGGAGCAACGCCCCGGAGGGGCAGAGCATCGCCCCCTGGTGGGCAGAGCGTCGCCCCCTGGTGGGCGTGCTGGGTGGATCCTGGTCGGGCGCATGCGGGAGTCTGTCTGACTGTCTCTCCCCGTTTCCAGCTTCAGAAAATACAAAAACCGCCCACTTTTGCAGTGCTGGTCTACCTGGTCCCTCCTGCCCCTACTGTGGCATTGGAACTCAGCCCTGCCAGGGCCCTCTGGGCAACAGTCTGTGGAATCTCCTACCCAAGGACAGAAAGGCTGGGGCTAACTTGCATCCTCTGGACTGTGGGTTGCTCCTGAGGGTCTGTCATCCCCTTTCCACAACAAACTTCTGGATGGCTCTGCTTGCAGCTCGTCAGTTCCCTAGGTTTCGGGGATCTCTCTCGTGCAGAGAAGAAGAGAGGTGCAAGACCTTGAAGTTGCAGGCTTCCAGCATGCGGGAAACTGTCCGCTGAAGTTCTCTAGTAAAATCTAGTACCCATCCGAAATGAAACATAGTTATTATAACATTATTGACTATATTCCCTATGCTGTACTTTAAATCCCCATTACTAGTCTGTAACTACCAATTTGTACTTCTTAATCCCTTCACCATTTCCACCTATGCCCTCAACCCTCCTTCCATCTGGCAACTGTCAAATGTTTTCAGTGTCTATGAGTCTCTTTTTGTTCTGCTTGTTCATTTATTTTGTTTTTTAGATTCCACGTGGAAGTGAAGTCATCTGGCATTTGTCTTTCTCTGATTTATCTCACTCAGCACAATACCCTCTGAGTCCATCCGTGTTTTTGCTGTTGTCAACATTTTTATGGCTGAGTCATATTCCACTGTATACATGTACCACTTTTTTATCTACTCATCTATTGATGGGCACTAGGTTGCTTCCATATCTTGGCTATTGTAAATAATGCTTCAGTAAACATATAGGTATGTATATTTGTTCTGGATTCAGTGTTTTGGGTTTCTTCAGATAAATACCCAGAAGTGATATTGCTGGGTCCTTCTTTGTCTGTTGTCGTAAGCTTTATTTTAAAGCCTGTTTTGTCTGCTATAAACATCGCTACCTCAGCTTTTTTTTGTTTACAATTTAATGAAATATCTTTTTCCTTTCTGTCTGTGTCTACCTTTCCATCTGAAGTGAGTTTCTTATAAACAGGATATGTAAGGGTCTTGTTTTGTTATGCATTCAACCACTGTATGTCTTTTTGATTCAAGCATTTAATTCATTTGCATTTAAAATAATTGTTGCTATGTATTTATTGCCATCTTATTATTCATAGTTTTGATCTTTTCTTTTTTTTACGTAGACAGAGAGGGAGTCAGAGAGAGGGATAGATAGGGACAGATAGGAACGAAGAAAGATGAGAAGCATCAATCATTAGTTTTTCGTTGCGACACTTTAGTTGGTCATTGATTGCTTTCTCATATGTGCCTTGACCATGGGGCTATAGCAGACCAAGTGACCCCTTGCTCGAGCCAGTGACTTTGGGTCCAAGCTGGTGAACTTTGCTCAGTAGCCCGTGGTCAAGCTGGAGACCTTGGGGTCTCAAACCTGTGTCCTCCGCATCCCAGTCCGACGCTCTATCCACTGCGCCACTGCCTGGTCAGGCTTCCTTCTTCTTTTTAAAGAAGACCCTTTAACATTTCTTGTAATGCTGGTTTGGTGTTGATGAAACCTTTTAGCTTTTCCTTGTTTGGGCAGTTCTTAATATTTTTTTTAATTCAAAATGATAACTTTGCTAGGTAGAGTAATTTTGGGTTGTAGGTCTTGGCTTTTCAGCACTCTGAATATTTCTTGCCAATCCCTTCTGGCCTGCAAAGTTTATGTTGAGAAATTGGCTGACAGTCTTATGGGAGCTCCCTTCTAGGTAACAGTCTGCTTTTCTCTTGCTGCTTCTAAGAATTTTCTTTGTCTTTAACCTTTGCAATTTTATTATGATGTATCTTTCTGTGGGCCTCTTTGGGTTTATTTTGTTTGGGAGTCTTCCTGGACTTGTATGTCTGTTTCCTTCCCAGGTTAGGGGATTTTCCTGTCATTTTTTCAATGTTTTTCGATTTCTTGTTCTTTCTCTCTTCTCTTTCCAGCAGTCCTATGATGTAAATGTTGGTATGCTTGAAGTTATCCCAGAAGCTTCTTAAACTAGCCTCATTTTTTGGGGATTTTTTTTTTTTTTTTTTTTTTTAAAGATTTTATTTATTCATTATAGAGAGGAGAGAGAGAGAGAGAGAGAAGGGGGGAGGAGCAGGAAGCATCAACCCCCATATGTGCCTTGACCAGGCAAGCCCAGGGTTTTGAACCGGCAACCTCAGCGTTTCCAGGTTGACACTTTATCCACTGCGCCACCACAGGTCAGGCGGGGATTTTGTTTTCTGTTTTGATTGGGTATTGTTGTTGTTTTTTTCCCTTCCAAATTGCTGATTTGATTCTTGTCTTCATCTATTTCACTGTTGATTTTCTGTAATGTATTCTTCATTGCTGTCATTCTATTTATCATTTCTGACTGGTTCCTTTTTTATGTTTTCTAGTTCTGTTTTTTATGTCTCCTATCTCTTTGTTGAAGTTCTCACTAAGTTCACGTACTCTTCTCCTAAGTTCATTGAGCATCCTTATAACCAGAGTTTTGAACTCTGCATATGGTAGACAGCTTATCTCCATTTTGCTTAGTTCATTTTCTGGAGTTTTGTTCTGTTCGTTCATCTGGAACATGTTTCTTTGTCTCCTCATTTTGGCAGCCTCCCTATGTGTGTTTTCATGTATTAAGTAAAGCTGCTATGACCCCATTTCTTGGTAAAGTGGTCTTGTGGAGTATGTGTCCTATATGGCCCAGTGGTGCAGCCTTCCCAATCACCCAAGCGGGGCTCTCCAGCTTTGCCCTCCCTGTGGGATGTCTGGACTTTCCTCCTCTTGTAGTTGAGCCTTGATTGCTGTTGACACATACATAGGAGGGGTTTGCACCCCCGCCCCCCAGTATATTGGCTGCAAGGACTAGCCATGACGGCTGTGGAGGAGCTACTGTGAAGGGGCTGACCCCATGCAGCAGGACATTGTTCAGCTGGGCTCTGCTGCTGCTGATTCTGCCCCTTGAGTGTGTGTGCCATTTGCGGTGGTGGTTGGGTGTTGCTCTGGCATGGTCTGAAGCTGTCAGTCAGGTGTGCTGGCTCTGTGGTGTCCTAGGAAGTGCAAGCCAAGGTCAGATGTCTGTACCCTGCCTGGGACCACCTGGAATGAATTACAGAGCAATGTGAAGATGGCTGCTTCTTGAGCTAGACTTGAGGTCCCCGGGAGAAACCAAGCTGCAAACCAAGGTCAGCTGCCACTGGTGCCAGGCCTGGGGCCACTTTGCAAGAGATACAAGGTATGCCAAGGCCAGATGCTGCTTATTTGAAAGATATCAGAAAAGTCGGAAGCATGAGCCAAGACAGGCCATTTGTAGGGAAAAGCCACTGAAAACAGCCTGGGTGGTTCTGCAAGTTAGGTGGGGTAGAGTCTCAGGTAATAACGGGAGGAACAGACAGTGATAGCCAGGTTGATGGAAACTTGAATATGGTGCCTACCTGCTGGCACTGTGGAGAAAGGGACCAGAAAAGGAACAATGGCCTCGGCCAACATTTCTGTCTGGGAGAAAGCCAACCCTTCCAGCCCTTATTTTGATGCCAGATAATTCAGTTGCTCCTCTTATGTCTCTGGCGTCTTTCAAGCTGCTGCCTCAATGCTTGAGCTCAGAGCAAGTGAGTCTGAGTAACTCTGTGCATGGGTCCCATAAGAGGAAAGCCTGGGACTTTCACAACCTGCCTCACACAGCCACAATTCCGGCTGGTTTTTACAGCCAGAAGTCATGGGGAATTTGCTGCTGGGCACTGGAATTCTAGGCTGGGGGCCTGGTGTGGGGCTGGGACCCTTCACTCCTCGTGAGGGACCTCCACAGCTGAGATATCCCTCACAGTTTTTAACTGCCACACGTAGGTGTGGGACTGCCTCGCTCTTTGTCTCTATTCCTCCTACTAGTCTCAACATGGTTTCTCCTTTATATCTTAAGTTGTAGGAATTCTGTTCAGCTAGATTTCGGGTGGTTCTGAATGATGGTTTTTTTGTAGTTTCGTTGCAGTTTTAATGTGGTTGTTGAAAGATGTGAGCACGTCATTTACCTACGCCGTCACCTTGGTTGCGAGCCCTATTTTATTATAGTCTTCAATTCTGCATCTCTAAATTTAAGTTCATTGGTGTCAAATGTGCACTTTAACATACAAATGTGTAGTGTGAATAGCAGAAGACAAAAAAAATTTTACATGTGTTAAGTGAATATATTTTTAGGGTTTTGTGTTTTGTAGTTTGCTGCTACGCAAGGCAGTTTAGAAAAGTGCAATGGATTTGCAAGCCAACAATTACATGGTTTATACTAAAACATCTTTAAAATTCTTCAGTTGACTGTTACTGCTGTGTTGATCCTGTGTATTTGTAGTAAGTCATTACTACAAATTAAGAACCTTCTGTACCTAATCCCTATTGTTAAACTCTTAGTGGCAGTAGAAATTAGATAATAAGTTTACTCTTCTCAGTGAGCTTTCAGGGAAGGCATGAAATAAAAACATATTATATTGTCTCTTTACCTCTCTTGTTGAAGCTAGCCAGAATTTTAAAAGTACTCACATGTTTAGATACTTGAGTCTCTAGCTGGAGGAAGTTGCTGTAGTTCTGAGTGGAAAAATAGGATTTCACACTGTGAACATCTCATGAATTGCTGTTAGGACAGCACACACACAATTAATTATATCTCTAAAACATACACGATGTATGAACTTTGATTTGTGGATTTAAATTATGAAGTTTAATTCTCTCCTTTAGGATTAAGAAGTGATGGGCAGAAAATTAGCACTTTGATGCGTGTGGTTTAGTGGAGTGAGAACAACTCTCTGTCTCCCCCTCTCACTACTCATGTATCTGGGGCCACTTTTCCTGAACTTCTGGCTCATGTATAAATGTCTTCCTTCAGGAGTTGTGTATGAAGTCAGTTGTGTGTCCAAATTCCTTGTTAATTACTTTTGTACTTACCTTTTGCTTTTGACTTTTAACTTAATAGGCAAGATGACTGAAGAATAGAAGTTTCTTTATTGAAATTTATTATGATTTTATTTATTGAAATACAGCTGTGGACACCACACTCTGAGAAGTAAAGTAACATCCTCAAGGCTGTAGGGTGAGGCAAGTTTGTTGGAAGCTAGTGTTTTTCTACACTAAGATCTTGGATGCATTTAGTAGAGGTTTACTGAATATCTACTGTGTACAATTCATTGTGTGAACTAGTTGCTATGGTTCAAATGAGTCAGAAATTAATACTGCTCTCAAGGAATTTATAATCTAATGAGAAAGATAAGATGTATATCTAGATAATTATAGCACAAGGGACAAAGTGATTAGGGCTAAATAAAAAGGTATGGTGAAAGTATTATGGGAGGATGGAAATTTTAATTTCCTGTTTTGAGAGATAAGGAAAGCTTCTTTAGATAGTACTTAACATGTTACTTAAAAAATTTGTACCCATGGGAGGGAAGGCTTGCTTCTTGGGCCGAGTGTGTACCTTTTCATTAAAGTAGTTTGTAGGGTAATGATTGGTATGCAGAGCTGAATTGCATTTTCTCATTAAACAGTAATGGAATGTTTGCTGTTCTTTTGACTATAATACTGAGATGAAAGTTCTTTATTTATTTAGTATAAATAAAGCCACTACCCCAATATGAATTTGATCTTTAGGAAATAGACAAATCAATGATAACTAAATATGATGAGGCCTACTCTACTATCACTGCTGCTAATCATGAACATTTATTTAGTCTTTACTGTGTCACTCACTGTTCAAAAGGCTTTATATTTTATTAATTTAATCCTTGCACAACCCTCAGTAGTGTATATTATTGAGATGTTATTATCTGTACATATTAGATAAGGTGCTATAACAGATCTAAAGTAACAACAACAAAAACCAATGGTTTATATAAGATAGTTTCTTTCTTTCTCAATAGTTCAGTTCCTGGGTGAGTGATCCAGACTATCTTACAACTCTACCATCCTCACCATATGGCTTTCAGAGTTGCTCCGATTGTCACCATTTTCCAGTTAGTACAAGGGGGTAAGAGGAATCAAGGGCCAGAAGATCCCTCCATGAAGACATTTGGATATGCATATATCACACTTACTCGTATCTCAGGGTCACACCGTCTAGTGGGTTGAATGATGCCCCCCCCCCACACACAATAAATGCATGCCGTAATCCTCAGCCCCTGTGAATGTTGCTTTATTAGGAAAAAGTCTTATAATTAAATTAGACTTGAGATGAGAACATTCCAGATTAGCCAGGTGGGCCCCCAACCCAATGACAAGTGTCTTTATAAGTGATAGAAGACAAGAGGAGACACACATAGAAGAGAGACCATGTGAAGACAGAGACAAAGAATAGAATTATGTTGCCATAAGCCAAGGAGTCCCTGGAGCCATTGAAAGCTGGAAGGGGCAAGAGAAGCTTCTCTCCTAGTATTTTCAGAGAGAACATGGTCCTGAAGATGCTTTGACTTTGGACTTCTAGCTTCCAGAACTATCAAAGGATATATTTCTGTTGTGTTAAGCCATCATATTTGTGGTGGTTTGTTACGGCAGCCACAGGAAACTAGTACACATGGCTGTTATCTGGCTGCACGGAGGCTGTAGAATGTGTTAGTGGGTTGGTAACGTGCTTACCTCAGGAGTTCTATTACCTCAAGGAAGAAAAGAGTGTATATTGGGTGGGAAGGGATAACATTCTCTGTCATATTTCATTTTATAGATGAGGAAATTTAGGTACAGAAAATTTAACTTGCCCCAAAATCATGCAACTAGAAAGAAGCAAACCTTTCATTGAAATCCAGAATCTTAACCACTCATTATACAATTTTTAAGACCAAGGGGCTATGGAAGCACAGAGGAGAGGATTGTAATTGGCTTGGGATTTCAGAGGAAGAATGGAGGTGAGCTGGAGCTATGGAAAAGTGGTCAGTGGCTAAACAGGTGGAAGGAGGGGTGGAGGAGGAAGAGGCATTTCTGGTTAAGCCATGGGTGTGGAGTAGTATGCCCTGTTTAGGCATGGGAGTGGAGTAGTGTGACCTGTTGTGGCTTTTAAGAATATTTAAAGCTTAGGAGAAGGTGGTAGAGTGGCAGAGCTGAGCTTGGAGGGGGCTCTAATATCTAACAGCCTTACATGCCATACTGAGAGGTATTTGATTTTTATGATTAAAAATACTCTAGAATTATGAAAGGATTTTAAGCAGGGCTATAATGTGAGCAGAAATGGTAACTTGAAAGACTGTTCTCTGACTTACATGGAGAGGTTGAAAATGTAGGATGGGATATCAACTAAGGCTATTAAAATAGTTCAGAAAATTTGATAATGGACTAAGATAGTAGCTATGGATGATATATTTAACCATATTAAGATGTGATGACTAATTGTATGTGGGAGTAGAGTAGGAAGTGTGGGTGATGGAGAGAATGTGTCTTAGAATTCTCCCAGATTTCATTATTTTAGTAGATTTACTGAGATATAGAATATAATAGAAACTAATTGGTAGGGTGATAAATGTATCAGTTATTTATTACTCTGTAACAAAATACTCCCAAAGGGAATGGTTTTCTCAACCTCCATCTATTTAATTCATGAATCTGTGGGTTTGCTAGCTGACTTTTTTTTTTTTTTCTGATCTGGCCTGGTTGATCTCTACTGAATTTGCTCATGTATCTGTGGTCAGTTGCAGCTGGATGGTCTAGAATTATTTTGCTCACATATCTGCCAGTGGATAGGTTGTTGATGGGGGTGGTTGGGCCAGGTGTCCCTCGTTTCCTGACAGGCTAGCTGAGATTCTTCACATAAGGTCAGTGCTGTAAGAACAGCAAGAAAGGGCAAACTCCAGTGCTCAAGCACTATTCAAACTTGTGCTTGTATCACATTTACTAATGTTTTACAGCTTCAAACTAATGTTTTCAGATTCAAAGAGTGGAGAAATAGACTCGGCCTTTGATTGGAGGAGCTGCAAAGTCATCTGCAAAGGAACACACATATAGGAATGGGAGGGATTTTGTGGTAATTTTGCTGTTTACCACAGTAATGAATTTGGTTCTGGCATCCTTTCTGCCAGAGAAAAGGATCTAGAAAATTGCTGGATATGTTAATGTAGGCTCCAGAGAAAAATCTAGATAGAAAAGCAGATTTGAAATTTATTAGCATATGGATAGAATTTCAAGCTGTGAGAATGAGAAGAATAGAGTCTCCCAAATGGAATCCCTGGGAGCACCAACACGAAAGGTGCCCAAAGAAAACATAACAATATCAAAAGTCATGATAAAGTACCACTACCAAAATGGCTAAATTTAAAAAAAATGCTGACAATACCAAGTGTTGGCAAGGATGCAGACCAACTAGCTCTCTCATATATTGCTGGTGGTGTACCAAATGCTACAGCTGTTTTGGAAAAGTGTTTGACAGTTTCTTATAAAGTTAAACACATATGTACCATATGACCCACACGTCTTACTTTTATTTATTTACCAGCAGCAGTGAAAATTTAAGTTTACACAAAGATCTGTACATGAATGGAAACTAGAAACAATCAAAATTTTTTTCAACTGGTGAATGAATTAATAAAACACACAATAATATAGCCACATATTGGAATAACTCAGTAATAAAAGGAACAAACTACTGATAAACCCAGAAACACGGATGAATCTCACATGCTTTATGCTAAGAAGCCAGTCTTATAGGCTACATGATGTGTGACTCTATTTATATGCCATTCTGGAAAAGGGAGTCAAGCAGCGGTTCTCAACCTGTGGATCATGACCCCGGTGGGGGTCGAACGACCAAAATATGTATTTCCGATGGCTTTAGGCGGCCTGTCCTGTGTTTTGGTCGTTCTACCCCGCCGGGGTCGCGACCCACAGGTTGAGAACCGCTGGAGTAGAGGGACTGGGTGCTTGGGGGTATGAATTTATCTAACTCAAGATAGAATAGCCCTGAGAGGAAAAATAACTCTGAGGTGACTAGAAGTTTAGTTAACCCAGGAATATTCTCTTGCTTTCCCTGAAAAAAAAAGAAGAAGATTAAGTCTCCCCACTCTGTACTTCTGTGACTTTTTTTGTTTTATCTCTAAGGCTGGCTATGCAGGAAGATGGAGAAAGATCTTATTTATTCAGGACTCTGTCTCTCTGGGTCTTCATAGGAAGGTGCTTGGTGAAGTCTTTAGATACAGTTACAGTTTTAATTTGGGGAAAAGAATGATTCTTATAATAGCACAACAAAGTACATTTGAATCACTTATGTAGGCTGTTTGTCAAAAAGATAAGGAGGTTTAGAATTTTCTATCTGTGCTATAGTCATCATTAACTTTGTATTCCTTAGGAAAGTAATCCCAATTACTTTTTTCCAGTGAAATTTCTTACGGGAAATTCATCTTCTTCTTCTTTTAAAAATAATAAATGCATTCTTTTTAATATTGTGGTGAAAAAATATACTATTTGTATATCTGAAACTATAGCTCACTCCAAAACTCTTCAATAAATTAAATAGTAGCTATTTTTAAACAAACTATTTCCCTTATCCTCTCTTATCTTGTTATGTATTAGGTACATTAAAAGGCATATCAACAAGTTGTGTCACTTCAGTTTTCACATAAACTATAGCATAAATACTCTCCAGTGGGATAGAGAGTGTCATATACGTATCTGTTATTTTAAGTGAAAGTATGTGTAAATTCAGACTTCTTTGGTTTCTGGTAGGTGGGCCTTACTTGTTTTACTCTCAATGTTAAAATATATTATTAAAGTTATATTTTGTTTATGAAAGTCTGTGTACCTCCATTAAGCTTACTAATCATTAACTTATTCAAACTACCCCTTAGATCAGGGGTAGTCAATCTTTTTATGCCTACCACCCACTTTTGTATCTTGTTAGTAGTAAAAATTTCTAACCGCCCACTGGTTCCACAGTAATGGTGATTATATTATAAAGTAGGGAAGTAACTTTACTTTATAAAATTTATAAAGCAGAGTTACAGCAAGTTAAAGCATATAATAATTACTTACCAAGTACTTTATGTCAGATTTTTGCTGTTTGGCATAATAAATCTTAATAAAACAACTTACTATAGTTAAATCTATCTTTTTATTTATACTTTGGTTGCTCTACTACTGCCCACCATGAAAGCTGGAACGCCTACTAGTGGGCAGTAGGGACCAGGTTAACTACCACTGCCTTAGATAAAGGTTGATTTGTACATTGTTCAAGTCCAAGTCAACTGCCCTTCCTTCCCAGCTGTTAATTTAGTGAGAGAGCAGTGTAAAGATCTTCTCTGGTCACGTGCCCTTGTATATATACTTTGTGGTTTTCAAGGTAAATACAGCAGATTCAGAATAAAGCAAATATTGCTGACAGGTGGCATAGTTTGTTTTACAAATACTTGGAAGTAGTGTGGAAAGTTTGTCTTTTAAAGAATGAGCTAGGTAAAAACTTAGCAGCCCTCAAAAGAAGAGATCCAGCTCCACTGGCAAAGCACCACTGACAGCCTTGCTTGTTTCAAGACTTGCTTGTCGATTTTTAGCTGGTGACCCTTACAAAGAGAGACTTATGCCCTGAAATTCAAAGTGTAGGGTCCCCAGGAGCTCACTACTACTCACTAAGTCTTTGTACTTTTCTAATGTTTTGCTATATGACTGTGATTGGTGTGTGTGTGTGTGTGTGTGTGTGTGTGTGTGTGTGAGAGAGAGAGAGAGAGAGAGAGAGAGAGAGAGAGAGAGAGAGAGAGAGAGAGAATCTTCAACTGGATGAGTTAGAGGTACTTAAACTTCAATTTCCAGAGGCTTTCAAGGCCTGTGAAGAAATGAAAGATAATAAGCTCATCCAGAGAGTGTCCTGTTGTGGAAGCATAGATGTAGGTAGGCTAACCATGAGTTTCAGACTACATTTTCTAAACGACAGAAGCTTCACCTCTGTTAATCAATAGGACTGAGGAATTTGTCCTTCTGGTTCTATTTAGACGTAGTGCACATAGCACAGGTGCAGCTGTGATTGTAGAAAGTTACACAGTTATGCAACTTATACTCTCATGTCTGCATAATTAAATAGCTTGATGTAGGTAAATATTGAAGGAAAGAAGTTAAACAAAGTTAATTGTGTGTTTAAATTGGAAGTTGGATTCTGTAATGTTAAGTAAAAGAAAAACAAATTCAATACCTGAAATGTCATGTTAAAAAAACTGTGACTGGTAGACAAATCTTAAAAACAAAGCAATAAGAAGGTAATTGGATGTAACTAATGTTTTGACTTAATAACAGTAGAAATTCTTTAATTCCTGTTTCTTATTCTGTCTTGTTTTTTTATATACTGCTCACAAAAATTAGGGGATATTATATCGCTCATATTTATTTTGAAATATCTCCTAATTTTGAACACCATCGTAAATAAAATTAAAGAGAGGTACCTCTATTAATTGGATTACATATGCATAAGCCAGGAGAACAAGATAGTTTCCTAGTTTCACCCTAACATGAGATGGGTAACACTATTCTAGAGGCTTCTTGGGATATCCTGCCTGTTTCTTCCTTGTCCTCCTAAAAAAAGTTTATTTAAATGGCTTGGAATGGAAGGTGTCATCTCTTAAAAAGCCTGGACCATAAATAGTCTAGAAACTCTGACCTAAAACCTTTGGGTCTTAAAAACTGGTCACTTTTTGCAGAGAAAACAAAAGAAATAAGGAACATTTATTGCGTGTGCTCTGTGAGTGATGCTGTCATGATGTGTAGCAGCCACGCAAGCTGACGACAGTCTCCCTGTGGCTGTCACAGGCCGTAAAAGATGGTAATGCAAAGTGTGAATTAGGTGACATAGGAAGTCATAGGACCGAGGCCTAACTTGGAGTCCTCAGTATCTTTTTGGGAGGGTCTGCAAGATCAAACTGTTTTCATAATGATATGAAGACATTACTTGCCTTTTCCACTTTTATTCTTTCTTTAGTGTGCAGTGGAGTTTTCCAGAGGCTACGGAAAGTGTGACGGTGTCATCTCTCTCTGTTGGCTAATGAGGTGTATGCTTATGCTCTATATGTTGTGAACCTCTCAGTGCTAATGTCTCATACAGTAAGTGGAGAGAAAAATAGCCCACAAAACCAAATCTCTTTGGGGTCCAAAATAATTTTTAATTGTGCAAAGTGATCCTGAGACCAAATGGTTTGAGAGATGCTGGCTAGGGGAGCAGCCAGATAGCAAGGTTAGGAATAAGATGAACTGAGTTGTGGAAAAAGGCATGTGTGAAAAGCAATGGCTAAGCAAGGATGGGCAAGAATGGTAATCAGGGACAGGAATGAGGAACCCAGAAGCCAGCAGGTATACTAAGGAGGAAGAACAAAAGGAGGAACAGGAGAAGTAGTTATTTTGGAGTATTTTTCAGGGATCACCTTAGTGTCTCCAGCACTATGCCTACAGCAGGGTAGGCTTTAGTGAATATTCGTGAATGGTTGAATTGATAAGTGTGAAGGTTGTGGAACCAAATATTAGATGCCACAAGAAACATCTGAGATACGATGCTTGTCACAGCATTACTCATAACAAAGAAGCTTAAATATGCAAAAGCAGGAAAAAGATTTATATGTCATGATGTGGCAAAAGAGGGGATTTCATATTTTCAAGCAGTAATTAGTGACATTAGAAAATGTGGGAAAAAAAACCTTTATGTGAAATTTATATGTATAGAGTAGGACAAAAGTTGGTTTTCAGTTGTGAGTACAGGGGGTCCTCGGGTTATGACACAGTTCTATTCCTACAACAGTGACATGACCTGAATTTTGCTGTAAGTCAAAACACACCCTAGCCTAACACAAACAGAACACTTGCACTTTTAACAGTCCAAAATGGCGTAGGTAAGTGTACTGGAGATGCCAACTCCCTCACTCATACACCATGTTACTATGTATTCTTCTGCCGCGCATACACAAACTAGTTCGTCCACGTACTATGTAAGTATGATGCTAATGGCTAAGCCAAAACACTCATGTCTCAACTTTTTAAAGTTTTTATGGGAGTGAGCATCGTAAACTCAAAATGTCGTATGTCAAGACTGTCGTAACCCGAGGACCCCCTGTACCCGAAACACAATTTATTCTTGTATTATTTTTTAAATTATTGTATTATTTTCCATGCAAACAACTGCAAACCCACTTTTGCCCCATACTGCATAATACATTTCCAGTTACCTGAAATATGTATGCGTGTATAAGTGTATATTTTGGCAAATGTATCTGTTTCTCTGAGGATATATACTAAAATGGTAACCATGGTTATCTGGGGTATGAAGAGAAGTGGGACTTTTATTTTCTTTATGTGTTTTAGATTTCCCAGTTGTTTTTTTTTGCAGTGATCACATGTTTTATATTCAGGAAAAAACCCCAAGTTTTTCACACACGTGCACACACACACACACACACATATTTTTTAAGCCATGAGAAAAGAATTTGGATTGTTTTGTATTGAGATAGCTTTGGTTCCAGAATCAGAATTTAAAAAAAATTTCCTTGCTGCTTGTGTGAAGCTGGCCTGAAGGTCTGGCGGTAGCAGAGGCAGGTGTGAATTCCAGGCCAAGGGGGAGCACTGGCAGCCAAAAATTACCCTTTGCCAGACAAAGACACAAATTCAAGAAGTCACTTTAATTTGTACTGCAATACTTAATGCTCCATCCATGTGAAAGTCTTTAACAAGCCCTGGGCTCAGAAGGAGCCTGGCTGCTTCAGGGGGACCAGGGAAGGGGGAGGACAGCTTGGAGCAGTGAGAACAGAGGAGCAAAGAGGAAGGATGGGAGGACCTGCAGCTTTGCCTGGCTTTTGATATTTGGAAAGGATAGAACCAGACCGGGACTGATAATGGAAGGAAAAAATAATAATTTGAAAAATATACCTTACATACATATACATATTGTTGGCTCAAGTTTCTAATGGTTTGAATTTCCTAGTGGTATGGAACATAAATTGTCCTTTATTGCTTCATTTTTGTCTTTTTTTCTTCTTTCTTTAGACTAATAGGATCTGTCTGTGAATTTCAAAGTGAAAGGACCATAGGCAAAAATTAACTCAAAGTGGATCATAGAGCTAAATATAAGAACTAAAACTTTAAAACTATTAGAAACAAACAGGAGTAAATCTTAGTGACATTGAATTATTGACTGATTTTTTTAGATATAACACCAACATATAATCAACAATAGAAAAAAATAAATATACTAGTTTCATTAAAATTAAAAGTATTTTTGCTTTAGCCTGACCAGATGGTGGCACAGTGGATAGAGTGTCAGACTGGGACGCAGAGGACCCAGGTTCGAAACCCTGAGGTCACCGGCTTGAGCTGCAGGCTCATCCAGCTTGAGTGTGGGCTCACCAACTTGAGCACAGGGCTGCTGGCTTGAGAGTGGGATCATAGACATGATCTCATGGTTGCTGGCTTGAGCCCAAGGTCGCTGGCTTGAGCAAGGGGTCACTCGCTCTACTGTAGCCCCCATCCAGGTCAAGGCACATATGAGAAAGCAATCAATGAACAACTAAGGTGCCACAATGAAGAATTGATGCTTCTAATCTCTCTCCCTTCCTGTTTGTCTGTCCTTGTCTGTCTCTCTCTGACTCTCCATCTCTTTTAATTAAAAAAAAAAAGTATTTTTGCTTTAAATAACATCATCAGAAACATAAAAAGAAGCCCTGCCAGAGACTCAGTGGATAGAGTGTCATTCTGGTGCACTGAGGTCAGGCGTTCAATCCTTCATCAGGGCACATGTCAGAGGTAGCGAGTGAGTGCACAACTGAATGGAACAACTAAGTGCAACAAGGAGTTTGTGCTTCTCTCTCTCTTTCTTGCCCCCCCACTCTCTCTCTCCTTTCCTCTCTTTCTCAAACCAATGGAAAAATTAAAAATATATATATAAAAAGAGAACTCATAGTCTCGGAGAAAATATTTGCAAATCACATATCTGATAAGAGACTTCCATCTAGAATTTATAAGAACTCTTACAACTCAATAATTAAATGATAAAAAGACAGGCAACCCAATTGAAAATGGGCAAAGGATCTGAATAGATCTTTCTCAGAAAAAAGATATAAAAATGGTCAATAACACATAAGATGCTAAGCACCTTTAGTCATCAGGGAAGTACAAAGGAAAGCTACAATGAATATCACTTCACATATGCTAGGATGGCTTTAATAAAAATAACAAATAATAACAAGTGTTGGTGAGGATGTGGAGATATTAGGGCCCTCATATTCTACTAGTGGCAATGTAAGATAGTGCATGTTTTTGGAAAGCAATCTGAGGAAGTTCCATAAAAATTTAAAGGAGAATTATCATTTGATCCAGCAATTTTACCTCAGATATTTACTCAACAAAGATGAAAACATATGTTCACACAAAAAGTTATACACAGTTATTCATGGCAGCATTATTTATAATAGCTCAAAGTGGAAACAACTCAAATGCCCATCAACTGATGAATGGATAAACACAACATGATATAACCCCTATAGTGAAACATTATTAACTTAGAAAAAAGTATGAAATACTGATACAGGCTACAACATGGACAAACCATGAAAACATTATGCTAAGTGAAAAAACCCAGTTGCAGAAGGCTCCATATTGTAAGAGTCCACTTGTGTGAAATGTCCACAATAGGCAAATACATAGAAACCCAAAGTAGGTTAGTGATTGCCTAGGGCTGGGGCAGAGGGGATATGGATATGGTGAGTACAAATTTTCTTTTTGAGGTAATGAATGGTCTAAAATTAGTTTATATGGATTTTGCACAACTCCATAAATACAGTAAAAACCATTGTATTGTATATTTTAAAAGGGTGAACTTAATGATACACAAATTATATATTAGTAAAGCTATTTAGAAAAGCAAAAGGGAGCCAGGAGACCCTGACATGCAGGTATCAGGTTGGGGGCTGGGTGTCCCAGCCACTGAAGACAGGCAGAGGAATCCTCTGCGGGGATGGGAGCTGCACTGCCATTCCCATGAGGGATCTCAGTACAGTGGACGGGACACTTCTGTCCTCAGCTGGCCCCCCTGCTGGGTCCTGTGGGACTGTGCCAGTTCCCCCAGAGGTGGTTGCAGCGCCTCGTCCAGATTTGAAATTTTTTTTATTTGAAAAAGAAAAAGGAGACCACAACTCGAACAAACCTGCAAGCCACACACAGAAACAATGGGAAGACAGAGGAACTTAAGTCATATGAATCAACAAGAAAAATCCCCAGAAAAAGATCTGGATGAAATGGAAGAAATGAAATTTCCAGATGCAGAGTATAAAATAATGATTGCTAGGATGCTTAAAGATCTCAAAACTACAATGGATGGACTTAATGAGCACCTAAATAAATTGTCAGCATCCAAAAGGACACTGAAATTATAAAAAAGAACCAGACAGAGATGACAAACACAATATCAAAAATGAAAACTACACTAGAAGGAATTAAAAGCAGGCTGGATGAAGCAGAGGATTGAATCAGCAACTTACAGGACAAGATAAGCGAATGCACGGAAGCAGAACAGCTAAAGGAAAGAGGCTCAAAAAGTCTGAGGAAACTCTAAGAGAGCTCTGTTGACAACATGAAAAGAAACAACATCTGCATAATAGGAGTTCCTGAAGAAGAAAAAAAATGAACAATGATAGAGAACCCTATTGAAGAAATTATAGCTGAAAATTTTCCTAAATTGATACAGGATAGAGTCATGCAGGTTCAAGAAGCAGATAGAACCCCATTTAAAAAGAACCTAAAGAGACCTACAACAAAACACATCATAATCAAAATACAGTGTGTCCGTAAAGTCATGGTGCACTTTTGACTGGTCACAGGAAAGCAACAAAAGACGATAGAAATGTGAAATCTGCACCAAATAAAAGGAAAACCCTCCCAGTTTCTGTAGGATGATGTGGCAGCATGTGCGCATGCGCAGATGATGACATAACACCGTGTATACAGCGAAGCAGCCCACAGCCGTGCCAGTCAAGATGTGGACAGTACAGAGGAAAGTTTAGTGTGTTCTGTGGCTCACTAAATTAGAATCCGTGACCAAAGTGCAATGTAAATATCAGCGCGTTTATAAAGAAGCGCCACTGCATAGGAATAACATTATTCGGTGGGATAAGTAGTTGGAGGAAACTGGCAGTTTGGTGGAGAAACCCCGTTCTGGTAGGCCATCAGTCAGTGACGAGTCTGTAGAGGCTATACGGGATAGCTACCTAAGAAGCCCTAAAAATCTGTGCGTGAGCCCACATCGAACTGCAGTGAATAGGTATGAAACTGGGAGAGTTTTCCTTTTACTTGGTGCAGATTTCACATTTCTATCATCTTTTGTTGCTTTCCTGTGACCAGTCAAAAGTGCACCATGACTTTATGGACACACTGTATCAAAGCTAAGAGATAAAGAAAGAATACTAAAAGCTGCAAGAAAAAAAACAATCACCTACAAAAGAGCCCATATAAGCAGGACATCTGACTTTTCAACAGAAACACTTGAGGCCAGAAGGGAATGGCAAGAAATATTCAAAGTAATACAGAACAAGAACCTACAACCAAGACTTCTTTATCCAGCAAGGGTATCGTTTAAAATTGAAGGAGAAATAAAAAGCTCCCAGACCAAAAAAACAAAAACAAAAACAAACAAACCTGAAAAACTAACAAAAACCACTCAAGGAATTCATTACAACAAAATCAATACTGCAGGAAATGTTAAGGGGCCTGCTGTAGACAGAACAAAGCAGGAAAAAAATCTAGTAAAAGAGGAATGTAGATTTAAAGAAAAAATGGCAATAAAGAACTACATATAAATAATAACCTTAAATGTAAATGGATTAAATGCTCCAATCAAAAGACATAGGGTAGCTTAATGGATAAGAAAATAGGACCCATACATATGCTGTCTACAAGAGACCCACCTCAAACAAAAGATACACAGAGACTGAGGGTAAAAGGATAGAAAAAATTCTTTCATGCAAATGGAAATGAAAAGAAAGCTGAGGTAGCAATACTTATATCAGATAAAATAGACTTTAAAACAAGGGATGTAGTAAGGGATAAAGAAGGTCACTACATAATGATAAAGGGAGCAATCCAACAGGAAGATATAACCATTACAAATATCTATGCACTTAATATAGGAGCACCTAAATATATAAAGCAGACCTTAATGGATATAAAGGGCGAGATCAACAACATTACTATAATAGTAGGGATTTCAATATCCCACTAACATCATTGGATAGATCCTCAAGAAGAAAATTAACAATGAAACAGCAGAATTAAGTGACACACTAGATCAACTGGATTTAATAGATATCTTCAGAATCTTTCACCCTAAAGCAGCAGAATATACATTCTTTTCAAGTGCTCATGGTACATTCTCTAGGATAGACCACATGTAAGGGCATAAAACGACTCTCAACAAATTTAAGAAGCTATGTGAAAACAGGCACTCTCACAATGGAAAAGGAACTGTAAATTGTTTCAGACTTTCTGGGGAGCTGTTAGATGAAACAAACATTTTACAAGGCTTTGGCTGAGGAAAGGAAAATATAAAATAGCCAACGAGCAAAGAATTCTTATCTTAAATGTTAAATAATAAAGTTCCATCTCTACCTACTCATGAGCATGCAAGTTCAACCACGAAGTAGCTCATAAAGTGTATTATTAACCCAGGCTGTTGAATCAATATAGGATGGGCAAAATTCAAGGCAAATGAAGGTATCTTTAGTTGTTTTGCTGTGTACCACATGGGAAATACTGGTTATTTTGTTGGGTTTTCATGCAGAATTTTAGGGTATTCCTCAAGTTTCACTTATGCGAAGTAGTGTCCTCGTTTATGTCAGATAGAACTTCTATACCGTCTGTTCAACAGCAGGTCTAGAACTGGGCCTGAAAACATCATCAGGCAAAGCCCTTGTTCCAGTGGGGCTTATGGCAGCCCAAAAGTGTTTAAAGAATTTGAAGAAATATATATATATTTTAGCTGTCTTCCTCATAATAGCTAAAAAAGGAAAATAATTAAAAAATTCAACAATTTAGGAATGCTTAAGTAAGCTATGAAATATCAATGCTATTAAGAAGAAATACAGTGATACCTTGAGATACAAATTTAATTTGTTCTGTAACCGAGCTCGTAAGTCAGTCAACTCGTGTATCAAACTGCCGATACTGGACCCATGCGCCAATGCGCCAACTAGCAGCAGCTTCCCGAATCACGACCCATATCTAGGAATTTCGCTCGGATCTCGAACAAAAATACGGACCGAGTCGCAGCTCGTATCTTAAAAATTCATATGTTGGTCTGTTCATATCTCAAAGTACCACTGTATGTGTACTTTTCCATTACAGGGGAAGTCATTTCCCTACTAAAGTCCAAGCTCTGGAAAGGGAGAAGATATAACTATTGGATTCATGTCTTCATTCCCAGCAAATATGGTGCTTGGTACTCTCAATGTTTAATCAATGAGTCTGGAAGTTTTTTTGTTATGCTTTTCTGTATATATGAAGTAGTTCATAATTAAGAAAAATGAAAAACAAAATAAAAGAATGTGTTTACCCTATATTATATACTATTTTGTTTTTTAATAAGGAATCTAAGAAGATCTATTATTTTATGTTTTGAAGTATTTTTCTTTAAGTTTTTAGTACTATGGAAATAATAAGGGTAACATATACTTCTTTCCATCGTCCAATGTTAGGAGCAATGTGGTGCGGATTCTACTGTGTTGAGTCAGTGTCCCAATCCACAATCCCCAATTCAAGATCCATTATCACTGCAACTGGTGGAAGGGCAGATGAGATAGATGTTAGGAATATTTCACAGATGAAGCAAAAAGTCCAAACATAAGAAAGGAAGAGGGGAAAGGTAACTGCTCCTTAATATATCCAAATATATCTTATTTGATATAGTAAATACTTCTTGTTGGAGGAGAAGAAAGGGAAGATGAAAGACAGAAGCTGCCAGTATCAGGTCGGCCTCAGCTTCCTCCTATTTGTCCACAGTCCTCCCCATTTTGGGCTCTGCCATCTACCAGTGGTAAGACTTTGGGGACATTTTCTGAGGCTTTGTGTTTAGGCTAATTCCCTTAATCTCACGGTTTAGAAGTTTTATATTCTGCTGGTTTTCATTTAGTTTTACGTTTTAAGTAATTTCCCATATTGGTACAAATTTATTATAATTACAGTGATACCTCGGTTCTCGAACATAATTCGTTCCGGGAGAACGGTCGAGAACCAAATTGTTCGAGAACCGAAACAATGAAACCCATAGGAAATAATGGAAACTGGATTAATTTGTTCCAAGCCCCAAAAATATGCCTATTTACTGGTGCTTTCTCACAAATAACGACTTCATTGATGCTGTCACCTGCTAACTCTTTTTCTTTAATGAAAATAAGAAGCAGCTTCTCCATTTCCTCCATTATCTGAGGCCTTTGCTTTGTTAACAATGTAACACCTTTGGCAACATTGGCAGCCTTTATAACAGCTTTATTCTTAAGGAAAGTTGAGATAGTAGATCTTGGCATGCCATACTCAGCAGACAGATCTGAAACACGTGTGCCCTGTTCATATTTGGCAATGATTTCTTTTTTCAGCTCAATCGTTGTTCTCACAGCTTTCCGCTTACCTTTGTCTGCATTACCACTTCTGGCTTTCTTTGGACCCATGTCTAAGGGTTAAATTCAGTGTACAAAGCGTGCACAAAGCGTGAGTCTCTCCACAAAGCGTGAGTCTCACCACAAAGCGTGACTCTCACCACAAAGCGTGACTCTCACCACAAAGCGTGACTCCACAAAAACGTGATTCTCTCTCTCCACAAAGCGTGACAAAGCGTGACTCACACTGATGACGCAGGCAAGGCGCGCTCGGCCGAATGAACGCCATTCGGCTCAACTCGGCTAATCTCGGACGTTCGAGTTCCAAATATTTGTTCGGATTCCAAGACAAAATTTTCTCGAATTTCCTGGTCGAATACCGATTTGGTCGATAGTCAAGGCGTTCGAGAACCGAGGTATCACTGTATTTACCTTTTAAAATCACTATAACCTACTTAAAAAAACTTTTATTGTTAAATAAAGCATATATTCAAAGGATATACTGAACCTATGTGTATGTATATAGATACATATGTGAGAGTATAAAGATATAAAGTATATAGATATAGGTACAGAACTAGTTGGGCAGACCTGCTTTTTTTTTTAATAAACACTTATTTTTAGAGCAGTTTTAGCTTCACAGCAAAATTAAGCACATGGTACAGAGATTTCCCATAGACCATCTGCTCCCACTAATATGTAGCCTTCCCATAATCAACAATTCTCATTAGAGTGATACATTTGTTACAATTGGTGAATCTTCATACATAGACATATCATTATCACCCGAACTCCACAGTTTACACTAGGGTTTTACCATTGCTTTTGTAGATTCTGTAGGGTTTGACAAATGTTTAATGACATATATTCACTGCTACTGTATCACACAAAGTAGTTTCACTGCCCTAAAAATCATGTTTCACTTAATGTAGCTTTATAATAAATCTCAAAGTAGGGCAGCTTTTTTCTTTTTCACTGAGGACAAGTTGAAGTGGGTGGGAAATACGGATACCAAAAAATGTTCATCTTTTGTATGAGAGAGGCTAGGTTTGAAGATTTGGCTGAAGGCACTGTGGTCAAGTGTGTTCACTAATTGTGAATCTATAATGAAGCAGGGCTCTCTACCCAGTCACAGGTAGTGTTTAGATAATCAGGTAAGCCCCTTCCCTTCCTTGTGTAAAGGTTGTGTAAATAAAAGGGTAGAATACCATAGTTTCACTATTTGAGTTGCTATCACCAGAAAAAAGCAAAGAAAACGGGTAAGAAATTCTTCACTAATAGCACTCTTAAAAAAAAACATGAATGCTTACCAACTTCTAAGCTTCAGAAATAGACTTACAAGTGATTAAAAAGTTCCTTTTGTGCCCCTAAATAATTGTATCTCCTTTCCCCACAAAATTAACCTTCTGGAGTTTCATGTTAATCATTCCCTTTCTTTTCTTCAGTTTTATTACTTACCACATATGTATGCATCCCTAAATTAAATGTACGTGTCTGATTGTTTTCTGGGTCCATGAAGTTGGATGGGAAGAACATTACATCTTTCATTTCTTTTATGTTGGTTTCAGGAATTTCATTGTTCTCACTAATTCATTGCCTTCATCTATGAATGTTGATAGTAAACCATTATTCTGAAAAGTCTAGGCTTCACCACATTACCAAAGGCCCTTGGCATTTTTCTACCAGGGTATTTTCCTAGGAGCAGCATTGCTGGATCTCAGAGACAATGTGTTTTTACGCAATTCCGAGAAAACCAGCAGATGCTCCATCCCAGCCTTTCTCACCAGCATTCTTCGACTACCGCAGAACATAGTAAGGTGTGTGAGTTACTTTTCTCAGTTCTTTAGGATGATGCCTAACCAGTCCATTCTACGTGGGTATGAGTGAAGTTAACCCATTATATACAGTGAATTTCTCAGGGTGTCTGGACTTCCTTCTCTGCTGGAACCACAGTTTTGGCACTCAGTTCCTGGCTGGGAGCTTCTCTTTCCAGCCTGGGGTGTAATGGAGTCAGAGTGATTGGTGTTTTGACCCCTGGCTGTGCTGCTTCATAGGTATGTGGTTATGAGAGGCTACTTAACTCCACTTTGTCCCAGTGCGCCCTGCAAAATGGTGAGTGTTGGTCAAATGAGTTTGTAAAATATGATTTTCATGTTTGCTTGCTTATAGTTTGCATTGGGGCCTGGGCAGCACCAGGTATACGTGGTCTGTGAAATTGCCAATTACCTTCCTGCTTGGGAAGGGCCATTGTTTTGCTAATGTTTGCTGGAGGAGAGGTTTTTTGTGCCTGAAAGTTTTGAAAAGAGAGAGCAGAAGGAGAAAAAGAAAGAAGCCATGTTGGCAGGGAAAGAGAGAGAAGCCATGTTTGCAGAGTGAGACCAGAGAGAATGCAGAGTGCTGAGGAAGAAACCAGTTTGTGCCGAGAAAGAGGAGGTGTGCAGATGGGGAACCAGAGCTGAGGGGCTTGGGGAACCCTACTGAGACTGGTGGGGCCTTTGATTCTAGGAGAAACCGAGGAGATTCTCCTGGTTGTGGAACCAGAGAATGTGGCAGGGCTTTGGGAGCCCTGAATGAAAGGGAAGTGTTTTCCCTGTGTGTGTTGCTCATCGGCTGGTGTGAGACTTTAATAAAGGAATGGCCCACCATTTTTGGCTCTACTGTTTCTTTACTGCCTGCCTGATTTTATTGAGAATCTGCATGTGCATGGCCACAACGGTGGTGGCCTCTGGCCTTACAGATGGTGTTGTAGACATCTTGGGGTTATTTGAAAGTTAAATAAAATAATTTGTGTAAAATAACTAACACAGCTACGGGCATAAGGAGGATCACTAAGGTTTTTTGTTTTTCCTAACCATCATTCCCTAAATTATTAAGAATCAGAGATGTGGGCCCTGGCCGGTTGGCTCAGCGGTAGAGTGTCGGCCTGGCGTGTGGGGGACCTGGGTTCGGTTCCCGGCCAGGGCACATAGGAGAAGCGCCCATTTGCTTCTCCACCCCCACCCCCTCCTTCCTCTCTGTCTCTCTCTTCCCCTCCCGCAGCCAAGGCTCCATTGGAGCAAAGATGGCCCGGGTGCTGGGGATAGCTCCTTGGCCTCTGCCCCAGGTGCTATAGTGGCTCTGGTCGGCAGAGCGACGCCCCGGAGGGGCAGAGCATCGCCCCCTGGTGGGCGTGCCAGGTGGATCCCGGTCGAGCGCATGTGGGAGTCTGACTGTCTCTCTCCGTTTCCAGCTTCAGAAAAATACAAAAAAAAAAAAAAAAAAAAAAAGAATCAGAGATGTGGACGTTAAGATATATTTAACTGTTCCTTCTTTTTTTCCTTTCATCCTTGAAATGCTGAGTTGTTTTTGATTTCGTCATTGTTTTTCCGATGCAGTTGTATCAGATTCTGGTGACCTCCACATTGCGGTGACTTTCCTTAGTTCAGAGTTTGTTCAGGCTTCATGGAAGAGTTAACATTAAACACTGGCAGCTCTAGAAGAGATGATGTGGAGGTCAGCCAGCTGGGTCCTGGGCTGCTCTCGCCATGCCCTGTTGCACTGTCCTTCAGTCCTGCTCCACCACCTCTAATTACTCTTTCGTCTTTGAAGTACTCTTTCTCATCTTTCATTAGGTAGTTTGTGTGTGCCAGCACATAGAGTTAGTAATCTTGTATTTAATATCTCTGAATTTGCTTGGTGTTTGCAAAGCCAGTGCAATTTCCTTGGGTAAGATATAATTTATAACCAAATGACACCTCACCATTTGAATAGCAGCTATTAAGGGAAGGCAGACAGTTATAAACTACTCTTTGTGTTCCTTTGCAAAAGAGCTATGCTGTAATGAAATGAATAATGTATTTTAGGTGGTTCCTGTGTTTGCTACTGTGGTTTATTTACATGGACTAAAGACAATAAACCCTGCTCTTTTGAATTTGTTTTCAAAATGCAAGACAAACTCTTGTAAGAGAATTTTGAAAGAATAACTGTCTTGTTACTAAGAGAAGGAAATTCTATTTGTTTCTATAATGGCCCATCACCTACTTTTTGGGAGGAGTATTTCTTTTGAAAGGTGAGAAGTTATATTTCTGCATCATTCTTTTATTTCTAAAGTATTTATTGGACACTTTTTATGTTAGGCACTTTATACTTTTTTTAAAAATTCCCCGCTTTATTGACAAATAAAATTGTATATATTTAACATGTAACAGTGTAATGATTTGACATACGTATGTGGTAAGTACTTTGATAGACACTGAAGATTTTATTGTATTCTATACAGATAGTGTTTCTGCCCTCAGTGTGTGAATGGCCTGCTGTGCCCAGAGATTTAAGTTTGGCCTCTTGACCTCTGAGGAGGACTATGAATGTACAGATATGAATGTCATCCATAGGTGATGAGTAATCTGTTGTTTGAAAAACATGGGATTTGTAAATATTTCCATTGATGGTTCCCTTGGCATTTAATAAGAGAAATTGAAATAAAATGCTGGCTAATTTCATTTTGTTAATAGTGTAGTTAGACCTCAGCTCTTGAGTTCAGCTAAGAAAGAATTCAGAGCTGAGAACTCTATTGCAGGAGAAAGTTTATTTAGAGTGGGAAAGTCACAGAGGCAGAAGCAGTGAGCAGCTGGGCTGTGTGGGCTCAGGAAACAAGTTACAGAACCAACCAAAAGGAGGGCCCACGGAGCTCAGGAGAGAGAAAGCAAAGATAATGCGCCTGAGGAGAGAAGAGGGAGAAAGGCGCTGGTGTGCTCTAAAAAGGGAACGCGCCTGAGGCAAGAAGGGATTGGGGAAGGACGCAGGCATGCTCTCTAAAGAGAGAAAGAGCATCGACTGGGTTTTTTTCATCTTAAGGGTTTTCATCTGTTTTCCAAAGGTGGGGATTTTAGGGGAGGTCTCAGGCGAGGATCTCAATGGAATATTCATCAGCTTTCTAGTTTGTGTGTCCTTTTAGGGTCATGGTCTTTACTGATTGGTTGGCACTGGGAGAGGTGGTCATTTGTTATTACATCTGGTCCTGATGCCAGCATCCTGGTTTTGCTGTTCTTAGGGACCTGGAGGTGAAGCACAACTGAGACCTAGATTTTATCGCCAGTCTGACCGGAACTCTGTGTCTGTGGTCAACAGACCCAAAGCTTTGTTCCTAATATTATTTGATGTGGGTCAGAACCTCATTGTCCTGGGGTCTTAATGCTTAAGGGAGTGGTCATGCAAGGGTTTGTATGGAAGTTGTATGAGGCTATTTTCTGGCCCATTGTTCTTCTTCTAAGGAGGTTGAAACTTCACGCCTAGCAACATGCCAGGGGAGTAAAGGTCACCCTGGGGGCAGGTCCTAGCCTATAATACTTGTTTTCTGAGTTTTGCCTATGCTTGGCACCTGGGACTTTCTGCCTTGGTGACATTCTATACCTGGCCTATTATTCCTGCTCTGCTCATGCCTAAGTGCCTGCTCTGTCAATCTGACCTAAGGAGAATATAGAAAATCCTTCTTTCTACCCGTTTGTCCAGTTCAAAAGGAGGAGTTATGGACTCTTGAGAGATGGGCATGTAGGTTGCAGCTGGCGAAACAACCATAGTAGAAATTGAAACATAGTAGGACAGTCTGGCTACTGGATCAGCTATCATGTCATATCTGGAGCTTCTCTTTCAGTGTCTGATTTGTGAAGGTGTGGACATCCTTTTTTTCTAATAAGAGGTTTTATACACTGGACTTGTGTCTTTAATAGAAATGTTAGAAAGTTGAAAATTTTCAGAGCCATGATGGCTAGAAGGGCTGTGTTTATAGGGAAAGCTAGTGTTAATGCAGGGAATCCTTCTGTTTCTCACCAAGGCTATTGATTTGACAAAGGTAACCAATTTCCCTGCTAGAACAAGCAACGGACGCTCAAAAGGGGGAAGAAACTAACACTGGCAGTCGTTTGGTAGGGACTAGGTAGTATTTTATTATTACTAATTTTTTTTAAAGAGAAAGACAGGAAGGGAGAGAGATGAGAAGCATCAACTAGTAGTTGTGTTACTTTTAGTTTATTGATTGCTTCTCCTATGTGCCTTGACCAGGGGGATTCCGTTGAGCCAGTGATCCCTGACTTAAGCCAGCAACCTTAGGCTCAAGACAGTGACCTATGGGCTCAAGCCAGCGACCATGGGATCATGTCGATGGTTCTACTCTCAAGCCAGTGACCCCGTGCTCACGCTGATGAACTTGCACTCAAGACAGATGAGCCTGTGCTCAAGCTGGTGACCTCAGGGATTTGAACCCTGGACCTTAGTGTCCCGTGTTGATATTCTATCCAATGTGCCACTACTAGTCAGGCTTTATTTTTAATTTTCATGGTCGAATAATCTTTTAAAACCGAGAAGAGGAGACGATGTATATTATATGGGTACTTACATATACTTTTATATACTATGTCGAGTGAAAGAAGAAAGAAGATTAGAAATGAGGGGTGGTGAAGAGTGAGAAAGGTAGAAAGAGGGGATGAGAAAGAGATGGGTTCTCTGTGGCCTAAGAGACAGAGATGGAAAAGGGAGCCAATGTAGGGGGAAAAGGAGGCAGGAAGAGAGGTAGACTTTTAATTTGGGAAAGTTTTCTTCGGAATCAAATTGTAGTTAACTATTATATGTTGGCTTTAGGACCTTTAAAACTTCTAGTATGAGATTTTGCTATTGACATTTCAAGCACAGTTGATTTGAGTTGATGGGAATTTATTGTTGGGAATCTAGAAACGCCAGGGATATGAATCAGTCTTGGTCACCACACATCCTGGCTGCAACACCGACTCTAGCAGTTGGAGCTCAGTCCTGGTGATGCTACAGTGACTGTAGGAACTGCTGTCTCAGAAGTGGGCATTCATTGTGCTCAGCTCTAGGGCAGTGGTCTTTCAACTTTTTGATCATATGCCCCTTCAGAAAAAAAAATAGTAAGCATTATAGATACACACTTACTTATAAATTATACCTATGTATTACTGTAATTCTGAATTCTGTACAATCTTGAATATATATAATTTATAAATAGAAGTTAAAAGTAAATATAAATTTAGTTTCTTGCATGTTCTTCCATACCTACTACACTGGGCACACCCTTGGAATGTGCACACCTTTATGGAACCTGTTGCCCACATTTTTTTTTTTGTTGCCATTATGATGACTCAGCTGTTTTCATTGCCTGGGTGGTGTTAACTAGCCGCATGATCTTGGGCAGATGTCTTCATTTAATTTATTTGTAAAGTGGGGATGGCGAGCAATTATAGCTACCTCATAGAATTGCTTTGGATGTTCAGTGCAACAAGACATCTCAAGTTGTTAGCACAGTGTCTGAAATGTTAGCAACTTTTCCTAATGCCATGGAAGAGTTTCTCTCCATTCCACTTTGTCTCACCTTTTCTGTTCACTCATAATACCTCCTTCCTTTTCTTCTGCCTTAAGATTTTTTTTTAATTGGTTTCACTCTTTTTTTTTTCTGGCTTTCTTCCTGAGTCTCATATACAGAGAAAGGATCTGTTTGGGCTAATTGGTTGTAACTGTATGTTCCATTTTGCTTGGAACGATCCTGGTTTTCACTTATTGCCAGTGTAATCACAGTGGTTCTTTTAACTTCTAGAGATGTCCTGGATTTGAAATAAAGGGCATGGTGACCTTAGTAATCAGCTACCATCAAGTATAGAGGACCTCTGTAGGGCAGACCTCTTGAACAAAGGCCATCTCCTTGGCATTGCACATCTTAGATTCAGTTATTTTGAGATGAGGTGTTAATCTCGAGTTTACTCTAGCTGTTACCAGAAGGAGGGGTCAAATGATTTACTATCTACAAGGAAATAATAAGGACAAGGGTGAGTGTGGCATGCCTTCAGAGAGATGTCTAGTGTAAGAGGTAACTGTAAATGCATAGAATATAATATTACTTAGTGGAAGGGCTGGGCAGTTGGAGTCCATAGCTGTGGTAACTGTCTACTCAGATTACAAAGTGAAAAAAGAATTTATTGGGTATTGAACTTGGAAATCTAAATCTGTGACCTGAAGCTCAATATCAAGGTGAATAATTTCCAAATTGAGAAAAAGTTCTTTTGATTCAAAATGAAATGTGCTGCTATTATATAAAGTTACATTAATATTCATAGTAGGAGTTAGAAGCACGACTTCTTGTTTTTCACCTGATTCTCTAGTAGGACCAAAATAGTTTGTTTTCCTAATGGTTTACTCAAGACTGTTGTTCTTTGTCTTGTTAGATTTTTCAGTTCTGGCTCTATGCTTTCTACATGTTGGTCATTCAGCAAATATTAATAACAGCTGTGAAGGTTATTCTAACAGTGCCAGGGGGAAAAAGCTATCTGTGATTAGTAAAACATGCATGCCTTGTTCAATTTCAAATGATTCATAGTATTTAAAATGACTAATTGATGCAGGAAGTCTATTAGATAGAGGACATCCGTCATAATAAAGGAAATTGATTTTTGGTGTTTATTCCTACTTTTATGACATCTGTGGAAATTGATAACATAAGAAGCTAAGGGACTAGTTAACGTTTGCATTGCCTGAGATCTGTAGGCTTGTATTCTATAAGAAATGTATTTGGTGGTAATCTTTACAGATGAACCGTTACAATTTTGGCACCATACTTGAAAACAAGGGTCTTTGTTTCTTCTTACAGAATCAAGAGCAGGTGGTGAATATATCATAGTAGGACATATTGGTATTTCATTGTTTCCCAATTCAAAAGACTGAATTATTCAGATGAATAAAAAAAAAAGAGAGATGGGTTTGGCGCAGGAAATTTTTAAAAATTTTTGTCTAGAACAAAATCTGTTGGGGAATAATGACAAAGGTAAATGAATTAATGACATGGGATAGGTGACATGCTGGTGGACACTCAAAATGAAGTAAATAAATTTGCATTTGATGCAGAAGAAGTTTTGAACTGCATGATCTGTTGAAAGCCGTATTGAAGAAACTGACCCCAGGGGTCTTGAGACTTGAGTTAGAAGGAGAGATAGGAGTGATCAAAATCAAGCAAGGACAAGGGACAGCTGTCCTGTGAGAAGTGGTGAGTGATGTGCTTTGGCAAAGTTTAGCAGATGGAGAATGGTGGCTGTAAAAGAGAAAAAGAGATATATCAAAATAAACTCATGGAATTTAATTAGACAAAACTTTATAATTGAGCGAGTAGCGTAAAGAAGAGAGAAACTGAAGGTATTTTAAGCAGACATTGGGTTTGAACTATATGAAATTACCAGTATTTTATTTTGTAAATCTACACAAGTGGTAGTTTTATATGGTTCTTTGTAATACATACCTGTCAGAGATGGCTACTCTCAGAAACAGGTAATGTCATCAATGAGAAAGTAAGAATTGTAGGGGTAGCAGTACTAACAATCAGGTGGGGACCAAGGTTTTAGGTGAGAGGTATTTTCAGAGCTGAGAGCGCAGTTCATTGTAAAACTGAGAACACAATGAGTGAATGAATGGATAAATGAATGAGTAAATAAATAAAGGCAAATGTCATGAATTAATTTTTCTTTGCAATTTTAAACATGTACATTTTTATGTACTAACTGAAAGTTCAGATATAATCACCTGGTCTTTGAAACATAAGTAGTGCTTAACCCATGTAGAGAAACTTTGGAAAAATGATTACCTTTTCAGACAGTTTGGCCCTGACCTGAGCAATTGCTCGGTTTTGAATTATTGGATATTTATCACACAAAGTGTTTTTGTGTATTTGAAAGGGAATCTGGAAGCATGCTTTTCTCAATTTTATAGTCTTTCTTATGTAGCTACTAAGAGAATTAGACTCAAGTTAATTAAGAGTCCAAACAAAACAACACATACACAATAACTGATAAGAGAACACTTGATATCTTTGGAGAAAAAGGCAGGTGCACTGTTTTGAAATACCCAATTTTTCTGAATTACCTGGAGAAACCTCTTATTTTTCTTTGTGTGGATCTTACTTTTTCTTGAGTACTACATGAATTAGTTTTGAATGGCCCTCTTGTGCTTCAGGAAGAAAAAAGATTGTGATGCTCTTAGCAAGCCAGGGGAGGTGGGAGTCTCTAAAATCTCCCACTGACTCTTGACACAGACGTAAGTTACTGGACCGGGTCTCGGAGGAGGCGTGCCACACGAAGTGGAATCAAGCAGCATGCAAGGAAGGATGTTTACATGTTTTAAAGCAGCCCATTGTCAGGTTGTTTCTGCTCATTTTCTATTCAAACTCACGTCCAGTGCTTCCTGAATAGCACAGAACACACTGGCCCTGTCTTCTCTAGCTCAGCGTGTGTGGGACAGGGCGAAGCAGAATGGGCTCATTCTCCAGGTTCCCTGCATTTGCATGCATATTTTATTGGGTCCGCAAAGAAGCTGCTCAAGAAGACCATACAAGAACGTGCGCGCGTGCACACACGTGTGTGTGTGTGTGTGTGTGTGTGTGTGTGTGTGTGTAGGAATATTACATTTTGAGCTGTTTGTGCTCATTAGGGTCAGTGGGGAGAGAGAGAGGTTTCATGTTACATCCTACCCTGTGCCCCCCTTCCCCAGTTATATACTGTTGGGTTATACAAAAGAAATTTAAAACTCAATCTCTAAATTTGAGGGAGTTGGAGATAAGTTGGGAAGATAAGCATATATGCATAAAATAATTAAAGAATAACCGAAACAATTTGTAATCATTGTTGGAGAGTAAGTATTGTAGGGGTCGGAGAAGGGTTTTTTTGGGGGGAGGAAGGTGAGCAGATATAGTCAGGGAAGGCTTCTTGGAAGGATGATGTTCATGTTTTAGAGTTAAGTTCAATTATAGTGGCGTTGATTGAATATGTATTGTGCTATTCTCTGTTCTCAGTAAGGGGACTAAAATTTGAGTTATTTTGTAAGAAACCACATTGGCGTCATTCTTTTTGTATAGGTTAAGTAGAGCCACCTAAGAGCTCTTTGGTAACTGTTCCACAAAACAACATTGTGACCACCACAGTTTTTTCCTTCTTTTTCCAAAGCCAATGATTTTCTAATGTTTGCTTGGTTACATTGTGGGTTTCTCATAGACTTCCATACCTTCTGTCCATGAGGATTTTGTTAAGGAAATTCTCCTCCTTTCTTGGGGTAGTGGTTCTGGGAAGGATGGAGGGGTGCTTCTTGAAATTGCATGAGTCAGCGTGCTCAGTAGCAATTGTTCTAACAAGCCATTAGTTCCAGTTTGCAGTTTTAGCTATCAAAAAATCATTCGGCACCATTAACCAGATTGTGAACAGTCTCTCGAATTAGTGCTTCAAAGAAACTTTCATGTCTGTGGTACAGGGGGTTGGTTACATCGTTGGCCTGGATCCATTCACATGGAGTGGGAACATCACAATGTGTCATCATTAGAAGTACAGTCCAAACTGCTCATCAGTTGAACCAGCTCCTGTTTAATGAAGTCACATCTGCTTGATGTCTGTGTTTGTTAAAGGGTGAAAGGAAAAAAGCAGCAGACCTCCTTTATATTCCCAGGTTTTCATCTAGCAGGCCGGAGCGCAGGGTCTGGTGTTCATCATTCCCGGTGACATCAAAGTCCTCCTGTTCTGGCAAGCCCTTGATAATCTGTTCACAGGATAGGCCTCTTTTGACCCTTGAGAACATTTGTAAAGTTGCTGCCTGGGAAATCTTTCTCACTTTTGCAAGACATGGTCTCTGAAAAAAGTGGCACCTAACCATCATTTGCCTGATTTTTACCAGAAAGCTTCTGACAGTATAAATGAGTAACATTTTTCCTTCAACAGTATTGTCCTCAATACTCACGTTTTCCATGTAAAAGATCATACTGACCACTTTCTCCAAAGGCCCCGGAGATGGTCAGACAATCAAGAAAGAGAGCAATCTTTTTGATTATTGGTTTTTGATTGACTTTCTAGGCTTATCACAAAACCTGGTAAATTGCAGGTTCTGTGTATCTCCTGTTAATGGTCAAAAAAATTCCATACTTAGGATAAAAAAAATTCATAATGTATTGAAGGTTGTGGAATTTTATTCAACATCCAGGAATTACTATAACATATTTATTTATCTTACTCATTTATGGGTGCCTATTTGTTCACTCAGGAAACATTTACTGAGTACCTTCTAAGAGCCAGGCATTTATCAGATAGTGACATACTATGAAGAAAAATAAAGCAGGGTCACAAGGTGTGCAGGCTGGCAAGGAGTTGCTTTCTCACAGTGCCAGGGAAGGCCCCACTGGTGTTTGCATGGAGGTCTCAAGTAGGAGAGGGAGTCTGACTATGTAGAAATCTTGGGAAAAAGGAAAAGGCAAGAGGATCACCAAGGTCAAAGGTCCCTATGTAGGGTGAGGCGTACTACCAAGCAGGTGGGCTGGGTGGGTGGAGCTGGTGAATGGCCTGCGGGTAGCAGGTGAGCTCAGGCGGGTCCTTGGGGGGTGATGGGGGAGGAGAGCCATTGGAGGGTTTGAGCAGAGGCTGACAGGACTTGACTCACCTTTGAGCAGCTCCCTGCCCCCTTCTGTGAAGAATCTGCTGTCAGAGGGAGAGGGGAAGACACAGGGAGTTTGTTTAGATGCTACTTCTGTCTCCAGGGGAGAAATTGTGGTTATTTGGATCACGTCCATGAGCTGATAAGAAATCAGATTTTAATGGTAGAGCCGATAGGGGTTTTATTATTTTGGACATGAGATAAAAGAAGTAGGAGTCAAGAATGGATCTAGGATTTTTAATCCAGGCAACTGGCAAGGTGAAGTTACTTCACTGAACACATACTGTGTGCTAGATACTATTCTGTAGGGTTTACCTGGCCATAGTGTTATGAATTGTCACAAGAATATAAAGTACAGCATAGGAAATATAGTCAATAATATTATAATTATTATGAATGGTGCCAGGTAGATACTTGAATGTAAGCTGTAATTGAAAAATAAAATTATAAGGCGATCAGAGTAAGAAAAATGTATTGTACATATGCTTTTTAAAATTAAGATTTTTATTGAGATACAGTGCCTTAAAATTCACCCTTTAAAGTGCATAATTCAGTGGTTATTAATGTATTCAAAAGTTTGTGTAATTGTTGCCACTCTAATTTTAGAACCCCAAAAATATACTTTTGGGGGTAATGTCATTACCCTCAAAAGATATAGCCGTTGGCCGTCACTTCTCATCCCCTTCCTCCTTCTACTGCAGGCAACCACTAATCTACTTTTTACCCCTATGGATTTGCATGTTCTCGACATTTCATATAAATGGAAACATACAAGCTTTTGTGACTAGCTTCTGGCACTTTACATAATGACATAATGTTTTCAAGGTTTATCCATGTCATATCCTGAATCAGGAACTTTACTTTTTATGGCTGAATAATATTCCACAGTGTGGATATACCATGTTTGTTATTTATCTTTATTTGATAGAGATTCCGGTTGTTTCCCATTTTTGGCTATTATGAATAATGTAATATACATTTATATACAGGTTTCTGTGTGGACGTTGTGTTTTAAATTCTCTTGGATGGCAAGGAGTTGCTTTTTCACAATGCTATACACCTAGAGTGAAAAGTGCATACTCTTTTGTGGCTGGTTTCTTTTGTTCAACATTATGTCTGTGTAGTTCATTGATGTTGCAGTAGCAGCAATTTATTCATTTTCATTACTTTTTAGAATTCCTTTCTGTGAACACAACATGGTTTATCCATTCTCTGATTAATGGACAGTTTGCGACTATGATGAATAACACTGCTTTGAACATTCTTTACATGTCTTTCGCTGGGCAAAAGACCTCATTTCACTTGGGCAAATACACAGAAGTGGGATTGCTATGTTGTTTTTCTTTTCCTTCATCTGTCTTTCCATGTCATGTCATGCAAACATGTTTGTTCCTGTTGTTGTTGGGCACTCCCTGGGCTCCCTGCTACCTGCTCTCAGAGTTCTTCCCTGCCTGGGCATACAGTTCAGATTGATCTGTTTCTTTTTTCTTTTTCTGAAGTGAGAAGTGGGGAGGCAGATAGGATCCCTCATGTGCCTGACTAGGATCCACCCAGCATGCTCACCAGGGGGCTATGCTCTGCCCATCCAGGGTGTAGCTTATTTGCAACCGGAGCCATTCTAGTGCCTAAGGCTGAGGCCATGGAGCCATCCTCAGTGCCCGGGACGACTTGCTCCAATGGAGCCTTGGCTGCGGGAGGGGAAGAGAGGGACAGAGAGGAAGGAGAGGGGGAGGGGTGGAGAAGCAGATGGGCACTTCTCCTGTGTGCCCTGGCTGGGAATCGAACCCGGGACTTCCACACACCGGGCCGATGCTCTACCACTGAGCCAACCATGTAGGGCCTGTTTCTTTTAATGCATCTTGTAACAATTTCTCCTTCCTTATGTACTTTTTCTTCCATTGATTAACCAAGGCAAATTTAGCTCAGGCTGCCTACAACTCACTGGGTTTGTATAGTTACCAGCTTGAGAGCCTCGGATAATTATAATGGTACACTCTCTTATACTAGTGTTCTACGGGTTTTTGAAAGGTATCTCAGAATCTAATAAAAGTTCTAGGCCAACTGATAGAAAATGCACCTGCAAACACACACACACACACATTTTTCTAACATTTTTGGGGGAAATTGTGGACCTGTATGAATCCAATCCAACTGTGAGCTCATGGTTTCCAGATTAAGAACTTTCTCTCTCTCTCTCTCTCTCTCTCTCTCTCTCTCTCTCTCTCGACAGAGAGGCAGATAGAAACAGACAGACAGGAGGGGAGAGAGATGAGAAGCATCAATTCTTTCTTGTAGCACCTTAGTTGTTCATGGATTACTTTCTCATATGTGCCTCAACCTGGGG
The DNA here is from genome assembly GCF_036850995.1 of Saccopteryx leptura. Lineage (NCBI taxonomy): Eukaryota > Metazoa > Chordata > Mammalia > Chiroptera > Emballonuridae > Saccopteryx > Saccopteryx leptura. The sequence goes on from NC_089503.1 coordinate 273,529,388, forward strand.
GCTACAGCAGACTAAGTGACCCCTTGCTCAAGCCAAGTGACCTCGGTCTCATGCCAGCAACCATGGGGTCGTGTCTATGATCCCATGCTCAAGCCAGCAACTCTGCACTCAAGCTGGTGAGCCTGCGCTCAAGCCAGCGACCTTGAGATTTTGATCCTGGGTTCTCTGCCTCTCAGTCTGACGCTCTGTCCACTGTGCCACCACCTGGTCAGGCAAGAAGCTTCTCTCTTTTGTAATGCTTAAAAGAACCCTAATACTCTTCAGTCTTCCTCTGATTCTTTAATATCTTCTAATCCAAGCTGTTACTCTCAACTGATGTAGACACATGAACGACTGTGTAGGCACGGACATGAAACTGGGTAATGCAGAGATCCTGACCTAGCTGGCAGAAGAGGTGAGCATAACTAGCACGTCCAGCATTTGAAAGAGTCATTGTAATTGTGGGCTCCTCATTTTTTTTTAGTTCTGCTAGCATTTGAGAACTTTTCTGATTTTATCCTTCATTGTTCCTGTTAAGCTGTCTTACTAGAGATAAAAAGGAATACATGGCAGTTGAGCTGGAACCCTCCCAGGCTCAGAGGCCTCGCCTGTGCTGCGGGAACAGCTGGTCTGCGAGTGGGATGTTCACGCCCTCACAAGTCTCCTCCCTCACCAGGAGCCCTGCCCTCCTCCATCCTGTTGAGTTTCCTGTCTCACATTTTCTTAACGGGTGAATAAAATTGGGTGCTACTCAGTCACCAAGTTCCACAGAAAGAACATGCGTGGACTAAATGAAATAGACAATTAAACAGTACACAAGAAATTAGATCCTTTTCTTGGAAAAATGAATTTCTTTTTGTTTAAAAATCCATTGGTTTAATAGTTTTACAAAAGTAATAAAAAATACAAAGTGAAAATTATTTCCCTCCTCTAGAGTTCTTTTATTTAAGAATATATATGGGAAACCACTGATTCATAGAGAAGTAAGCAATTGAGGGCCATATACAAATATAGTAATACATTTTTAGTTTTATTGTATAATGATTTACATACAACAGCATTCACTCACCTTAAGTGCTGAGTTCAGTGAGTGTTGGTAAGTGTATACAGTTGTGCAATACCACATCATACTTTCATTACTCAGAAAAGTTTCTTCTTGCCCCTTTGCTGTCAATTCATTTTTGGGGGTGGGGTGGAGAGAGAGACAGAGAGAAGGACAGACAGATAGGGACAGAGAGATAGGAAAGGAGAGAGATGAGAAGCATCAGTTCTTCCTTACGGCACCTTAGTTCATTGATAGCTTTCTCATATGTGCCTTGACCTGGGGGCTACAGCAGAGTGAGTGACCCCTTGCTCAAGCCAGCAACCTTGGACTTCAAGCCAGCGACCATGGGGTCATGTCTATGATCCGACACTCAAGCCAGTGACCCTGCGCTCAAGCTGGTGAGTTCATGCTCAAGCTGGATGAGCATGCTCAAGTGGATGACTTTGGGGTTTTGAACATGGGTCCTCTGTGTCCCAGTCTAACACTCTATCCACTGCACCACTGCCTAGTCAGACTTGCTGTCAATTCTTGTTCCCACTTCACTTCCAGGCAACCCCTGATTTTCTTTTGGATGATATAGTTTTATTTTTTACAGAATTTTGTGTAAATGACATCACATAATATATAGTTTTTTGTGTCTGGCTTCTTTCACTTAGTATGGTGTTTTTGAGATTCATCCATGCAGTATTCTTTTGTTCAGACATACTAGCACATTTGGAGTTGGGGGTTTCCTCCTCTCCCTTCACCTTTTTGACTGTTACAAATAATGCTGATAGGCACTTCTGCATACAGGCTTTGTGTGGACATATGTTTTCATTCTCTTGAGTAGACACCTTGGAATGGAATTGCTGGATTATATATTAAGTATATGTTTAACTTTTCAGAAATTACCAAAACATTTTAAGGTAGCTGAACCATTTTGCATTTATACCATGAATGAATGTCTAAATGTATGTATGTACCATATATGAAAGTTCCAGTTGCTGCACACCTCACCAACATGTGATACTGTTATTCTTCCTAATTACAGCCTTTCTGGTGGGTGGGTAGAGGATGTAATTATGTTCTTAATTTACATTTCCCTAATGACCAATAATGTTGAGTATCATTTCATGTGCTTGTTGGCTTTCCATGTGTTTTCTTTGTGATGTGTCTGTTCATATCTTTTTTTGGGTTGCGTGTATTATTTAATTGCTTTGTGAGAGTACTTTTAATATTCCGGATTTATGTCTTCTGTTAGATATGTTTTGCTTTTGCAACTTAATTTTAAGTGGAGTTTTGATAAGGAAATGTCCTAATCATCTACATTTTTATTTGAAATAAAAAAGATAGAACCTATCCAAAGAAAATAATAATACATTTTAAGCACAGTTTTATATGGGTAAGAAAGGAAAAAAGATTCTGAAAAGAGATAAAGTAAATACTGGAGAAAGAGTGAACTAAGAGAAGGTAAAAGGAAGAAAATGATTAGGAAAACAGAAAGAAGGAAATAAAAGAAAAAAGAGTGAGACCTGAACATTGTGTCCTCTTTCACTCACAAAAGTGTCCTGTTTTGGATGATGAAGTATATGATCACCCCAATTATAACAAATAAACAGCGATGGGGGAGCTGAAAAACCGATGCAGCCATTTTAGCCTGATTAAGAATGGAGTTTTGACCAGAGGAAGAGAACATCAAACAAATTTAAAGTTATGGAGGAATGGAGGAAGAGAACATCAAACAAATTTAAAGTTATGAGGAAGAGAACATCAAACAAATTTAAAGTTATGGAGGGAAAAAAAGAATAAATTAGGAAGAAGACAAAATATGCAGGGAGAAGAAAATGTTACAACTGTGTCCTGTTTTCCAGGTCCTGTGGTCGTCATCAGTTCCTGTTATCTTATGTCTCAGTTCCCTGCTTTCCATGTCCAGCCTGCTTTCTGGGAGTCCTACTTTTCCTCCCAATTCCCAGTTATCCAATACATCACTGCTCTGCCTTTCAGACTACAGAGTAGCTGGGTTGTGTGCGTCCTTCTGTCTTTACAGCCTCACAGTACAGACTTTGAAGTTGGTTGGGTTGGAATCCTAGCTCTGCCACTTGGTAACGCTGACCCTGTGCAGAACCTAAACTTCAAGCTCTAGCTTCACCATCCATAAAATGGGAATAATAATAGAATCTGTCTCATATTTTTCTAGGAAAATTGAGGAATTCATGTGAAATTCTTATCATGGTGCTCCGACCATTCAGCTTTAGCTGCCGTTAGTGTGTCTGTGTGCAAATGTGTGTCTCTATGTCTAGTGGGGGGAGGGGGATGTTTCTTGTTTATCATTTCTTTTACCTTTGATTTTCTGTTCATTTTCTTTTAATCTGAGAGTATCTTACCAAATCAAAATACTTAAGTGAGGAAGTAACAACCACCACCATGCTTTTGAAGCTCTAAGATATAAACACAACTGTATGTGTTCATCTGGAATGCAAAGTTGGAAGTAATAATAACGAATATTTATGGAGTGCTTTTTTTTTTTGTATTTTTCTGAAGTTGGAAATGGGGAGGCAGACAGACTTCCGCATGCGCCCAACTGGGATCCATCTGGCACGCCCACTAGGGGGCGATGCTCTGCCCATCTGGGGCGTCACTCTGTTGCAACCAGAGCCATTCTAGCGCCTGAGGCAGAGGCCACAGAGCCATCCTCAGTGCCCGGGCCAACTTTGCTCCAATGGAGCTTCGGCTGCGGAGGGGAAGAGAGACAGAGAGGAAGGAGAGGGGGAGGGGTGGAGAAGCAGATGGGCACTTCTCCTGTGTGCCCTGGCCGGGAATCGAACCCAGGACTCCTGCACGCCAGGCCGACGCTCTACCACTGAGCCAACCTGCCAGGGCTTATGGAGTGCTTTAACTGAGCATTTGAACGTAGTACCAGCAGCTATTTTGTAGTAGGAGACCTTTTCAGGGTCTAGCTAGGGATGCAGTTTGCCGGTCTCTTTAATAGTGAGACCCAAACCAAATCACATGTGCAAATACAGCGGAGGCAGGTGATGGGCTGAGCTTTTCATCAGTAAACACAGAACGCAGACTCCGCCCCTCCGCGCTGACCACCTCTACTGTGGTTCCCACTGTAAAGCAGAATGTGGTGTTAGGAAGGGACCTGCTTCCCAACGCAAGACCCCTTCTGCAGCACTTCTCATCCGCCCTGCCTGCACACTTGCCGGTGGCTGATTTATATTTTTTGGATTTCTCCAATCGCTGGCAAGGTTTTCCTTACATTGAACAAAATTTTGCCTTGATTCTGGATGAACATAGAAAAAAAATTTCTTCCCTCTTTTACATGTAGATCTTCAGCTGGTTTGAGTGGATATACAGTGTGTCCGTAAAGTCATGGTGCACTTTTGACCGGTCACAGGAAAGCAACAAAAGACGATAGAAATGTGAAATCTGCACCAAATAAAAGGAAAGCTCTCCCAGCTTCATACCTATTCAGTGCAGTTCGATGTGGGCTCATGCACAGATTTTTTAGGGCTCCTTAGGTAGCTATCCCATATAGCCTCTACAGACTCGTCACTGACTGATGGCCTACCAGAATGGGGTTTCTCCACCAAACTGCCGGTTTCCTTCAACTGCTTATCCCACCGAGTAATGTTATTCCTATGTGGTGGCGCTTTGTTATAAACGCGCCGATATTCACGCTGCACTTTGGTCACGGATTCGAATTTAACGAGCCACAGACCACACTGAACTTTCCTCTGTACTGTCCACATCTCGACTGGCATGACCGTGGGCTGCTCCGCTGTATACACGGTGTTACGTCATCATCTGCGCCTGCGCACATGCTGCCACATCATCCTACAGAAACTGGGAGAGTTTTCCTTTTATTTGGTGCAGATTTCAGATTTCTGTCGTCTTTTGTTGCTTTCCTATGACTGGTCAAAAGTGCACCATGACTTTACGGACACACTGTACTTACTCTGTTTGGCAGTGTCTCACAGTTCCCACTGTTGTTGATTTCTGTATATCAAGTGCTTTCTCATTTGCCTAACTTTGTTAGGATACAGGCCATTTTAAATGTGCCACCTATCATTGAGCCTAATATTCTGGATGTGCATAACTGAGTCCAGTAATCTGGATTTGTTCTTACTTCCTCTGGTCAAAACTCCATTCTTAATCAGGCTAAAATGGCTGCATCGGTTTTTCAGCTCCCCCATCGCTGTTTATTTGTTATAATTGGGGTGATCATATACTTTATCATCCAAAACAGGACACTTTTGTGAGTGAAAGAGGACACAATAATAGGCTCAAGTAATAGGCATAAATAAAACTTTTTGGCCCTGGCTGGTGGCTCAGCGGTTAGAGCGTCAGCCCGGCATGTGGAAGTCCCAGGTTTGATTTCTGATCAGGGCACACAGGAGAAGTGACCATTTGCTTCTCCCTCTCCTTTCTCTCTCTCTCTCTCTCTCTCTCTCTCTCTCTTTCCTTCCCACAGGGAAGCCATTGGTACAGCATCAATCCAGGCACTAAAAATAGCTTGGTACTCAGGCATTGGCCTAGATGGGGTTTCTGGATGGATCCTGGTCAGGGTGCAGGCGGGAGTCTATCTCACTATCTCCCTTCCTCTCACGGAAAAAAAAAAGAGATTAAAAAAATTGTCCTGGGCACACAGGGATGTCTAGTCACTTTAATTATACTAAGTTGAACTCAAGCCTAAGGTCTAGTCCAGGGGTTGGGAAACTTTTTGGCTGAGAGAGCCATGAACGCCACATATGTTAAAATGTAATTCTGTGAGAGCCATACAATGACCCGTGTACGTTAAGCATTATCCAATAAAAATTTGGTGTTGTCCCGGAGGACAGCTGTGATTGGCTCCAGCACCCCCAGCTATGAACATGAACAGTAGGAAATGAATGGATTGTAATACATGAGAATGTTTTATATTTTTAACGTTATTATTTTTTTTTATTAAAGATTTGTCTGTGAGCCAGATGCAGCCATCAAAAGAGCCACATTCGTCTCGTGAGCCGACCCCTGGTCTAGTCGCTCCCCGCCCCCACTTTTTAATATTAGCTGTTAATAGCCCTGATGCTCCCGTTTATCACATACATAAGCAGTTGCTTTTTTTCTGAACACAGTACAGAATTTTATAGTTAAGCTTATTTAAAGTTTAATTGTGCTGATATTTTTTCTTTATTGAAAATCTTGATTTTTACATGTCAGATTAGCTATTTCTCCCTAGCCTGTGTCATCTAAAAATTTGACAACCATCTTTCCAGCATATACTTGCCAAATATTGGTAGTCTTAAAGCTTCCCTCCTTAGATCAGCAGCACCCATCCACCTCTCCCTCACAGAACTGCGTACAGAGGTAAATGGGGAACCAGGGCCTAGTGGGTTCCTTTTTCATGTGTGCGCATTTTAATAGGAGAAAAACAGACTGTAAAGCCTTTCAGAGAAGAAAGAATAGGTATCTAATTATTGTTTCCCAGGTAACTTGGCATGAGTTTCCTTCTGCAGATTCTGATCATCTTTCCTACAACAGATAAGAGGTGCGTAATGTAGAATTACGTGCAAACAAGTTAGCTAATAAAAGCGTCTGGGACATAGATGCCACAGTAAAGGCAGAAGTCAGAGTGTGAATAAAAAGATATTTTTAGACGAGATCGGGCGCATTCAGGGTGGTATGGCCGTAGACTAAAAAGATATTTTTAAAAGGGCATCTTTCTGTTCCATTACAATTGCCTATATAAAATTTTTATTGGTCGATTACTAAAAGGATAATTTTTATAGTTTTCAAAAGTTATTGATAAAGAACTTCACTTGATCGTCTCAGTTTCCTCTTCCCTTGCCCACACGATTTCTCTTTTTGTAATTTCCACTCCCTTAAACCCTAACCTTGTGTATGCATGTAGTCCTCGAGAACGGTGACTTTCAGACACTTTTTATTGCAACAGTCAGTGAGAAACACATTTTGCATTGTAGTCCAGCATATATGTATACACACATGTACACACACACCCCAGAAACAAGTTTCTTGAAAGACTACTTGCAGTGTCTCTCTTTGCCTTCTTTTCCCATTTTATTCCATTCTGTTCCGTTCCATTCCATTCCACTCTACTCCATTCAAAAATATCTGATGGGAACCAAATAAATTGATTGCAAACCTAGTGTACACAATTACAGTTTGTAAAACACTGCTCTAAAGTTGTTGTCCATTGATTGACTCTTAAATGATCTGTAGAGGTGTAGGTGCTTTATGGTGGTAATCGTGAATAGAAAACTAGTCTCACTTGGGCATAAATCTACAATAATGATGTTTAGAACTCTGTGATTGTTTTTGTTCTTAGGGATAAATCTCTGCTTATAGAGGACCTAGCACAATACACTGATTTTGTTGTAGGTATCCCCTATGAGAATAGTAATTAATTCAGTCACTAGACAATGAAAATATCTTATTACATAACAAATATCTTCAGTATCTTATTACATCTAAATATCTTATTACATAAACAAAATGGCATAAGATAGCCTGTGTTATACTTTTTAAAAACAATTTTAGCCATGAGTTATTGTTATGCTAAAATGGGTTTAAAAAGGCAAGCCTATTTCTATAAAGTTAATTTACCTGTATTAACAGTTTAATTGTCCAGCTATTCAAAAATTATTACTTTCCAAGCAAAGCACTTGAGGCAGTAAAATTCCCTGTTCATGTGTTTGTAGCTTGCCACCTCTATTAGGTTGTAGTTACCGATTTTCAGATTGTCTTTTTTGAACATGTTTCTGGGCCCTCGTTAGAGAAGTTCAGCATGTCTTGATGTACAGTGTGTCCTTAAAGTCATGGTGTACTTTTGACCGGTCACAGGAAAGCAACACAAGATGATAGAAATGTGAAATCTGCACCAAATAAAAGGAAAACTCTCCCAGTTTCATATCTATTCCATTCAGTTCGATGTGGGCTCATGCACAGATTTTTTAGGGTCCCTTAGGTAGCTATCCTGTATAGCCTCTACAGACTCGTCACTGACTGATGGCCTACCAGAACGGGGTTTCTCTACCAAACTGCCAGTTTCCTTCAACTGTTTATCCCACCGAGTAATGTTATTCCTATGTGGTGGCGCTTCATTATAAATGCACCGATATTCACGTTGCACTTTGGTCACGGATTCGAATTTAGCGAGCCACAGAACACACTGAACTTTCCTCTGTACCGTCCACATCTCAACTGGCATGGCCGTGGACTGCTCTGCTGTATACATGGTGTTACATCATCATCTGCACATGTGCACATGCTGCCACATCATCCTACAGAAAGTGGGAGGGTTTTCCTTTTATTTGGTGCAGATTTCAGATTTCTGTCGTCTTTTGTTGCTTTCCTGTGACCAGTCAAAAGTGCACCATGACTTTATGGACACACTGTATGAAATCAGAGACAGCTAGATAGGCTACCATGTTGGGTGAATAAATTTCAGTGACTGTACCTAGACACATTTTTAAAGTTTCAATTTGATAAATACTGAGTGTCTTTTGTTAAATAATGAAGATGGGCTTGGAGACAGATTGCTTTGGGTTAAACCTAAAGGCTAGCTTTGAGACTTGAGGTAAAATGTTTTGAATTTCTCTTTCCTCATATTAAAACTAATGTTTATCTCAAAGAATTTTTAGAAGAATTAAATGAGGTAATGTATGTAGAAACATATGCTTATAAATAAAAATACCAATAAAAGTATTATATAAAAGAAATATATATGTGTTGTCTACATATGTAAATATATAGGTATACATACACTTATGTACATTTAAATTCATTTCCATTTCTTCTCTTTTGGACTTGATTTTTTTGTAATGGGATTTACAGACTTGCATTTTGATTTCTGAATCAGGCTGCTTCTTACACTTTTTTGATTATCTGTGTTAGTGTGACATTTTGAGAATGGGAAAATTACTTAAAATGACCTGTTAGGATTTTTTTGATAGGAATTCCACTATGTCTAATAGAATGGTTTGCTTAATGCTAACATTAAACCTTGACAAGTGTGGGGCAGCTGTGTCAGGCTTGCTCGCTGGTTTACTGGCTGCAAGCACGTTGCCTGATTGGTGCGTGAGCACGTGGCAGAGGCACCTGTGCGTGGCCTATGTAAGACTGTGGGTGCTTCTGCTCGAGAGAGACGGGAGATCGCAGATGGCAAATTGCCTGCCCGCCACTGTGAGGAGCAGTTCTTACTGTTTCTTTGCCTGAGAAGCGGTTTTCCCTTGCCCGTGTGCTTGTTTGCCCTTGTGAGACTTTATTAAATGGAATGGTCCAACACTTTCTGGCTCTGCAGTTTCTCTGCCATCTGCCCAAATCCAATGTGGGCCTGCCTGGCCTCGGCCACCGGCTTTATAAAAAAAATGAAGATAGATAGATAGCATCAATACGTCTGAATCTTGTTTCTCCCTACTCCAAATGAAGCAAAAAAAAAAGAATTAGTTCATTTGTTTTTGAATATTTACCCATTAATGTATGAATCAGGTAATTAATGCTTTTTTATTTTTATTTTTTGTATTTTTCTGGTGTGAGAAGTGGGGAGGCAGAGAGAAAGACACCCTGACTGGGATCCACCCAGTATGCCCACTAGGGGGCACTGCTCTGCCCATCTGGGCTGTCCAATGCAACCGGAGCTATTCTAGCGCCTGAGGCGGAGGTCATGGAACCTTCCTCAGTGCCTGAGCCAACTTTGCTCCAATGGAGCCTTGGCTGCAGGAGGGAAAGAGAGAGAGAGGAAGGAGAGGGGGAAGGGTAGAGAAGCAGATGGGCACTTCCCCTGTGTGCCCTGGCTGGGAATTGAACCTGGGACTTCCACACGATGGGCCAACGCTCTACTGCTGAGCCAACTGGCCAGGACCAATTAATGCTTGTTGAGACTGATTTTATAATATTTCTATTGATGTCTTAACACTTATTTAATTATATAGGCACATGTGGCATATTTTTCATGAAAAAACATACAGTAGTTTCTTTTGAAGTATTACAAGCTGCTGTGTATGTATATGTATCTTCATAATTTTCTCTAGAAATTGAATTGTGTTGCGAGACTGTGATAGGAAGGAAACCTAGGTAGATCTCACTCTCTGGGCCAGTGTTTTTCAGTGTCTATACTTGCTAAATACATTAAGTGCTTTAATTTTAATTTAATATTCAATTGAATAAAATCAACTCAGGTATAAAGAAAGAAGTAGTCGTAGTATTGCAAATAAAAATGGTACATTTTAGGTAGATCTTGTTGTGCTAATGAAATCTAAGATGAGATAGAGATGTCTTAGTAACAGTGGTCGGCAAACTCATTAGTCAACAAAGCCAAATATCAACAGCCCAACGATTGAAAGTTCTTTTGAGAGCCAAATTTTTTAAGCTTAAACTATACAGGTAGAACATTCCTTACCGAGGTAACGCCCGGATGTGGTATTTTGTGGAAGAGCCACACTCAAGGGGCCAAAGAGCCGCATGTGGCTCGCGAGCTGCAGTTTGCCAACCAGGGCCCTAGGATATTTAAGGCTGTTGTATAAAAGCAAGATTAGATTTGTTCTAAATGATCTCCAGGTGCATCTATGTAGAATTACGAATAGTATTTCAGGTAGGCTATTTTGCCTCAATATGACACACCTGCTCCCAAATGGCACACTTGTATAGCGGCGGAACATTGAATTGGGTTCAGAGGATCTCAGTTCAAGTTTACCAACTTTGTGGACTTATGAAAAGTCTCAGTTTCCTTCTGTGAACATGGAGAAAATAATCCTAGCTAACTCTTAAGGTTGTTGGGAAGATCAAATGACCTTTATTGTCGATTGTAGTGCCCTTTAGAGTTTACAAGTGCTCCATGGCAGTAAACTGTACTGCTGAACAAACCAAGTGGAATTAACGTCCCTGCTCACCAGAGGCCAGTCACTTGTGAGGGCATTCAAGTGTCCTGTGTGTGGCTGAACTTGTTCACATTTGTAATTTATTTTTATGTAGAGAGTTCATCATGAAGGACCTATGCAACTCACTCTCTGAGTTTTTTGCCTCTTTATCTCAGAGAAGGGAAAGATTGGATTTTATCAGAAGTCTTACAGTTTTAGGAGTCTGTGATGATAAAGACTGTTTTCCTTCTTCTCCAGTAGTAAAATAGTTGATTTTTGCCTAGAGGAAGTCATCCTATAGTCTTCATGGTTGCCCATCCATGTGTTGTGATCAATTTTAATGTTTCCTAACACCCGCAATAAGTTCTCTTTGACTTTTGTAAGAGCAGGGGTCAGGAACCTATGGCTCGCGAGCCAGATGTGGCTCTTCTGATGGCTGCATATGGCTCGCAGACAAATCTTTAATAAAAAAAATAATAACGTTAAGAATATAAAACATTCTCATGTATTACAATCTATTCATTTCCTACCGCTCATGTTCATGGTTGCAGGTGGCTGGAGCCAATCACAGCTGTCCTCCAGGGACAACACCAAATTTTTATTGGATAATGCTTAACGTACACGGGTCGTTGTATGGCTCTCATGGAATTACATTTTAAAATATGTGGTGTTCATGGCTCTCTCAGCCAAAAAGGTTTCCGACCCCTGTTCTAGAGGACACTATCCCTGTTAGATGCCCTCTCGATAACGTGTCTAGGCTGTGATCAAAAGAGGTAGAAGTTTAGAGACTTATATGCTTAAGGAAACATTGCTTTTTAACCTTTAAGCATAAAGAGCTTTATGCAAACACTGTTTCAGGATGAGTTTCTTAGAAAAGCTGAAAAACAGAGCTACCATTGTATTTTAAAGGTGAACGTGTACCTCTCCTCTCCCTGACCTACTCTGAATTCTAATTGTCTCTTGTCTGCCAGTCTCTTAACTTAGGGAAAGTTTTCTTACCACTTTGTTTTATCACTGGGAAGGTCCCATGCTCTTCACAGAACTCTGCTGCATCCTGTTTATATTCTAAAGAGACACTCTCCAGACTCCCTCACTCCCCACCCTTTTCCACGTGAAGATAATAAAACCCTTGGCAACAGCATTCCCTGTAATCAGTGTGAGGTAATTTTACAGGCTACCATGAAAGAGCCATTTGTTGAATGCCCACTTTGTGACAGGTATTCGCTGATGGTATATGTCTTGCCTCATTTAAATCTCAGGAAGGAGGGGATATGAAGCAAAAAGTCTTCCTTCCACCATTACCATAGGAAGTTGTTGGCCACTGTGTAACTTGACCTTTACATATAAGAGCCCCAAATGGAGTTCTATAGACAGTCCTGGGTTGTAGAAACTGCCTTAGGTACAAATATTTTCGAAAGTGTTTTTATAGGTACAAAGCAGAAAACATTTTAAAGCAATTCAGGTAGGTAGCGTAAGTGAAAGTTTAGACTGGTTTCCTGCCAAACTGACCCAGAATTATCTGGGAAGGTGAATTCTTTGATTTCCAGTGCTGTATGCCATGAAGTCCGTGCTCTACACCATTTGAATAGCTTTCATGTCTCTTCTGTCCCTAGTCAGCAGGCTAAGGAGGCCACTGAGCCTTTCAGTTAAAGTGAACACTTCTGTGGGGCTGAATTTCCTTCCAGAGCTGTAAAACAAAAAAATAAATGTTCTAATTCTAAGACATTGTTTTTATAATATGGCCTGACCGAACGTTGCCCATTTTGTCAGATTTCTCACATTTCTGAACGTCTGTAATTCTGCAAAATTCATGGTCTCAGATCTTTAGGTTAAACTTTAAACAAATTGAACTCATATTACTTCCTTTTTTTTTTTTTTTTTGTACTTTTGTAATTTTCTCTATTGGACCAGTCTTCTTTTTTTTTATTTTTTTTATTTTTATTCTTTGAGTTTTGAAAGGCTGAAGAGATTATCGTTACCTAATGAACAAGTGACGCCAGAGCGCTTTCTGATTGGAAACCCCCCTAAAATCTAACTGTGAACACCTCTAACATTAGAGAACGAGCAGGCCAAGGGGTGGAAAGCCAGTTTCAGAATCAGGGATGAGGAGGGCGGAGGAGAGCTGATAGCTCTGAGACAGCTGGCTCCCACTGCCCGGGAAACGGGGGAGGCTCTCCGGGCCTGGCTCCACCGTGGGGCGTTAGTGACTGTGTCTGCATATTTTAAGAGATGTTTCAAAGTAATGGCGATCGCATCCGCTGCTCACGGCCATGCTGTTTTAGGGTATTTGAGAATTTTATACAAAACACTGTGGCATCTGAAACCAAAAAGGCTAACACCTTGTTGTGAATTGGGCACTTTTGATTTACGTTTGTTAAAGTTTAATCTGACAACTTTAACATTGTTAAACAAGTGAAGCGATATTAATAATAATACCTTACATTTATAATAGGGTTTTAAAGTTCATAGTGTACTTTCACACAGATTATCTTTTGTGCATATCTCAGCAGCTCTGTGACTGAGGCATGGCAGGTGTTATTAACACTTTTATTGTGCAATATTGACAAGCAGACAAAATATATGATGAGTCCAAGACCAGCTGATTTTTGTTTTCTAAAAGAGGCAGAGAAAATTAAGCACACACACACACACACACTCACATACACTCACACACACACACACACATTCACATACACTCACACACTCACTCCAATCACCATTATAGCCATCAGCAAAAGCAATTTACAGAAGTCTGTATGCCCTATGTTAACCGAAATAGTCCTGCAATAGTAATAGCAGTTTCCGTGCAGAAACAGATTTGTTTACTGTGATATAAAATTACTGTGAGATGCCACCTGGGGAGGTGGCTGAAGAGGACATCAAACGAAGGCCCCGCACACAGAAAGGGCTTTTGCACTCGAAGGCTGTATAGCTCAGAGTGGGTGGAAGCTTGTTCATTGGGCCGTCTTCACTTTCCCTCTCTCTCACTGTTCCCTACCCCACATAATAGACCGGTAAGCCTGTTGAGTCTGATGTTTCCGTTGAAATCTATAATTACCATAGAGCTCAATTTCAGATGCTCCTTGTCTCTCAGCCTGCTGGCTTTGGTGCTGGTCTTCTGGCCAGTTTGTTCACGTCGCCTCACATGGTGTAAGAGCTTAAAGCACTGTGCCAGTTTGACCTTTCCCACAAGACAAAGCCCATATCCCACAGCCTAGCACTCTGTGGCCCTGATTTCAGCAAGCCATTTTATTTTCATTTCACAGCAGGGCCAGAGTTTCCCTACAAGGTTAGTGGGTCCCTCTGCATTTACCCGCTCTATCTTTGTTACTCATTGGCTCTGTTTGGAATGTCCCCTCTCCCCGGGGCATTTGAACCCCCTTGACAACTGTGTTGTATTGGGTCATTAAAACTTAGCTTGTGTCTTCTCCTTTGGAAACACTTTCTGGCTTTCTCTGCTGAAGTTGGCCACCTGCGTCTTTGTGCCCCACAACAGCTCCAGAGTTCCCCAGTGAACCTTGAACATGTGGTTGATGCCTGTTGTACCCATGACACTGTGAGCTCTCTGAGTCTTAGCACCCAGCAGCAACCTAGGGGAAGCCTGGGTTGGCTGGACGTGGGACTTCACTTCACAGTAACTTCATCAGAATCATGACACACACACTTTTTTTGCTAGCTATTCAAAGATACTACTGATTAGGAGCACTCCTGCAGTGGTTTGGAATTTAGGAAGAAAACATTTCCTCTGTCAAAGGATCATTTTCTAATGAACTCAATTAGAAATTTGAAGTAATGGGGAACCTAATTTCTTTCTTTTTCTATAGGAGGGAGGTCAGAAGTATAGACTGCAGGTTAGAGTTCACGTCTACTTAAATAAGAATTTGTGTTTTTGCTGCACTAAAACAATGTGGAGTTTGGTTACCTGCCTAATATAGGATAGTCAGTATAGTCTGCATTCAGTTAGAAGCACTCTTTCGGAGAGATCTGTAAACAGCTTTTTTATTTGTGTTTCAAAAAATTGTCTAGTCTCTTTGTAGTTGCTAGTATATAGGGAATAGTTTCTAGGGCTTATCAGATATATTTCCAAGGAAAACAAAAACAGTTTTTAGGTCTAGTTATTTGGTTTTCACACACATGCCAAGTTGTGATTCTTGTGTCATATTGTATTTGTAATGGTCTCTTACCCTATTTATAGCAGTTAGAAGATGTCTGTTTTCTGTTGCCTATAAAATATTTATGCACGTACATCAACAACTTTTGTACCATAAAGTCATAATTAGTTTTCTATTTTTTTTTTTTATTTTTATTTTTTTCATTTTTCTGAAGCTGGAAACGGGGAGAGACAGTCAGACAGACTCCTGCATGCGCCCGACCGGGATCCACCCGGCACACCCACCACGGGGCGACGCTCTGCCCACCAGGGGGCGATGCTCTGCCCATCCTGGGCGTCGCCATATTGCGACTAGAGCCACTCTAGCGCCTGGGGCAGAGGCCACAGAGCCATCCCCAGCGCCCGGGCCATCTTTGCTCCAATGGAGCCTTGGCTGCGGGAGGGGAAGAGAGAGACAGAGAGGAAAGTGCGGCGGAGGGGTGGAGAAGCAAATGGGCGCTTCTCCTGTGTGCCCTGGCCGGGAATCGAACCTGGGTCCTCCGCACGCTAGGCCGACGCTCTACCGCTGAGCCAACCGGCCAGGGCCATAATTAGTTTTCTATAGCCTTGTTTGTTTGTGTGGGGCAATCAATAGAATTCGTATTTATAATGATAAACTATAGAAAAAAGTCATTATTTCTTCTGAATTTTGAAAATTCCTTTAACAATTTTTAGTCATAAATTTTTATTTTTATGCCATTATAACCATAAATGAGATTTGAAAGATCAAATCTATCATTTAATTTTATAATTACTTTTAAAGAGAACAACAGAATGAGCTTGTATAGTATATTCAAGAATGTGGTATGGAAGGGGATGATAGGATGGGATAAACCTGAAGGGAAGGGGGGAGGGCGCTGTGGGGAGGACGGCAAGGGAGACGTTGAGGGGAATGCGGGGGAGGGGTGGTGCATTCGGGGCAACACTAGAGTCTATGTAAAACACAATGAATTAAAATCAATTTTTAAAAATGTGGTTAAAATGGATATTTAAGTTGATTAAATTTTAATTTTGTGATACATCTTTGAAAAATGAAAATAGTCATAAATATTAACACAGCAACCAAAATAAATTTGTTGTATTGAACTCATACATTTTTTGTGTGTGAGATAATGAAAATAATGTTTGGATTTTCTGTATCATTACTCCTTTATGAAAGAATACTGAGAGTTGACCTTTGTCTTGGATTGTAATTCATTCCATGAACATGCAAAATCATTCATGTGCAGAAGGATTCTTTAGTCTCGCTTTCATTGTTCTCATTAAAAGGAACATAAAATTTTTTGCTTTTTGACTTAGAGATATCACTATATTATTCCACTATGATATCCTATCTTGATATTGAGTGGTAAGAGTTAGGACTATAATCTTGGTTTATTTTATTTTATTTTTTCCCCCTTATACTGTATCTCAGATTTTCATATCATATTCATCCTAGGTATATGGCAGCTTGGGGAATGGAAGACTGAAATGTGGTTTTTATGATTGTTTCTATTTTTTGCATCGCTTTACTGTCAGAGATACATATACTGATAAGTAATTATTATACAATATCAGATAAGGCAGTGAAAGTCACAAATGTCATTTTATTCAGTTTTTGAGACCAAATACCTTAATATAATTAAAAGGTGCTTATCATATAATGGTTAGCTTGGTTTGATTTCTTTATAAATTGTGTTATCTAAAGTTTCCTTTAAGAAACTTCAAGTAATAAAGGGAATATTTTCACAGTCTAAAAAGTTATTAAAAAGGATGTTAAGGAGGAAATTTGGGAGTTGGCTGGAGGATGGGCTAGATGACCTTTTAATGTTCTTTATTCTCAGAGATTCTAAGATTCCAGTGATAGGCTAAAGGAAAATCTAAGAAATACTGGTCTTCTTAGTTAACAGTGTGTTTGTTTGTTATTGTGTCCTAGACTGCCTCTTTAAGGTGTGCCCTATGAATCGATATTCTGCCCAGAAACAATACTGGAAAGCTAAGCAAGCCAAACAAGGGAACCACACTGAAGCAGCCTTGCTGAAAAAATTACAGGTAAGGACCAGGCTTCTGTTTGTCTGGCTTAGGCTGGTCCATGCGCAGCAATAACAACAGACCTATTTCGTAGCCTCCTGATTTCCCTCAGTACATAGACATTTACAATAGTTGTGGCAACATACTGAAACTGGAATGGACTTTTAAGTGACAGGGTGTGACTGCTGATTTCCTAGTGTGTAGGTAATACACTCCTGCTGCTGTTTTTTAGGGAGTGCCAGACTAATTCAGAGATTCGTATCACACTAGAAACCAATTCAGAATCTCTGTAGGACTGTCAAATCCAGTTATATTTTATTTTACTTGGCATAGAACTTAATTTTTTTTTTTTTCAAAGACTAGAAAAAAATATCTAGTGTTTCTGATTTGGGCTGAGTGTGAGTTTGATAGGACTTAATTTGTGTCATTACAATTTCTGTTATTTTCAGAATTGAAACTGTATTTTGAGACTTTTGAAATTCATCTACTATCCTGGTTGGTTTCTCTAGCAGTTTTCCTTCTGAAAGTAATTATAAGACCACAGAGCCTAGTACTTTTCTGAAATTTCCAATATTAAAGCATCCCAAGATATTGTTGGCTACTTTTCAGCATTAAATTGAGAGAATTATTGAACCATATATATATGTATATGTATATATGTATATATATATAAATTTGTGACAAATAGAGAGAGAGGGACAGATAGGGACAGACAGACAGAAAGGGAGAGATGAGAAGTGTCAATTCTTCACTGTAGTTCCTTAGTTTTTCATTGATTGCTTTCTCATATGTGCCTTGACCTGGGGCTACAGCTGAACGAGTGACCCGTGGCTCAAGCCAGCGACCTTGGGCTCAAGCCAGCGACCATGGGGTCATGTCTATATCCCATGCTCAAACCAGCGACCCTGTGCTCAAGCTGGTAAGCCTGCACTCAAGCTGGCAAGCCCGTGCTCAAGCCGGCAACACTGAGGTTTTGAACCTGGGTCCTCTGTATCCCAGTCCAACACTCTATCCACTGTGCCACTGCCTGGTCAGGCTGCATTATATTTTAATTATGTACTTAATTATTGCTCCCCCACCCCAAGCACCAAGAGTAAATCAACCACCCTGTTTTATTCATGGTTGTATTCTTTCTTCTCTTTGTTCCTGAAAACCCTCTTATTTCTTTGTCATTTATTGTAGCCTTTTACTGTGTTTCCACACTGAATATTTGATAATCATTTTATAGCATGCAGCAGAACTGGAACAAAAGCAAAATGAATCAGAAAATAAGAAACTATTGGGAGAAATTGTGAAATACAGTAACGTTATACAAGTAAGTGGTGATTTACTTTTTCATAAAAGAGGTGACTTCTTTATGGGTAATCTGCATTTGGTAGAAATGCCTAAAAGCATTACAATTTGGGGGTACAGTTGGTGGGAATTAGAGATGTTGTGATATTTTCAGTTGGCACTCGGCACACTATTCTGTGTGTTTGGGAATAAAAATGCTGTAACCGCATAAAGAAGTGAACTTCTCTAAATGTATGCACAAGTTATTACAGCAAAAGGAGAAAGATGGGCAAACCTAATTTCTAAGCCTGTAATAAAATAGTCCTTTAGTATTAATGGGACTAATATGTAACATAGGAACCTGTGCTTTTTTATTTTGTAGGGAGTGGAAAGTTTTCAAATTATACTTTTAGATGGAAATTGTCCATAACTTATTAGAAGATCTTCTATTTCAGTTAGTGTACACGCTGATTTATCCCAGCCCCATTCCTTTCTTGTGCTTCTCTTAGACATTTTAACTTTTTACTTGGTTGTTTGTGAATATATGCCCCACCTTGTTCCCAAAGGAATGTAAGGCATTTTCAGAAACACACGCCACATAGCAAAATAAGAGAAATAAATAAGGCAACTGGGTCAAAGGGAAGATTATGGTTGAATAAATAAGATGAAGTCAGGAGTGAGACATGTTTATAAAAACCAGGTTGTAAGGTTGGGTAAACTTTGACGCAAAGCCTTTCCTTTGCCCACTTAGCTATAAGGGAAGCATGCTATCTGACAGCATTCCCATCTGTGGTCCATACCATAGACATAGATCTAAATCAGAGGTCTAGAAGCATAAACATTCCCAAGAGGAAGACCACAGAAGTATTTCTAAATGAGCTCTCATAAAGAGGACACTGTTTAATATAGTAAACAATAGCCTTAATAACTTTCTTTTAGTAAATACTGTAGTGAGGCATTTCATAGAGCTGTTTTAAAAATAGCCTCTCTCTCTCTTCCCGTCTCTTTCAAAAAAAAAAAAAAAGCCCTGGCTAGATAGCTCAGGTGGTTTAGAGCGCTGTCCTGATGTACCAAGGTTGCAGGTTCAATCCTTGCTCAGGGAATAAACAAGAATCAAACAATGAATACATCAGGGGTCCCCAAACTTTTTACACAGGGGGCCAGTTCACTGTCCCTCAGACTGTTGGAGGGCTGGACTAAAAAAAAACTATGAACAAATCCCTATGCACACTGCACACATCTTATTTTAAAGTAAAAAAACAAAATGGGAACAAACACAATATTTAAAATAAAGAACAAGTAAATTTAAATCAACAAACTGACCAGTATTTCAGTGGGAACTATGCTCCTCTCACTGACCACCAATGAAAGAGGTGCCCCTTCCAGAAGTGCGGTGGGGGCTGGATAAATGGCCTCAGGGGGCCGCATGCGGCCTGAGGGCCGTAGTTTGGGGACCCTTGGAATACATAAATAAGTGGGACAAAAATTGGTGTTTCTCCCTCCGCCTACCCCCTAAAATGAATAAATAAATATTAAAAAAATAAAAATAATATCCCTGATATTTTGTTAATTGACCAAGGGAAAAATGTCAGAGTGTAGGACAATCAAAGCAGTTCTGTGAGGAGACAAGATGAGGGAGCCTTGGTCCACAGTTCCCTGAATGTATGAGTTAATCTAAGGATAGGTTAAGTGATACCCTGGGGCTGCATGCCCCTTGGACAATCCTCCATAAATATAGAGTTTCTCTTAACAAAGTTTTGATTAATATTAAGTGCCAGCAAGAGGAGCTTATGTTTCTTGTCAAGAACCTAAGTGCCGATATTGCATGGTCAGCTAGGGGCTGATGCATGGGCTTTCTCTAACATGGTGGATGGATGCCAAAGTAGGGTTGGCCCATAAGGGTTTTCACTCGCTTGTGATAAAATGAGAGCCAAGGATATTATAACAAATTTTTTCAAAAAGCTGGTTTCTTTTTTCAGTTAAAGAATTGTTCTTTATTTTGAGATATTTCCTCGTTATTGTGAGAACTTAAATCACCATTCTTTTTTGAAATAGTTATAATAATGGAGAGGAAGCTTATTTGTTTTCGTTTTCGTACTTCATAAATTTTGTCCATGGAAGGCAAAAAAATCCAAGAAATAGTGCTTAGAAGGGGTGGGCTCAGCCTCCTCGTGTGAAAGGACAGCCTGGGTAGGTGGTGTGTCCGCCTCCTGACAGAGGAAGTCAGAGCTGTCTGTGGGCAGGGTGGTTGTTAATACTAAGTGGGTCAGTGCATAATGCTACTTTTGTGGGTTTGCTTTAGTATATTTTGTTTTTTGTGGCTGTGCAGGAATTGAGAAAGGATGCAGTTTGGGGGAACTTTCAGGTCTTTGGAAAGCCTGATTTTATCCTATTATTTATAATTAAGTGAAAAATCAGTCAGAGGTGTACCCTGGTTTTCTTCATTTGCCCACTTCATTATGAAGCAGAATTGAGGTGGAGGTGAAGAGCAACCCAAAGAGGTCAACTTGGGAAGTTAGTGAGTTTGAATAGAGCTTTGTTTAATCTTTACCCCAAGCTGTTTATGTGGGCACATAATATATGTATAAATGTATGCATGTCTCTAACAGAGGAGATAAAAAACCAGGTGGTATAATCCATGTCTTTTCCCTACAGCTACTACATATAAAAAGCAACAAGTATCTGACTGTCAACAAGAGACTGCCTGCCCTGCTGGAGAAGAACGCCATGCGTGTGTCCTTGGATGCTGCCGGAAACGAGGGGTCTTGGTTTTATATTCATCCCTTCTGGAAGCTGAGAAGCGAGGGTGACAATGTACGTAAATATAAAATTAGGAGAAAAACTGTGTTTATAAAGACAGTAATTCTTCACAAGTCAGAGAATCCCTAAAGTAAACAGGAAATAGGGTTTTCAATCTTCCACATACTATTTTTATATTAATATCTTTGATAGGTTAAAAGCATTTATTTGTAATACAAATTATGCTCTGGAATTATAAAAAACACAAAGTTTCAATTAATTTCATGTCGTCTTCCAGCTAGAATTTGTATGCAAGAACTTCAGTAACCTTATTGTTGGCTGAGCCTTAGAGAGGCAGAGTTGGCTCCTCTGCTTAATCAGCAGGAAGCCTGGCTGTAAGGAGAAAGCTCTGCTTGGAAAATACCGTCTCCTGCTTTGAACTGATAGAGGAACAGTGAGTCATGACAGTGTTTCATTTACTGGTTCTGCGGTCTGCGGTTTGTAGTCTGTACATCTTAATAGGTGGGTCACGTATGAGGAGCTGTAGACTGGCACCTGCTCGTTGATGACATTTCACATATCTTGTGGAATATGTGCATATTATGTCATGTAAATTTTGGTTGTTGCTAAAATATATTCTGCTACTTTATAGAGAAAATAATCACATGAAATTATTCAGTAGGATCCATAGTAAGATAGTTTTGTGTGTCATAAAATAGCAGGCGATAGTCCCTAGCACTTGAGCGATGTGGAATAGAGGTTGGTGGTTGACAGTGAATACTAAATAACTTTCCTAAATAAAATACCTTGCAAAAAATTGGGGCAGGTAACCAAGAAAAATAGTTGAGATTTTAAAAAAAATGAATATTTTAAGTTCAGAACAATATAAAAATATAATTATCTTGACAGTTTTCTCAATTACATTTTAAATGTGTTGGGTCTACGGCCATACCACCCTGAACGCGCCCGATCTCGTCTTAAATGTGTTGGATATTTCCTGTCTTAGAAATGTCTTCTTTTATAGTGAATCTATTTTTGCAGTGAATTTCGAAGTACAAAGTCAGTTCTACAGGATGAAAGCTTCATGGCTTAATTGGTTAATAAATGACCTGGTGATGCCGTCCTTAGGTAAGGTGTGGGCGCAGCACGGCACACAGCAATGGAATGCGCTTAAGTCTTGTGTTGATTCCTCAAGAAACCAGTCTTACTTTTTTTTGGTATCAAGTGATGTCACTGTGAGCATGAGTTATATTTTAATTTTAGTAGGAAGTTAATTACAATCAACTCTCAATTATTCAGGGACTGATTATGTTTATGAACAACCTAATGTCTTCTGATGCCCTTTCTTGGAGGGGTTTGCTCCCCTCCCCAGCCCCGCACTGAGTAGTGTCCCTGTCTGTAGGTGGTTAATGAAAATTAAATGTCAAAACACACAAAACCTGAGCTCGAGCTCTGAAGGAATGCTATGAAATGATTGGAAATCAGGCCATTAGATTGACTATAGATTTTCTTAATGCATTCTATCCAGTTCATTTCTCTATTCTGTCTGTTCCTTGACCTGCTTCCAAATGCCTTTACAGTGTCAACAGAGAGTTGAATGTAATAAACTATTTCAAAGAATTAGTTGTATTGGGGAAGTAAAAACAAACTACTGCCCCAACACTCTATCTTGGTGGAAATGGACATTATAATTGTTAAGTGCAATGCAAATTCTTCTTATATGGATGTGCTCCACAAAGCATGGCTAAGACAACCTTCCACATTGCTTTTTTGCTTAAATGGTTCACTGTTGAAGCTCAGCACTGTGTAGCTGTTGCGTGTGAGTCAGGGTGCTGTGGAAGCATCAGCACAGCCACAGCCCTGCGTTCAACACTTAACTCATTGTATTGTAATGCTCATTTTCTTCCCTAAGAATAGGCAGCGTCCCCCCCCCGCCCCCCAAATAAGCCTACTCTATTTTATTGGAAGCAAATGCAAATACTGTCACTTCACAATAAGTGATTTAATATTTACTGATTTTCTTTAGAAGCATGCTAAACTAAGAAGAGAGAATTGTAAGGTTCAAATGTCCTTTAAAATTATATCTTACTATTTAGCAATTACCTTTAGGTTGCAAGTATCCAGGTAGGTGTTTGGTGCCTGAAATGAAATGCAAGAACGAGACTGGGCAGAAAAATGCTCATTTCTTCAAAAAAATCAATGGTTTCCACCATTTAAGATCACCTTTGTCATATGTCTTACAGAATTGTGGGGTAATTTTGGGGGAAAAGTAGATTCATGAAGATTCCTCAACTTTCAGCTAGAAATCCTTGCTTGCTGTTGAGTAGTTAGCAAGTCACTGGGGACAACCTTGGGCAGAGTATGTAAATGTTTTATTTCCATTTATCTTCCCATAATTGAGTAGTTAATTTTTCTTTTTCTTTTTTTTTTTTTTTTACAGAGACAGAGAGGGATAGGAAGGGACAGACAGACAGGAATGGAGAGAGATGAGAAGTGTCAATCATCAGTTTTTTGTTGCAACAAATGTTGTTCATTGATTGCTTTCTCGTATGTGCCTTGACCGCGGGTCTTCAGCAGACCGAGTAACCCCTTTCTCAAGCCAGAGACCTTGGGTCCAAGCTAGTGAGCTTTGCTCAAACCATTTGAGCCCACGCTCAAGCTGGCGACCTCGGGGTCTCGAACCTGGGTCCTTCCACATCCCAGTCCGACGCTCTATCCACTGCACCACCACCTGGTCAGGCTGAATAGTTAATTTTTCATTTTTAATTTTAATCTAAGAAGATATTGGTTCTTTACCATGATGGTAGATTTTAAAAGTGAGAAAAGGAAAGACTTCTTTTATTTGAGAGGAAAATTCAACTCTTAGGGAAAGAAACTCTTTAAATGGCCAGTTGATTTTCGCTGTTTGGAAAACATTGCTTTGGGTTTATAGCAAAGGCAGGACAAAACTCTGAGGTTTTTGGTTTCTACTGCAGTCTTCATTTCACCTTACCAGGTGCCACTTCAAAAGAATGGTTGCTGGCCCTGGCCAGTTGGCTCAGTGGTAGAGCGTCGGCCTGGCGTGCCAGAGTCCCGGGTTTGATTCCCGGCCAGGGCACACAGGAGAAGCACCCATCTGCTTCTCCACCCCTCCCCCTCTCTTTCCTCTCTGTCTCTCTCTTCCCCTCCCACAGCCAAGGCTCCATTGGAGCAAAGATGGCCCAGGCACTGAGGATGGCTCTGTGGCCTCTGCCTCAGGTGCTAGAATGGCTCTGGTTGCAACTGAGTGATGCCCCAGATGGGCAGAGCATCGCCCCTGGGTGGGCGTGCCAGGTGGATCCCGGTCGGGCGCATGTGGGAGTCTGTCTGACTGCCTCCCTGTTTCCAACTTCAGAAAAATCCCCCCCCCCAAAAAGAATGGTTGCTAATGGCATTAGAATATTCTTCATTTTCAGTAAAATCCCGGCTTGAATCTCACATGGCTGTTATATACAATCAACAGAAGTGCTTTTAGAATTGCAAATTTTTTAAAGGTGTTTGTGAATGAAAATGAATCTATCTTTATCCTCCCTCAAGTTCAGCATTTAATGCACCGCTTCTCAGAAGGCACCTGACTTCCATCAGTGGGTCAGACCTCATGCTGCATGCACTCTTCTGAGAGCACCAAGTTCCATATTTACCAAGTTACCTAATTAGGTATCTATTCTTTGAAAATAGGAACTGTTTCTTAACCGCTTTTGTATTCTTCCTGGCACCTCTTACTGTACTTTTGTATTTCTTGTGATGGGCATATTGTCTGTTTTATTTGAAAGTCTTATTCAGCTTGTTCCGTCAAAGTAATCAGGTACCTGACTGAGAACCTGGAAATGACTGAATTAATGTTAGTTTCTCTTTGTGAATTCTGTTCTTGAGAAACCTGAGGGTTTGGAACATTGTGACTGTGGGCTGGTCTTTTAAAAATATGTCATAAAAATAAAAAAAATAAAAATATAAGTCATTATGGGTGGTGTTTTTAAGTACATATAACATGTGGATTGGCTCAAAGTTTACAAACAACTATAGTAAAATACATAGTAAGACAGAGCAGTGAATATTGATGCAACCAATAGTATTTTTTTTAATTGGAAGGACTTGGCTAAAATATAAAATTTACATTTAGCAATTTATTGGCTAATGTTTACTTTGGTTCAGATAACAATAACATATTAAACCAAACCTAATTGTTCTTTAAGAAATGGGATGACCAGATGTAGCACTGGCAGGAAGTGGTGACGCGTCCGATTATTTATAGTGGGGCGACTGCTTGGAACTGTATGTGGCTCTGAGATGTAGAACTTCTTTGGTGTTATTATCATTAGCAATGACAAGTTTAACAAATTATTTTCAAAGATGTTGGAGATAAGTTTATGTCATGTTGACTTTGACAGGTTCTTGTTTATATTTAAGTTTTAAAAATATAAATTCACGGTTCAAAAGAGAAAACAATATAAAGATACATCATCAAAGTCTTCTCCCCAGTTCCCACCCCTCTTCCAGTTAGCCACCAGAAGGATTTCTTATGCATATATTTTACTCCCTCCTTTTTTTTAAATACTAAACAGCCCAACTCTGCCCCCTCATCCTCTCACTTAACAGTGTTTCTTGTTGATCTTTCCTTTTCTGGACATAGAGAGCTGCTATGATGGGTCCTTGTGAGTCACGTCATCTGACTGATGATGGACTTTTGAAGGCAGGGTGAAATCATATGGTACTTGTCTTTCTCTGACTGGCTTCTTTCGCTTAGCATAATACTCTCCAGGTCTATCCATGCTGTCAGAAAAGGCCAGTTCTTTTTTTTTTTTTTTTTGTGGCCAAGTAGTATTCCATTGTGTAAATGTATCACAGCTTTTTTATCCACTCATCTACTGATGGACACTTGGGCTGCTTCCAAATGTTGGCTATTGTAAATAACACTGCAGTGAACATAGGGGTGCATATATGTGAAATCTAATGAACAAAATGAACTAACAGACAAAATAGAGACAGATCATAGATAGAGAGCAGGCTGACAGCTGTTGAGGGTGAGGCTGGGTGAGGGGGCTGGAAGGATTGAGTAAAAAGAACAAAAAAGAGAAAAAAACTCATGAACACAGACAACCATGTGTTTATTGCTGGTGGGGGGAGGTGGAGGAGGGTGTGGGGGGATAAACGGTGATGGATGGAGACTTGCCTTGGGGAGTTGAACGCACAGTATACAGAAGATGTGTTGTAAAATTCTGCACCTGAAACCTGTATAATTTTGTTCATCGGTATCAGCCCAATAAATGGAATTAGGAAGGCAGGGTGATGTATAGAAGCTATCTCTGCAAACTGAAGAACAGCCTTTCTTTCCTCAATTAGTGAGAGTCAGACTTCTCTATCCTATTTGAATCTCCAGATATGTGACAGCAATGCCATATATGAATGTAAATTCCTGTGTATAATCTATAAAATGGTTAATTTTATTGAGATTCTGTTTCTTAAGGTCTTGGTCTAGGTCAAGATGCAGGGAAAAGTTCTGTCTATTGTTGTTGTCTAAGCCCTACTTTGTTTTTCAGTTATCTATCAAGCTCATTTTTCTAATACTCAGTTGTTATGAAGTGTGCAAAGGGAAAGTTTGTTTTCATTTTCAAGGTGGTGAGCCAGTCTATAAATGAGAGTGTAGGCATTACAAAAATAAGTCTTTTATGGAACTTAACAATAGAGGTAACTTTAATGTCTATAAAATTAAATTGTTCATTATTATCATTAGGAAAATACAACTTAATTTTCCTGCATTTTAAGTTATAAATAAAAGTACTTGAAGATAAAACAGATGATAGCATAAATAAAAAATATTAACTTAGACTTACTTCTCTAGAGCATTTTTCCTGTAACCAAGTTTAATTTTTACTTAAAAATGAACACCAGGATTAAGGAACAATATTAGTTTGGGATGTTGAAGGTAAAAATTGAACCAGATGCCCAAGGCTCAAACAACAAACATAGTTCTACAAGGTCATACCTACCTCTGTATTTCCTGAATCCAGATGATATTAGAATGTTTAATAAACTTCTGAGATGATATAGGTAAGATCCAATTTAACAGATCTGTTTTTGATTCCAGAAATAGCCCAAATGTATGTCAGTATCTACTTCTACTAGACGTGGTCCTACTAAGTATTTAGGCAGATTGGTTTTTGTGGCAGCTGTATCTGTTCTCTGTATCTGCTGTGCACATATCATAAGACACATGTGGAGGAATAATGACATATTTATCCATGTTAAGAAGGCTCTAACTGAAATAGGAGACTAATAATAAGAGAACCTACACTGGCTTTGTGAATTCAGGAGTGATGGGCACTATGGGGCATGATTACATGATCATTTTTACTTCAAAGATGAGTTTTACTTCAAAGAGAAAAAGAATTGAACTGAAATTTCTATGGATGGTAAACAAGCCAGGTGTTAGGTCAATAAGGAGGGTTTTTATGTAATTATTTTTAGCTTTAGTGTCGCAGCAAAGATCCATGCAGTATCTCAATTGCAGCTTATTTCTAATTCCTAGATTGTTGTGGGCGATAAAGTTGTTCTGATGCCTGTGAATGCAGGACAGCCGCTACATGCCAGCAACATCGAGCTGCTGGATAACCCAGGGTGCAAAGAGGTACGTTCAGGGGGAAAGGAAGTGAACTTGCTGATTTTTTTCATGAGAGAAAAATGGATATATAGTTTCTTTCATGGTTTTCTTTTTTTTCCTTTTTCTTTTCGTAAGTGAGAAGCGGGGAGACAGAGAGACAGACTCCTATATGCACCCTGACTGGCATCCCCTCGGCAAGCCCCCTATGGGATGACGTTCTGCCCATCTGGGGCTGTGGCTCTGTTTTCGGCAGAGCTATTTTTTTTAGCTCTTGAGGCGGAGGCCATGGAACCATCCTCAGTGCCCAGGGCCAACTTGCTCCAACCATGCTGCTGGAGGGGAAGAAAGAGCTAGAGAGAAGGGAGAGGGGAAGGGGAGGGGTGGAGAAGCAGATGGTCACTTCTCCTGTGTGCCCTGACCAGGAATCAAACCCAGGACAACCACATGCCAGGCTGATGCTCTACCCCTGAGCAAACTGGCCAGAGCCTCATTGTTTTCATAAGCTTAATTTCAGTTATACTAATTAATACTCACAAATAGTGATTGTTATTTTCAGATAGTCCTTGGAATACATTTGTGTTGTCCAGAGTTGCTTTTTTTCATTTCTTACTATGTAGTTGAGGTAATAATTTCTAGTATAACATGTATTTTGTATTCCTATAACTTAAAATTTCTTTATGAATAGGTAAATGCTGTTAATTGCAACACTAGCTGGAAAATCACTTTATTCATGAAATACAGTTCCTATCGGGAGGATGTGCTGAAAGGAGTGAGTATGTGCTACACAGAACATTTGCTGGAAGAATCGAAGGTGGTCTTACTGAACTTCTGGATGCAGAACCTGTGCATTCACTGATGTTTATCATTTAGAGCAGTGTTTTTCTTTTTCTTTTTTTTTTTTTTTTTTTGTATTTTTCTGAAGCTGGAAACGGGGAAAGACAGTCAGACAGTCTCCCGCATGCGCCCGACCGGGATCCACCCGGCACGCCCACCAGGGGCGATGCTCTGCCCCTCCGGGGCATCGCTCTGTCGCGACTAGAGCCACTCTAGCACCTGGGGCAGAGGCCAAGGAGCCATCCCCAGCGCTCAGGCCATCTTTGCTCCAATGGAGCCTCGGCTGCGGGAGGGGAAGAGAGAGACAGAGAGGAAGGAGAGGGGGAGGGGTGGAGAAGCAGATGGGTGCCTCTCCTGTGTGCCCTGGCCGGGAATCGAACCCGGGACTTCTGCACGCCAGGCCGACACTCTGCCACTGAGCCAACCGGCCAGGGCGAGCAGTGTTTTTCAACTAGTGCGCTGCATGAAGTTCTAAAGTATGCAGTATCTGAATGTTTAGTCAAGGGCTCTGACCTCTTTTCCCTTAGACTATCAAATAAAAAAATGACCACAGTCAACATAACAATAGTTGTTCAATGTGAACGAATCACAATTATATATATTTTTTGTTAGATCAGCAAAAATATATTTTTTGGTGTCTCACAGAATTTTAGTAATTAGTTTATTTGTGCCATGAGATGAAAAAGGTTGAAAATCACTGGTTTAGAGTGTCACTATAAACCTATAAACCCAGAATGCAACTGTATACTCACTATGAGTGTTTCATTGAGTTTCCCCTTCTATATTTTGAATTGCATTAATAATCATTAAGAGCCAAGTAGAGTATCAAAGCCAGAAAGATACACCTGCTTTTTATGTATGATGGTCACATATTTCTTGGAAATACAGTTTTCTTGATTTGTTTTCCTAGGGTGACGTTGTTAGATTGTTTCATGCAGAACAAGAGAAGTTTCTGACCTGTGATGAATATGAGAAAAAACAGCACATCTTTCTTCGTACAACCCTGCGTCAATCGGCCACTTCTGCTACGAGTTCTAAAGCACTCTGGGAAATAGAGGTGTGTAAAAGATTACTTGGCTTTTCATAACTATATCAATAAGACAAGATTCAATAGGCTGATTGTTTTATTGTAAGCTTCATTTATAATAGGCCAATAAAACAATAATTTTTGTGAACTGACTTAAACCTCTTCATTGCTGTGATTGATTTGCAATCAAAGTTACTACTTCTTTAACTGTCCTCTGGGGAGTTTCCCTCCCTCTTGTTTAATGCAGATATATATGTAATTTTGCTTTTTAAAAGTCCATTGTGAGATGTTTGCTGTCAAGATGATTAAGACTGAAGACCGTGTGCTTCACATGGCATAGGAATTAAGATGGAGCAGGCGACTCACTTTAAGTGACATCAGAACTACCATCACCGCAAAGAACATTTAGCTCTTTTGGGGATGCCATTTACTTCTACTGGGATGAGGAGATCCATAGTTAAGAATTTATTTAACCTTTTGAAAAGTATCTTTTTTAAATGTTCCAATATGGTAGAGTAATTAAGAAAATGTAAGAGAGGGATTTTTCTTTAAAGAACCTTTTATACAATGGAGGAGAGAAGGTATGCATGATCACTCATAAGCAAGCCAACGTCTGATAAAGTCCATCTTGATTTAATGGACATCAGGTTTATTCAGTGGTTCTCAACTGCTGTAAGCCCATCACTCCCCTTTACAGCATATATTCTCTGATATTTCCTTTAATATCCTAAAGTGAAATTCATAGGTAATACTATCTGTCTATTCTTATGATTAAAAATTAATAAAATGCCCAACTTCTAGTATTAAGGAGAAATAAAACATTAATTTATAATTAAATAATATGTATTTCAACATGTGATACCCATGCTAGAAGGTACGATATTTATACCTGTCCTTGATGGGTAATGGGAGAAGTGGTAAATGAAGAGGATAAGAACATTCTATATGAAGACAGCAGAATGAAAGAGCCAGAGGTACTCGTGGACCTAAGTCATCTTGCATTAGGAGAATTAATAACAGGACGTACTTACTTGTACATGAATAAGAAAAGAGGGAAATAACCTCTTTACTTGAATTGAAATAGGGATAATAAGGCAAATTACAGACTATTGAAACAGAAAAATGAAGAAATGATGTTTCTGTGAACGAGCTGAGCCCTAATTATAAGTGTCACATCAAAATAATTCTCTTAAGTTATGATGTGGTTTGAGATAGCACAAAGAACATATTTTGTATCTTGAAATCCACTCCCTGTTGAGGCACTCCTTCAGCCAGTAGCATTCAGGAGAGACCATATCCTTCAATAGGTGACAGGGAATTGAGAAGGTGTTGGGAAGACAACCATCACTCAGAATTCTGCACAACTTTTCTTAGCATGGTAAGACTTGGAAGATAAGTCACCTGAAATTAAATTCATAATTAAAAGATGCATTTTCACACTATAAATATCCCCCAATTTAAATACTATAGTGATAGCAATAATGAGAGATGTTATTTTAGAACTTTATTAATTAAATACAGCAATAAAAAGGTCATACCATGACTTCCCTATACAGTGAGTTTCCTGCATGTCATGTGTCTCTGCCAATTTGATGTTTCTCTTTGTTAAAAGGAGTTTTGAATCTTCTTTCTAGTATATTTGCTATTAATTTTATAGCTTTTGCTGAAACTGTACTACTGTGCTGAAATCCGTTTCAACAAAATGCTTAGTTGTAAATGCTATAACCCACTGAGCAGTTAGAATGGAGAGTGAATAAATTATTCAGTGATTTTGAGATGCCTTGAATTCATTTAAGCTTCTCTCTTCATAGTATAGTTCTCTTAAATTATTGGACTTTTCATATAGTGTGATTTTGTACCAAAGTACAGTATTACCAATTTATATTTGTAGTAGGTTTTTCTCTGTAGGAGATTTGAAAAATGTAGGTAGTGACATATTTCTGTGTCAGTCAGGAAGCTGAGCATCAGGTGTTTCAAAAGAGGTACAATGGTACTTTGACACACGAGCACTTTAAATCACAAGTAATTTGAGAGACGAACAGTCACTAGCGGGATTTTTTTGCTTTAAGTCATGAGCGAATATTTGAATCACGAGCTTCCGCCACCCTCCACTAGATGGCCTGCCAAATGTTCAGAAAGGGAGAAAGAAACGAACTTCCATGGAAAGGTTTTTGTTGAAACAGCCTCTAAGTGAAAGCGAGGAAAGTGGTGAAAAGCCAAAAGTCAGTGAAGAAAATATGATTAAGCAAAGTAAAAAAATACCAATTAGGTTTAGCAATAAAGTTACATATCATACATAGTGTGTAAGTTAAATTTTGCAATTAAATATAGCAGTAAGTGTGCAGAGAGTGAGTTATATTAAGCGGTAGTGCACAAAATGAAAACCTCCTCCTCCAGTCTCCTCCCCCTCTGCCAGCCTGACCTTGAAGGTAAATACACTTCATAAACCAGTTTATTTCTTTACATTCTCTCTTATTATGTATATATACATATATATGTATTTGTTATTTATAAAGTACATTTTCTTATTTACAAGCATATAAAACAAAGAATTTGTGTGGTTTTTGAGGGCTGGAATGGATTAATTGCATTCCCATTAATTTAAATGGGGAAATTCGATTTGACACACGAGCAAATTGAGTCATGAGCTCGGCCATGAAACGGAATTAAACTCGTGTATCAAGGCACCACTGTATTTACTATAGGAAATTAGGTTTAAGCATTATTGGAAGGACCGGATGGGAAAAACACGTGGGAGTAGTGGTCTTATCTGAAGGTCTGGCAGCATAGTAACCCTCTCCTGCCCCTCCTCTGAGTTGCAGGCTTCACCTCCTGTGCCTCCGGAGTCCACGTGGACATGGTGTTAATAGTAAGCACACGTGGAAAAGGCCAAGAATTAATTTAGTCCTGTCCTCCAGGCCTGTGCATTTGTGGTTCTCTCTGCTGCAGTGACCTCTTCCAGTCTCTCTGCGTGACTGTCTTATCCGTATGTCCTGGTTTCAGCTCACACATCATCTCCTCATGCCACGTGTGCACGCACTGTCATATGCTGATTGTCATATCTAAAGTAGCCTTCCCTAGTTCCTCAGTCATGCCTCTCTTTACTTCCTCCTGGCACTTGCCACATCTTATTTACTGAAAGCACTAGTCTTATTCATTGCTGTGTCTCTATTGTCTAGAAGACTACCTGGCATACTGTAGGTTTTTAATGCTGTCTGTTGTATGAATGTTTGAACAGCAGATGGGGGCTCCACTGTATTTCCAGTTTGGCCTGGGAAACCTGTCTTTTGGCGTAAGGCTGTGTTTCAGTTGTAAGGCATGAGCATCACGCATGCGCAGTGAGTTTATGCTTATGTCCTTTGTTCATTTATGGGGAATTTTGTTTTTCTGCCATATTGTCCTCTCACAAAAACATGTATTAGATTTGACAAGTTAGCATTAACAGGTGGGCACCCTGTGTCCACTGTTGGCATTTGCTTGCTGGGTACATGAAAATATTTTAGCCATGATTACCATTGCTCTTCTTGTCTGTAGGTGGTTCATCATGACCCGTGCCGTGGGGGTGCAGGGCAGTGGAACAGCCTGTTCAGATTCAAACACCTCGCAACTGGGAACTACCTAGCGGCAGAGGTAAGACAAACGGTGCAGTGTTAGGAGGTCTCTGGCTCGGAGATCGTGAAAGAGGCACTTAGGTTTTCTAAAGTATATATTTGAAGGAACAAGTACAATAAGGAACATGTTACAGATTTCATTATTGGCTATCATGCTCTGGGTTGTCACTTAAAATTTTCTTAAAATATAAATGTTAACTGAAGCATTAAAATAATCTTTGTCTTAAAATTAAACAACAGCAGCGGAACCTTGGGGATTGGTTTCCTGTAAGGTCAACTGCAGTAGGGTATCTGATTCACACATATATGTGATTAGTTCAAAAATTTTCCATGTAGCTTCACTCTTTCAGAATATCTGCATTGGACAGAAGTTAGTTCATTGTGGCTGTAGTATAGTCTAGATAGTTTCGGGCTTACCCTCAGTGGCCATGCTTTCACTGTTCGGTGGCTTTTACTATTCAAACCATTGGAGAGGAAGCGGTTTTCTTCCTGAGATGTGGAACTGTCTAAAAACTGTCAACAAAAATGGTAGAAACATATAGGGTCTTTTCTTTCTCCACTAAAAGCATATTGACAATCAGATAGATATAAAGGATGCAGAGAAGTAAAAGCGTAGACATTTTAGAAATGATTTGATTAAAGTTTGTTTTTCCAATTTGAAATACTTGTTTGTGGATGTATGAAAATATTCATTCATTCTACTCTCCTCAACTTTGTCAACTTAAAGTTTCTTTTAGTTGAAACCAGAATTTGGTCGTAGAGTTTTTGGTATTACTTGCCTAACTTTTGGTTTTGGATATGAGGGAGAGTAAGAGTGTGGGGCTGGAGAACTGATGAGAAAATGGTGTGGGAAACAGGAAGTTTCTATAAACATGCTGACCCCTGTCTAACGTAGCACCCAACCTCATGACCCTCTTCATCCTATTAATCTGTGATAATTTTCTTCATAGTGTTTACCACTATCTGATTTATTGTGCATTTTCTATTATATGCATATATTATAGTTCTCTGTCAGATGTATGTTTTCTTAAGTCAGGGAATTTTATTTTATTCTTTTAAGATCACCACCGTTTCTCCAGCACCTAGGACAGTGCCTAGAACATAGAAAGCATTTGATGAATATTTTTGGAATGAATGAAAGAACATAAAGAACCTACTTAAGCTTCTACCTCTATAATCTTAAAGCAGGGGTCAGGAACCTTTTTGGCTGAAAGAGCCATGAACGCCACATATTTTAAAATGTAATTCCATGAGAGCCATACAACGACCCGTGTATGTTACACGTTATCCAATAAAAATTTGGTGTTGTCCCAGAGGACAGCTTTGATTGGCTTCAGCCACCCACAACCATGAACATGAGTGGTAGGAAGTGAATGGATTGTAATACATGAGAATATTTTATATTTTTAACATTATTTTTTTATTAAAAATTTGGGAGCCAGATGCAGCCATCAAAAGAGCCACATCTGGCTCACTAGCCATAGGTTCCCGACCCCTCTCTTAGAGGATGGGAAGAAGAATTTAGAGATTTGTATCTGAGATCATTTGAACCACATTTGGGCAAATGAATCTCTCTAAGCTTCAATATCCTCTTTTGGAAAATGGGATAATCACAATACTTATATAATAAGATTATTAAGAGAATTAAATGAGGTAAAGTGCTTGGCACAGTTTGTGGCTCATGGTAAGCATCCAGTAAGTGATGCCAGCATGACAATTTTATTATATGGTAAATAGGGATTGTTCCTTTATAAATACCTGACTCATTATTTATGAATCTGTTCAACTAAATGAAATGTAGCTTTGCAATTTATGAGCTACTTCCACTGTTAGTGTTTTGAAGTTTTTTGAAAAGTAACCCTTTGAAGCAAAATTAAGTAGTAAGATAGGAAACTTTATCTAAAATAAGAATTAGAAAAGCCTACTAGATGCCTTTTATAATATAAGTTAGGATTAAAATTCTCTTGGGTCCTATGTTAGTGGTTCTTTTTCTTAATTTACTTTTCAATCAATGGCTCTTTTAGCTACTGACTTCATCAAGAAAAATGATATATCTTAGTTTTGTGTTAATTTCTTTAATTAAAACTTATATCGTTTGATACATTCAAATGATTAGATTGTTAACAATTAGGTTGTTAACAATTAGATTAAGAATTATTTTATTAACTTTAGTGATGACTCATGACCTCAACACATAAATTAATTCATTAAAAATTGAAAAATTGAAAGCGGTTTATACCTTTAACAGAATTTGAAAGACTGTCTTCTCATGGTGATTCAAGAAAACAGAACTTTAAATACCAGTTGCTATTTTGTCCTTTAAAGAGTCTGATGTGTCTATAGGATATTTTTTTCGACATTTATACTTTAGATAACATCTGTTTTTTATGGCAAGGTGAGGGAAGGAGAATTAAGCATTAATTAAATATGTATCTAAACATTGAAAGCCAGGAATTGCTACTGATTTTAACTAGCATAACAGAATGGGCACTTCTGTGTAGTATTCTACTATCAAAAGGGAAATCATAGTTTCAATATATTGACATCCATTAGTTAGGGTTTTATATTTCATATGTCAGTCAGCTCTGTCCAGACAAGATCCCGGCACAGTCACGTTTCATATGCTTGTCCTGCTGGTGTGGAAGTGTCCAGGGGTGTGGCAAAGTCACAGTGATTGTAGTCACTATCACTTGATAAAACACTGCTTTCCAATTCCAGTTCCACAACAGGTGAAAGCTGGCCTATGATAGTTGAAAAACAATGATTATCTTTTTGCTTTTAAAGCTGTCCAGGTCTTTAATTTCAAAGCATCTTCATGTCACTGAGGGATAGGGTAAGGAGTTTCCAATATTTTGAGTTTTAACTTCCTTGCAGTATTTGTTTTATTATATTATACCCTTATTCAGAAGAGAGAAAAAGCTCCATGGCTTTTATTTTGCTTTCTAGTTTTATTTTAATACCTAGATACCACTTAAAAAAATAAGACACCCATATTGCAATGTTGAAAATGTGAGAGTTGGGAGTAATTATTTTTGAATTTATAAAAATAGCAAGCATGATCTCTTAAGATTTCATATGTTGTTATTTTTTTCCCTTTTCTTTTTTTTTTTTTTTTTTAACTGAGAAGAGGGGAGTTGGAGAGACAGACTCCTGCATGTGCCCCGATTGGGATCCACCTGGCAACCCCTGTCTGGGGCTGATGTTGGGACCAACCAAGCCATCCAAAGTGCCCGGGGTGATGCTCAAACAACTTGAGCCACTGGCTGCAGGGGGGGGGGGGGAGAGAGAGAAAGGGGGAGAAAGAGGTGAAGAGAACCAAATGGTCGTTTCTCCTGTGTGCCCTGACTGGGAATCGAACCTGGGATATCCACACACTAGGCCAACGCTCTATTCACTGAGCCAGCCATTCGGGTCCAATATATGTTTCTTAAGTGCCTAATAAATGCACAGCATGGTGGAAAATGCTGCAGGCAGAGAAGAAATCAGAGGAGTCAGTCTTTGCCCTTAAAGAACTGACCTTCTAGCCTGACCTGTGGTGGCGCAGTGGATAAAGCGTCGACATGGAAATGCTGAGGTCGCCGGTTCGAAACCCTGGGCTTGCCTGGTCAAGGCACATATGGGAGTTGATGCTTCCAGCTCCTCCCCCCTTCTCTCCCTCTTTGTCTCTCTCTCTCTCCTCTCTAAAAATGAATAAATAAAATAAAAAAATTTTTTTAAAAAAAGAACTGACCTTCTAGTTGAGAAGACAGCATACAAAACAACACGGTTTATCAGCAGGCAAGATCATGTAGGGCTGATTGTTTCTGCAGGTGGAGTTGGGTTAGTGTGAGATTAGTCAAAGAAGGCTCCTGCTTAGGGTGAACTTTTCTGTGGTTCTCAAAGAAAGTAATAGACCCAGGTAGGCAAAGAAATAAAAGGACAGTCCTTGAAGAAGTTGCCAAGGAGACACAGAGAAAGATGTGGAATGTCTGAATCATGTGTAGACAATGTATAAACACAGTCCAGCTAAAAGAAAGGGGTTCTAAACCAAAATGTGGAGTGACAGATCTCTGTGCTTGAAGATTTTGAATGGAAGGGTCTGAATGTGATCTAATTAGTGCTAGCAATGAAATTTGAAGTTGATTGTGGTAGCTAGCTACCTTAGAGGTTGGGACTGGGCAGCTGTTTGTGAAAATTTGGTAGATGCCAGTGATGCCATTAGAAAATATCTTAATTCCCACCCTCGAGGAGCTCCTAGTACAGTGAGATAAAGGTATTGTAGCAATATGAATTGTGGCGGGCTCATAGGAAAGCACTGAAGTGCAACACGCTTTGGTAGAGGGGCCGGGGAGGCCCCAGGAACAGGGCAGAGGCCTGAGAAGGACCTGCCTGATGGAAGAGTAAGAGGGGGAAGAGAGAGAGAGCGTGCTCAGGCAGTGAGGAAGCTTTTCCCCAGGGAAGGAGGAGAGGGCTGTTGTGCAAACTGGTTTTATACGTATGATGACTATGTGCATGTCGCATAGGATGTGTGTGAGTTTGGAAGTGGTGGGGCCAGGAATGTCGGGCAGCTGACTTTTCCAGGCCACGCATGTTAGGCTAAGGACAACGGGCTGTGTCTTTAAAGAGCAGTGTTCGAAAGAAATCTGTACTCATATGTACCCTGATTTATTGATGTCGCCCTAGTAAAATTAATAAAAAAAAAAAAGGAAAGAAATCTGTACTTAAAGAACACTCCAGAATTGCACTGTATTGTACAGTAATCACTCGCCACCTGTTGTCTGTTCAAATTCAGAATTATTAACATTACATAAAATTAAAAATTCAGTTTCTTAGTCACACTAGCCACATCTGAAGTTGCTCAGTATCCCATGGTATTGGAGCGTGCAGACATAGAACATTTGTGTCACCACAGGGACAGTGACGCTGTGGAGCCTTTGTGAAGCAACTGGAGGGGTTGAATCTAGAGGCAGGAAGACCAGCTGGGAGACAGGTGTGATACCCTCAAGGAATTTTGAGGACTCAGACCAAGGGAATGGTATTGGCAATGGCAGGAAGGGGAAGACATTTATAGGACATAGAATGGATGGAGTGGTAATCCTCGGGATGGTAGGGGTTAGGGAGTAGGAGGATGTGGGCTTTGGAGAACTGGCGATGGCTTTCAGGAATTTGGGGAAAAGGAGAAGAGGTGAAAAGATGATGAGGGTAATAATGCATTCAGTTTTGATATGTTTATTTGGTGGGATTTGTAAAATGTCCAGGTGAATATGACTAATAAGCATAGATTCTACAACTTCTAGAAGCCTGGGGATTGGCAAGGGCTGAGGAAATGGATGTGGTCCTCACCAGCATGAGCGAGATCATCAGGGAGAATGAAGAGAGGGAGTGACGTCTGAGTATGGAACCATGAGAAACATGATTTTTGTTGGGTGGACAAAAGGCTGGGGGCCTGAGAAGTCAAAAAAGCAACTGGATACTCAAATGAGCTGAATCACAAATACCAAGCAAGGGAAGATAGGGTTTCAGAAAGGAAGGAACTACCATATTTCCCAATGTATAAGACACACTTTCCCCGAAAAATTTGTGGTCTAAAAATTGGGTGCGTCTTATACAGTGGTTGTAGTTTTTGTCTTTTATTTAAAAATTTTTTTCCCTAAAGTGAGAAGTGGCCAGGCAGAAAATCAAACTCCCACATACACCCAACCAGGATCCACCTGGCATGCCCACCAGGGGGCAATGCTCTGCCCATCTGGGCCATTGCTCTGTTGCGGTCAGAGCCATTCTAGTACCTGAGGCAGAGGCCACAGAGCCATCCTCAGCGCCTGGGCCAACTTTGCTCCAATGGAGCCTTGGCTGTGGGAGGGGAAGAAAGAGATAGAGAGAAAGGAGAGGCG
The DNA here is from genome assembly GCF_036850995.1 of Saccopteryx leptura. NCBI lineage: Eukaryota > Metazoa > Chordata > Mammalia > Chiroptera > Emballonuridae > Saccopteryx > Saccopteryx leptura. The sequence continues at coordinate 273,568,380 of NC_089503.1, forward strand.
GAAGGGTGGAGAAGCAGATGGGCGCTTCTCCTGTGTGCCCTGGCCGGGAATCGAACCTGGACTTTCAAATCCCAGACTGACGCTCTACCACTGAGCTAATTGGCCAGGGCCAGTGGTTATAGTTTTTTCCCTAGCATTTTCCACTTTTTCTTGCCTGTTGAGGAGTTGTATGAATTTTATGATGAATAAAACTTGAGCTCAATAACTTTAGGCCCTGGCCGGTTGGCTCAGTGGTAGAGTGTCGGCCTGGTGTGCAGGAGTCCCGGGTTCGATTCCCAGCCAGGGCACACAGGAGAAACCCATTTGCTTCTCCACCCCTCCCCCTCTCCTTCCTCTCTGTCTCTCTCTTCCCCTCCCGCAGCCAAGGCTCCATTGGAGCAAAGTTGGCCCAGGCGCTGAGGATGGCTCCATGGCCTCTGCCTCAGGCACTAGAATGGCCCTGGTTGCAACAGAGCAACGCCCCAGATGGGCAGAGCATCGCCCCCTGGTGGGCATGCCGGGTGGATCCTGGTCGGGCGCATGCGGGAGTCTGTCTGACTGCCTCCCCGTTTCCAACTTCAGAAAAATGCAAATAAATAAATAAATAAATAACTTTATGTAATGCATTTTTTCCCCCAAGTTTTGGGCCCCCAAATTAAGGTGCATCTTATGCATGAGAGCGTCTTATATACATGGGGAGATATGGTATTTTCAGTGTTCTGAGATACCAGTTTCCCATATGGGAAGGAGTTTGCCACAGTAAGCAATTCTTGGACACCAGCTGGGTGTCCTGTGATTTAATCACTTCCAACACAACCTTCTTAGAGATGGTGTCAGATTCCGTGGGGTTACGGTTCAGCTCTACAGTACTGCCTGGCCAGCTTCACCTCAGACACCGCTCACAAGCCCGGGTTGTTTGTTACCTGTGTTTCTGATCCATCAGCTATAAACTAGAGGTTCCCATGGCCTCTTCCTTGGTTTTGATTAATTTGCTAGAATGGCTCACAGAAACATTTTAGTTACTAGATTACTGGTTTATTTAAAAGGATGTAGCTTACAAACAGCAAGATGGGCAAGATAGGGGGAAAAGGCTCAGGGTTTCGACACTCTCCGGGGTCAGTACTCTCCCCAAATCTCCATGCACTCACCAACCGAACCCTGTCTTCTCAGTTTTTATGGAGGCTTCATTATATAGTTATGATTGATTAAATCATTGGTCATTGGTGAACAAGACAGCCTCCTACCCCTTTCCTCTCTCAGAAGTCAAGGAATAGGACTGAACATTCTAACACTGCAATCATAGCCTCAGTCTTAGGGCATTCATTCCAAAGTCATCTTTTTAATATTACAGAAGACACTTTTATCTTTCTCACTACTTAGGAAATTACAAGGGTTTTAGAAGCTCTGTGCTAGGAAGGGGGACAAAGATCAAATTTATATTTATTATTAAAATTAATATAACAGATACTAAAGTGAAAAGGACAACAAAAAGAGAAAAAACTCGTGGACATGGACAATAGTATAGTGATTACCAGGGGCGGTGGAGGAGGGCCTGAGGGATAATGGTGATGGACGAAGCCTTGACTTGTGGGGGTGAACACGTAATACGGTGTACAGATGATGTGCTGTAGAATTGGGCACCTGAAAACTATATGATTATGTTAACCAGTATCAGCTCAGTAAAATCACTTTTATAAAAAGAGATGGATTCTTATTCAATTTAGAGATTCCAATGGTGTTGCTTTATAGAATCCAAGATTTGTTTTTCAGAAATACACAATGCTAGAAAGCCATAGACAAACTGTGGAACAAAGTATTTAATTATGAATTAGATAATGCATTTGTGACTTCACCAGATAATGCATTACAGTTAGGTTCTCTCCCGATAATATCAGTTTCTGTGGGTGACACATTAATCAAGTGGCACAAGGGGAAGGAAAACAGCCTTTAATACACAGCACAGTTGTCACTGTCACCCTCATTGCCAGTTTGCCATCGACCTCCTATCACCTGTGGGTGCAGGAGAGTTCACCATTATATCTGTGGGAGAAAGTAATTTGACCATATTTTGAATATGACAATAAGGGAGCCTCAGCAAATAGTTCTTCCCCAGTCGTGGGAAGAACTATAAATCAAGTATCACTATTTCTAATATGATACTTTCTTCATTTTATTTTTTTTTCTTTTTTTTAAATTTTTTATTTTTATTTTAAGAAACAGCGACAGAGAGAGTCAGAGAGAGGGATAGATAGGGACAGACAGACAGGAATGAAGAGAGATGAGAAGCATCAATCATCAGTTTTTCGTTGCGACACTTTAGTTATTCATTGATTGCTTTCTCATATGTGCCTTGACCATGAGGCTACAGCAGACCAAGTAACCCCTTGCTCGAGCCAGCAACCTTGGGTCCAAGCTGGTGAGCTTTTTTTTTTTCCTCATACCAGATGAGCCCACACTCAAGCTGGTGACCTCGGGGTTTCGAACCTGGGTCCACCGCATCCCAGTCCGACGCTCTATCCACTGCGCCACCACCTGGTCAGGCACTTTCTTCATTTTCTTTCTTTGAATATTACTAAAGCAATAACTTGATGAAAGAATATAGATTCCAGTAGTGAAAAATGATTTTACTTATTAGTTTTTATATTGCCTTTTAAAAAGCAACTTGCTTATTTGTTTGTAGATTGGCAAAACTTCCACCAGATGGCAGTAAACACTTATTTCCTAACTGTCCTATAGTCTTTGGATTTAGTTAAAAACAAGTATTCCAGAACCTGTACATTGGCATAGAATCTTATGAATTTTAGGGCTGTAGTTTTAAATATCCCTATGTTTTAGCTCTCTATCAAATATATCAGCCACAGTTTGTGAAAAGGGTAGGGTTTGTGTGTATGTATATATGTGTGTATATATGTGTGTGTACACACACTCACACACACACACATATAAATACAACCCTATACACAAGTAATCAATATATATCAAATATTATGTTATATATCAAATAAATATTATATATCAAAATATAAGTTGTGCCTGGCACATATAAACATTTAGCAAATGCTATTTTTATCTTCTTTTCTGATTTAAAGTTATCAATTAGAATAAGAGATAGGCTCTGAAATGCCAGTAATTGAAAAGGGGGAATATATATATATACACACACACATATAAAAGCATTTAAAAATACACACAGTGATTTAATGACTTTCATGTCATACATGATAAAAATAGATTAAAACATTTCATTATTAAAAATAACATTTTTCTTTTAAGAAAATTAGTGATATTGCCAATTTATAAGCTTTTAGCTGGTTTCTTGCTATTGCATTAGATGGAAGTTGCAGTTTTCATTTGGTTGTGGTACAGCCACGACTTTTCCTGCCGAGGCATTACATACCCTCTGCCACTTTTCTGTTCTGACTTGTCACAGTGTCTGTGTGACTTCTTTCTAGTCCTCTTTGGCCATTTAAATGGAAACTCCCTTCGAAGATTAATAGTGGGTATTTGTTCATCGTAGTCTCTCTTTGTCACTCCCACGGCTGCAGTGGTCCATGAATTTAATCTAAGATGCTCTTCTGCCATTGAAACTCAATATATGTACCTAAGAATGAATTGTTTCCCTGCAAAATATTGAATTTTCTTAGTTCAGAGTTAAAAACTTGAGAGTCATGATAAAGAAATTTTTCTCTCTCAGTTTACACATTTAAGTTCTGTTGACTGTGTCTCTGTAAAATCTTCTGTGTCCGTGGTCCCCTTTCCATGTCAGCATGGTTATTTTTTGTTGACACTCTACCACTTCTTATCCCAACCACCCACTTGGTTACTTTGCCTCTTTCATCCTCTGTCTCCATCTCCTACTAACCTTGGCCAGTAGAGGATTTTTAATGTCTCACTTCTGCAACTGTTTTCCCAAAGATACTCAAAATCATTCTGAAGATGCAAACCTGTTAGCCTCTGGCTTAAAGTCTCCATTGGTCTGCATGGGACTTCCTTACACCTTGGATCTCACCACTCCTCTTTATGGGGGCAGGAAGGAAGTCACGTGTAACTAAAAGTTGCGACCTTGGAGCCTTCAGACCTGTGCTTACAAAGAACTCTGCCGCTCACCAGCGGTGAGACTGCACACAGTACTTCACCTGGTGTGTCCCAGGGGCTTCTCTGTAAGGTGGGGTTAAGAATCCCATCTAATAAGATTATTATAAGGAGAATGATTAACCTTTAAAAGTATACAAAAGTATTCCATAAGTAACGTTTATGGGCCTTCTCTGAGCCAGTCCCATTTCCTCACCTCTGTGGCATTCACTCCCCTGCATGGCCTGTTTTCTTCACTCCTTTTCTCCTCTTCTGCCAGTTATAACCCTGCCCATCCCTCAGGGTTTATCTCAGATGCTGCCTTCTCCATGAATTTATTCTTGAATACATTTGCCCACCACAGATTTCCTCCCTCTTCTGACCTATATTATTTATAAATTATTCATTCCTGTCCTCTCTTGTCGCACTCTGTTTTGTATTAAGGCTAACTGTATTTATGTCTTATTTCTCTTCTTTGATTGTAAGGTCTTGTGGTCAGGGACCATATTCTGTCTTTGCTAAAAAAATAACATATGCCGTTTGCTTTGCCCAGTATAGATGATCTATTAATATTTATTGAAGAAATGATTGAATAGCATATTAAATCTTTCTCTCCAGTGCCAGATTTATAATTTATTTTTATAATAAAGAAATATTTTCTTTAAAGTCCTAAAAGATTCAGGAATCTCCACATGACCACATCCTTTATCTTCTTTTGTATAATTTTTTTCAATTTATCTTTTCTCTACTTACATTAATAATTACCCTTCATATATATTTGGAGAAAGAAAGCAACAGTATAACTAAAACATATATTGAAGCATTTATTTATTTAGCCTTTAGTTAATATTAGTGAATTTATATAGCCCGAGATTTATTTGGGTGGCTTCCCTTCCTTCTCTTCCTTCTCTTTTTCCCCCTCCTCCTCTGCCTTCTCCTGCTTCTCCTCCTCGTGTTTCTCCTCCTCTTCTTCTTCCTCCTACTCCTCCTCAATTTCCTCCTCATTCTTACTTTTTTTTTTTTTAATTTTTCTTAAGTTGGAAACGAGGAGGCAGTCAGACAGACTCCCGCATGCGCTTGACCGGGATCCACCCGGCACGCCCACCAGGGGGCGATGCTCTGCCCATCTGGGGCGTTGCTCTGCTGCAACCAGAGCCATTCTAGTGCCTGAGGCAGAGGCCACAGAGCCATCCTCAGTGCCTGGGCCAACTTTGCTCCAATGGAGCCTTGGCTGAGGGAGGGGAAGAGAGAGACAGAGAGGAAGGAGAGGGGGAGGGGTGGAGAAGCAGATGGGCGCTTCTCCCGTGTGCCCCAGCCGGGAATCGAACCTGGGACCCCTGCACGCCAGGCCGATGCTCTACCACTGAGCCAACCGGCCAGAGCCACTTTTATACTTTAATAAATTCACTGAAGCAGCAACTCTATATTATAAAAGAAAAATCATTGCAGTCTGAGAGAAGATGAGGCAAAATCTAATTAATTAGCACCATCTTCAATACTACTGCCAGAGACATGAAAATATGAAATTTAATGACATACAAGTAGTATGATTAGGCAGGCATCAGTCATGGACTTTCCTCATTTTATAGATTTGGATCCTGAGTTCCATGGGGATTAGGTGACCTTTTCTACTAAGGTCCATGGTATTTCCCTACAGAGCGGAGTCTGGAATCCAGTTCCCCAGACATCTCTCAGGGATTGAACTTGGTGATCATAAATGGGTAAAATGCTATATATGAGGAATGAGTTTTAGAAAGTAACATTGTCTTTGGGGTAGAATCTGAGCTCCCATTCACAGAGCATAAACGATTGTGATTGACTTAAGTATATTAGTTTCTGTTTCTATACACGTTTTAGTTATGGATGTGATATGGTTTCCAGCCTGAATCTGTGTGTTCACAACCAGCTACTCAAATGCTTGTTGAATAAGCTGTGATCATAAAGTATATCCTTGGTTAAACATGTTGCACATCTTTTGGATATAATTTTAGTATTGATTTGTTTTTAAAATTTAAAAGAAAGCCTGAATTATTTAGACTGAAAACAAATTTAAAAATAAAGAATAGTGATACTTGACTAAAAGAGCTTAATAAACCCCTTCTGGGCATTAGGTCAGAACTTTCATTGCTACTAAGTAAAAGTGTGTCCTTTTGAGTTTGAGTAATTAGCAGACCAGAGGCTGGTTAATTAACTATCTTTTTGGCTTTTTACCTTTCACTCTTGAATTCCAAAAGCAAGATAATCCTGTTTTGGAACTAACTCTCCTATTCATAGTTCAAGACAATTTAAGGAGCCTGGAGTACGAATCTCCATAGAAAAAGGTGGCGCAGTGGAGATAGAGCGTTGGACTGGGACGCGGAGGACCCAGGTTGGAAACCCCGAAGTCGCCAGTTTGAGCACGGGCTCATCTGGTTTGAACAAGGCTCACCAGCTTGAACTCAAGGTCACTGGCTTGAGCAAGGGGTTACACGGTCTGCTGTAGCCACTCCCCCCCACCCCCCGTCAAGGCACATATGAGAAAGCGATCACTGAGAAACTAAGGTGTTGTAACAAAGAATTGATGCTTCTCATCTCTCTCCCTTCCAGTCTGTCTGTTCCTCTGTCTCTGTAATAAATAAATAAATAAATAAATAAATAAATAAATAAATAAAAATAAATAAATAAAATAAAAAATAAAATAAAATAAAATAAAATAAATAATAGAATAGAATAGAATAGAATAGAAAAAGAAAAAGAAAAAGAAAAAGAAAAAGAAAAAGGAAAGTTAGTTTGGAATCTCCGGAACTGTTGGCCTAGGACTAACAGGCAGTTTGTAACTGGATTTCCACCAGTTTTACTATTTATATTCTTATTTTATATTACAGTTTTAGCTGATCATCCTATTCTGTTGCCTTTGCGTAGAAGCGATGTTGACTTGTTCTTCCTTGGGTATGCCATACCATTTCCTGAACATTTTGCATCATACCAGAGAAAATACTCAGAGAAACGCTGAGAAAGAATTTTTCCCCCTCCTAGCATACTTTATATCAGTCCCTTGTTACTTGTTTCCCCTTACCACCTAACTTATCCTCAGAGCTCTATGTAGAACCAAATGGGTTCAGTGGGTGGTTCCTTTTGTTCCATTTCTTCTGTTAGTTTTTTAAATTCTTAATTCTCTTTCTAAATCTTTAGCTGCAGGGCAGAGAAAAGGGCACATTCCCAGTGTAGTTCCCAGTTCTAACAGATGTCGACTTTGAGAACCTGGGTTCTATTGTGTTTGCCTTTTATCTCGACCCCTTTGCTATTTTGGCATTACCGTGCAGCGTAATGCCAGCACAGAGCAGCAACAGTTCTCTTTCTTCTCTTTGTTCATCCCGATGCTTCTCCAAAAGCCCTGGACCATTGTCTGCTGCCTCTACCTTCTGTCCATTTGTTTTCTGAGCTTTGTCCTGTCTCTCTGGCCAGGAGAAGATAGAGATAGGTAATGGGACAGTCGATGGGAGGATTGGGCAATTTTCTGCTCAGTCTAACAGTTACAGAAACTTCTCAGCAATAGAGAAACACTTCTGTTTTTGGTTGTGAGTACTCTGGGTTTCTGAGTCAGTGGACAACACTAATGGGAACCATAGCAAGTATCCTTTGAACTATGTTCACAGAGCCGGTAGCTTGAGGTGAGGTTAATGTCTCATGGACAAGCCATGAGATTAAAAACTGCGGAGTTAATTGCCTCTCCCCTAGCCTGCTTGCTTTATAACTTACTGTCAATTCATTAAAGGTTTGGGGTTTAGGTTGCTTTTTAGCTGTAGTTTTTAAGGATACTGAGGTTTTTTTTTGTTTTCTTTTGTTTCGAGCATTTACCACTGACAGTGGTAAATTGGGAGGAGCATTCCTCACAGATACTAACTAGCCAAGTGCCATTTTGAGGAAGACTCCCTTACATTTTTAGATGGTGACTTTAATTACCTGAGGTTGCATATTATGTATACTGATTGGTTTACATTAAAATGATTAAATTCAATGGGAAAACTTGTTATTTTGAGAAAAACATCTCATACATTTATTGTTTTTACAAATTATGACAGTTATTTCAATACAACAAAGACATCCTCTTGAGACTGTGTGGTCCGGTGGGAGTCAGGAGCTATGGAAATGCGTGGACCAGCACATATGCAGAACTCATCCTTCTCATTGGAAGGACCCTGAATGCCACAATCCAAGCCCAAAGACATGTGCTCTTGTCTGTCTGTTTCAATAGTCCTCATGCATTATTAGCGCACATATCCGATGTGTATTTGATTCATTGCTCCTCCTTCGCTCAGTGTTTGTTTCTTGTGTGTATAGCGTGTGGATCATGATCTTGAATTGTTAAATCCTTCCTTTGCTCAATTTTTTAAACCGGATGTCTGAATAATTCATCGATGGCAGATTTTGTGGTGTGTAAAATGAACTCCCTTAAATGCTTCCTCAGAGGAGGTGGGATCGTCAGCTCTCATTCAAAGATGTCGACTGTTCTTATATAAATAAAGCCCAATATACTTGTCATTTTAGCTCCTATATCCTGCAATGAGGGTTTGAAGGTATGTTTTAGATTGTAATATTTACTAATTTTTTTTCTTAGCTTCTTTTCACATTAAGCTTAGTTGAGGGTACCATAGTGAACTGAGTTAAAGATCACTGGCATTGTTAATGTGCTCTTAATAGCAATTCAAAGTAGTTTTGTTTTGTTTTCTAGCTTAATCCTGATTATCGAGATGCCCAGAATGAAGGGAAAAACGTGGTAAGTAGGTTGTTTTTTCCTCTAACAAATCCAAAACATCTTGTTTATATCTTATGTGAGCAAATTGAAAAGTTTACAGGAAATTTCAAGACTAGGGTCTCTGAGGGAGATTCTCTGAGTACAGGCTGTGCATCAAAGATAAAAGAAAAGATTCAGCGGTCGGCAAACTCATTAGTCAGCAGAGCCAAATATCAACAGTACAATGACGGAAATTTCTTTTAAGAGCCAAGTTTTTTAAACTTAAACTATATAGGTAGGTACATTCCTTACCGAGGTAACGCCTGCACGTGGTATTTTGTGGAAGAGCCAACACTCAAGGGGCCAAAGAACCACATGTGGCTCACGAGCCGCAGTTTGCCGACCACGGGTAGATTATAACAAGATGTCCAGTAGGAGGTATTTAGGGAATTTCTAACAACTGGAAGGCCACTTATGATGAATGCTAAAGACAACAAACAACATCTGGGAGATAGGGTGTGTCTAGGCTTAGTTTTTAGAAGTGAATAAAAATTAGGCAGGAGGGCTTGACCAGGCGGTGGCGCAGTGGATAGAGCATCGGACTGGGATGCGGAGGACCCAGGTTCCAGACCCCGAGGTCGCCAGCTTGAATGCAGGCTCATCTGGTTTGAGCAAAAAGCTCACCAGCTTAGACCCAAGGTCGCTGGCTCGAGCAAGGGGTTACTCGGTCTGCTGAAGGCCCGCGGTCAAGGCACATATGAGAAAGCAATCAATGAACAACTAATGTGTTGCAACGTGCAATGAAAAACTAATAATTGATGCTTCTCATCTCTCCGTTCCTGTCTGTCTGTCTCTGACTCTGGCTCTGTAAAAAAAAAAAAAAAAAATTAGGCAGGAGGAATGGAATTATGGTATGATATTAAAATAGGACAATAGAATAGTCTTTTTAAATTCAAAATAGTCTGGGTTCTACTTACAGGGGGATATTGCAGAATCGGACAAGTAGATGACTGACTTTTCTGATATTCTAATGTGTGCTGCTCTGAAAACATCTCCATCTTATTTTAGAACCAATTTTTATTAAAACACTTATGATTAGTCACCTTGCTCATTTCATCATCATTTGTAAAGAAGATGATTTTATGATGATAACATGACTTAAGTGAATCAAAAGGTCAGAAAATCTGTATGATTTAATGTGATAGTGATAAACCCTGGGTGATGGGCTTATTATTATTATTATTTTATTTTGCAATTTAGCCAGAAATTTTGATATAGAATAGATGCAGTCTGTCTTTAATTCAATTTGCTTAGGAATTTAGTAATCCCTTTAGAATTGGTAGTTATTAGTACTATATTATCCAAAATGCTACTGTTTGATAGAAAGAGTTGGAATGTTTAATTAAAATATGTATTTGCATTGCCACACAGCTTTATGTTTTATGAGTTTATTGATGTGGGGAAGGTGAATCAAATCAGAATTTCTAGACCTGAGTCAATCCTGTTGGACTTCTTTCTCTGTCTGTCAAGATTACAATAGACCCAATGAAAACTTTAATTTATGTCAAAGTGTTTCTAAATATAGAATTAGGCTTATCAGATCAATTGGATCATCCTTGTTTAATTCATTATCACCCTGTATGGCTCTTTATCCCTTGGTTAAAGTCCTGCCACAGGACTGTTGTTGGGTTCTTTCTTTTCTATGGTTTAGGAAAATGCTATCCATAGCCATGTTTTGAAAGCTAAGTATGAATCTTAGCTTCTTTGCTTTTAACTATAAGCTTGTCAATGGCCTCCTGCCAAAGACCACCAGGAACACACCTGTGCTTGAACAAGTGGGGTTTATTACTCATTTCACACTTGTTATGGGGGACCATGGGACATCTAAGTTAGAGGGTTGAGAGAAAACCTATTAGAGGATTTGGGCTTGTACTGGTGATTTCGGGGAGGGTTTAAGGAAGCGAGGCTTTGCTCTGGATAGGAATGCTCTCAGGAGGTGTTTTAATAAATTTTGTCTATAGAGAGGGCAGATGAAGGCCAGGCTAACACTGTTATTATTGAAAAAGCAGCAGCAGTCACTTGTATTAGGTAGGGGAGTAGATTCTTAGTCATTTTTGTGGCTTGGACAATGTTCATATTTTGTTGGCATTCAAACAAGATTATGGAGTGGTATTGTTTTATCTTGCTCCATCCTAGTCCTGGGTGGCCTTGTCTGATGTTGATGTTTTGTGAAATTGTTCGTGTTTAACAGGAGAATGCCATGGCTTAGCTGTGAGTGCTGGGCCAGCTCCCAGCAACACCAACATCTGGCTGATTATACCAGGCCAGCTGTTGGATGTCAGGGGGTTTACTTTTACGATATTCTATGTGACTTCTTCATGGTATAGGGTCAAGACAGTCCTACTTCTAGTACCACCATTAACTTGTGTTACCTCAGACTAGTGAGGTAGCTTTCCAGAGACTCAGTTTTATCACCTGTGTAGTGAGGTGAGAATATTTGCCCTACCTACCTTACCTGTGTGCTTTGAAGTCACAGTGTGATCACAGATGGAACCTCTTTGAATAAGAATAGATAGATGTTAGTGGGCTAAAAATGCAAAGTGCTTCCACTAAAAGGGCATCATAGCAAGGCTACAAACTGTGCAGTTGAATTACATTTTTGAACTCACCTCCTTTCATCTATGAACCATTTGGTGGTGGCGCTGCTAACCCTGGGCAGAGCTGAGTGGAAGAGTCGAGAGTAGGAAGCCTATGGAGCAGTGTGAAGACTATCTAGAAGTAATAAATCCGTGGTGACACTCTCTCTCTGTGTTAATGCACTTAGACTTGACAGTTTATTTTCCTTTTTATTCTGAGTACAGTTTCTTTTTTCACCTCTAAAGGTGAGAAAGAATACTCTTTTGTTTTAGCAATACTGTAATTGCCTACAACCCTAGTGGGACTGCCTTTGCTGTAGAAGTTTATGACTGGATGTCATCTGTCATTTCAGAGACCCATCCAACTGGAGACATTTTATTATTTTTTTCTCTCCAAAATCCCTAGCTTGAAGGTAAATAAAACTTAGAATATGGAACAATAAAGCTAACAACATGGCTCCTCATTTTATAGACCATTTACCACCTAGCAATAATTGTGTTTCTGTATAAAAAAGCAGCAGTTAGAGTTTCACCTGTGAAAATGAAACCAATTTCCCCAGACAGAATTCTCTTATACCGCAGGTCTGGGTTCCAGTAACTCTGAGTTCACTGTGACTGTGCTAATTATTTTCTTTCCTAATTTTCCCTAAGTCGCCTATTTAATATCCAGTTGATATTTTTTTCCTGTAATTTGTAAACCATTATCAAAATGTTGCCTTCCATTTTTCACATGCCAGAGGTTAATGTGTGGCGCTGCTGAAATGAGGCGGAGTGTGTCAGAGCTCCCATTAGGACCCAAATTGCTGTATTTATTCTACAAAAGAGCCTATTATTTCCAATCTTACAAATGTACAGCAGCCACAGGGACTCTGTAAATATTGGAACTGAGTCAAGCCCAGCTGGGAACCTGACTGTCATTAGCTTCTTCTCCTTGAAAGGCTGTATCTTTTCAAATGGCTCTTAGAAGGGGATGTTTTGGGGGAATAACACCACCCATTTTAGCATTACCCTATTTATGTGGAATGTGATCTGCTTTTTTAAGGGAGTGTCTTCTGTCCACACTGAGGATTCTTGACCTCAGCAATATTGATGTGTTGAGTCAGGTAGTTCTTTGTTGTGGGGGGGGGGGGGGGCGTCCTTTGCACGACAGGATATTTAGTAACACTTGTGGCCTTCTGTGCTTGTGGAATGACAGCAGTGGTTCCCCCACCCCAAGTTGTGACAACTGTAAGAGTGTCTGGAAGTTACCAAATGCTCCCTGGGGGCCAGACTTTTTTCCTGTTGAGAACCATCAGTCTTTGTGCATAAACATAAATAAGTAAAAATGTTCTAGGAACCAGGATACTTTGCAGAAATACACTTGAACATTATATTCTGTAACATTTTGAGGGGGGGGGGTACTGGATTCTGAAAGAAGACCACCGCATTTCCAGTGGTAAGTGATAAAAGAAAGAAAGAGGGGTCATATTGGAAAGTAGTTTGAGAATAACAGATTTGTTAAGGAAGCAGGGCAAAAGAGGTGTTTGCAGCTTTAAGCGGCAGAATTGTGTCTGTTACATAAAGTCAGCAGTAAGAGCCCGCAGGGTCTGAACACAAACACAGATGCCTGCACATCATTATGCTGCTTTGGCCTCACACAGGTCTGAATCAGCCCTGAAAGCACATACATTGTTTCTTACAGAATGTCTCTGGCTCCTAACAACAGAATTGCATTGTGATGTCTCTGCTCAAAATTCCATGACTCACAAATGAGTCAACAGAGAAGGTGTTAGAGGAGGCTCACTGCTGTGCTGCCACCAGCAGCCCCAGGATGGGCAGGAGAAGCCAGGCAAGCCATTAGTTTACTCGGCTGGCTTTTCGTAAAGGATTCTGGACTTGTATAACCTGCGAGGCTGTGTATCTTTCCTTCCAAGTGAAAGCGCTAGTTTTATAAGAGCCCAGCACACTAGGTTAATATTCTGAGGCCCTGCATTCCCTAAATTGAGTGTTTTGGATAGCTGGCTGGTATTACGTTTAACATCTGTCTAAAGCTCTGCTGTTCCTTCATGTATTTGCAGATGCAAGAGGGAGGGGGCATTGAGCTTCTGTAATTCTGTGTGGGGAACTAGTGTTTTTGTGTCTTTTTTTTTTTACCAAAAAAAAAGATGTGGGTTTGTATACAAAAGTCACAAGCACATAAATTTTAAACAGAACTGTCTTCATGCTATAGAAATATAAGATTGACTTTCGTGTGTATCGACGCTTGATTCATACATTTAAGACTTGTATACTTAAAACTCATTATTCATATTTCATTATTTAAACATTTTGAGGGGCTGGCTTGAAGTTTACTGTCACACTGTTTACAAAGGAAAGTTTGAGCAAATTAATAGAGTAAAAGAATTTAAAAGCAGAAAGTTTAAGAATTCAGCACTCTTAAAAAACTTCTAAACCTGTTAAAAGCTCTTATTCACACAGACAATTATTAGGCTATTTATCAGTGAAACGTACCTATTCATTAAGCTCTACCCCACTCCCCAATGATCTAAGTAAATTATTTAGGGGTACATTAATATATCCCACTTAATCCTGTGTAATGAAAATTAAACTATAGGATTTAAATAGTATGAGTAATTCAGAGTAACCTTTTTAAATTAACCCTAAGAAATGAGGTTCTTCTGCCCTGGCCGATTGGCTCACTAGTAGAGCGTCGGCCTGGCTGTAGGAGTCCCAGGTTCGATTCCCGGCCAGGGCACACAGGAGAAGCGCCCATCTGCTTCTCCACCTCTCCCCCTCTCCTTCCTCTCTGTCTCTCTCTTCCCCTCCCACAACCAAGGCTCCATTGGAGCAAAGTTGGCCCGGGCGCTGAGGATGGCTCTGTGGCCTCTGCCTCAGGCACTAGAATGGCTCTGGTTGCAACAGAGCAATGCCCCAGATGGGCAGAGCATCGCCCCCTGGTGGGCATGCTGGGTGGATCCTGGTCGGGCACATGCGCGAGTCTGTCTGACTGCGTCCCCGTTTCCAACATCAGAGAAAAAAAAAAAAAGAAAAAAAAAGAAATGAGGTTCTTCTTTGTTTGGAGAAGATTTTTATTGTTCACTATAAAAAAGGTCTCTGACTACTCTTTTTGGGACCCCACAGGGAGAAATTACCAATGAGTTTGGGTAGAAAGGCAATCTTTAGGAACCTGGATCTGCTTTCTTTGTATAAGTCTAGAAAATTTCTTTTATTAGCATTTCAAAAAGGGAGTGCATATAGGTGGATTGACTCTTGCTAAATGAACTCACAAATGATGTATAAACCACAATGCCAACTTTCAAATGCTTTATATAGTTAGATCATTGGGTCAGTTAGTACATTTTTCTTGAAGGAAAATCTGTATCAAAAGCCAAATTATAATTAAAAGATTGGTAAGTGGGGGCTCAGGAAATTATATGACACATATTCCTTTTAGTAACATGGGATTCTTACAAGAAGACTGGTATACTAATTTGTTGTATCTGTACTGGGCAATGGTGAGAGAACATTATCTCCAAAAGAGAGCTATTTCTGTTAGCAGCCACTTCACAGTCCCTCTGTACTCTAGCCCCTGGCAATCGTGAATCTACTGTGATTATGGATTTACCTATTCTGGACAGTTCATATATGGACTCATACAATAGATGGTTTTTTGGATCTGGCTTCTTTCACTTAGCATAAGGTTTTCAAGGGTCATGTATGTTGTAGAAAGTATCTGCATTTCATTCCATTGTATGCCCAAATAATATTCAATTGTGCATACACCATTGTTTTGTTTAATCATTCATCATATGATGGACATTTGGGTTGTTTCTACTTTTGGGCTAATATGAATAATGCTGCTATGAACACTCATGTACAAGTTTTTGTGTAGTCTTATGTTTTCATTTCTCTTGGGTAGATAGATACCTTGAAATAGAGTTCAGGTTATATGTTACTATTTTTTTTTTTAAGTGAGAGGAGGGGAGATAGACAGACTTCCATATGCACCCTAACCAGCAACCCCTGTCTGGGGCTGATGCTCTAATCAACTGAGCTATTTTTAGCATCTAAGGCCGGTGCTTGGACCAACCAAGCTATCCTCAGTGCCTGGGCCAAAGCTTGAACCAATCAAGCCACTGGCTGTGGGAGGAGAAGAGAGAAAGGAAAAGGAGGAGGAGGAGGAGATAAGCAGATGGTTGCTTCTCTTGTGTGCCCTGACTGGGAATCGAACCCGGGATGTCCATATGTCTGGCTGATGCTCTATCCACTGAGCCAACTGGCCAGGGCCTGTATGTTATTATTTTGAGGAACTGCCATACTCTAAATGGATACACCATTTTGTTTCCCTAGCAATAATATGATTTCTCCACATCCTCATTAACACTGGTTATTGCCTGTGTCTTTGATTATTGTCATCCTAGTACACAACTAATTAGTAATGATACTGAGCATCTTTGCATATATTTATTGGCTATTTGTATATCTTTTATGGAGAAATGTCTGTTCACATTCTTTGCTCAATTATTAATTGGGTTGTCTTTTTATTATTAAAGTGTATGTGTTTTTTATTCTGGATGCAGTTCTATTAGATATATGATTTACAAATATTTTCCCTTAGACTCTGTGTTTTTTTTTAATAGACATTTATTTTTTAGAGCACTTTTAGGTTCATAGCAAAACCCTGGCAGTTTCTCTGCTTGTTCACAGTTCCTGCCAATTTGTGTACCATTTGCAGAGGACAGCAGGTTGAAACTGCAAGGGCATTCTGATGCAAGGAACATGATATTCACATTCTTGGGATGGAAATTCAAATGACTGTTGTAAAATGATCAGGTGTAATATTTCCATGTCTTAGCAGCCTTTAAATAAATGCTCAGGGTTGGATATGAACTGCTTTCGTTTGCCTTTCAAGCATCCTTTTTCTCCCTCCCTCTCATCCAACTTCCTGTGATGGTGCCATGGCAACTTCTCTCTTTCTCTCTCTCTCTCCATTTTTCATTTTAAAATTTTATTTGTTTCAGTAAATATGTACAAGTAATGTACTTAATTACAAAGTTTATATTATTACATTTTGGTTTCTTGTTCACCGAATTCTTCCACTGGGGATTGGACTTGAAGAGGTTCAAGGAAAGATATCTAATCATCAGTCTTGTATGATTGCCTGCTTTCAATGGTCAGGATGGACTAGAAATATTGACTGAGTTCCACATCCTCATGAAGCCTTTGATTTGTGAGGCTCTCACTTTATTTCATTGTGTATGCCGTTACAGGGTGTTCTTGGTTCCAGTGGAACGAGCTGATGAATTGAATGGGAATGTTGTGGGTGATTCCCCTTCTCTCTGGGTTAATGTCTCAGTTATGTGTTTGGACTTAGGCAGGAGTGCTGAAATACTGTCATATTTTCTCTTTGATTTGTGAAATCTGTGTCATTCATCGCACTATTTCTTCTTGTTTTTGTGTTAAATGTGGAATGGTAAAAATTGCTACTATGTACATATGTTTACTAAGGGGAGGGAACATCATTATTGTGGCTTTGAGTGCCTTGATCATTTGCCCAGATTCAGCCACCCCTCTAGGAGCGTATGACTTACCACTGTTGATAATAGTTACCTCAAAAGACTGTAAGGCCCGACCTGCTATTTTTGGTTGACCTGAAGTAGACATCGCTATAATCCAATAAAGAAATAACATGCAAATTTAAACCTTATCTCCTAATTAAGTATAGAGTCTAGTAAGAAACCTGATAGAAGTAAATAAGCTTGTATCTTCTCAACAGAGAAATGGAGATGTTCCAACTTCAAAGAAGAAGCGCCAGGCAGGGGAGAAGATCATGTACACCTTGGTCTCAGTCCCCCATGGAAATGACATTGCGTCTCTTTTTGAACTGGATGCCACCACACTTCAGAGAGCTGACTGCCTGGTTCCAAGGTGAGAAAAATGTTATGGTTAAATGATCATGTTTCTTTGAATAATTTTACTGGTAAGTAAGGAATTAAAATCATAATATTAGTATAATTTTGTGTTGTAAAAGGAGAGAACATAAGTGAAGAACAAGTGTGGAAAAAAAACAAGTGTGTGTGCCTCTTTTGTGAGTAGGTTTGCTTTATTCTCATAAATGATTAAAATGTGCAGGGCCAAGGAAATGCTGAAAATTCATAAGAATCATTTATTCTTATTACTTGCATGGACTTTGGTTACTAAAACCAAAAAACAATCTAGACACTTTTTTATTAATATTTATATAATTTATTTTTATTTTATTAAATTCCAGATTTCTTTCTTTCATCTATTTATTCATTCCTTTAGTCATTCAACCAACAAATTTTATTGAACATTGATTAAATTATAGGCATTGCCTTGGCATTGGGAAGAAGATAGTGAACATGGTGGACATTAAAGTGGTGGGGGAGAGGTAATAGACAAATATAAAATATAAGGTTAGGTAATGAGAATGCTTTGAAGAAAAATAGAGTTTGGAGAGAGTTCTATTAGGTATGAATGTTCAGAAATGGCCTCTTATTTAGGATATCTGAGAAAATATCTGGATGATTTCAGAGATCAGTCCCTCTCTATTAGGAGTGGTTCAAGCAGCAGGAACATGAAATGGAAAAATCTTGAAATTTACCAGGTGTGATGAAGTGAGCAAGAGGGAGGGGTGGAGGATAGAGATGGATAATGTGGTAGCCAGAACTTAATGCAAGAAAATATCTTACATTGTTTTGCTCGCATTTGATTACTTTAATTAAACTATTTTGCCTCCAACTGTCTACCTTCCAACAATAACACCGTGATGCACTCTCTAGATTAGCAATTTTCAACCTTCTTTGTCTCATGACACATATAAACTATTTACTAAAGTTCTGCAGCACACCCAAAATATGTATTTTTTTTGCTGATCTTAAAAGAAAATAGGTATAATTTTGATTCATTCACCCTGAATAGCTATTGTTGTGTTGGACAATCTAAGGGTAAGAGGTCAGTGCCCCTGACTAAATAGGTATTGCATGTCTTAAAGATTCTTGTGTTTGAAAATCGCTGCTTTAGATGCATAGATGAGTCTTGCCCACGTTATTAGGTCTAGTGGGATGGTTCTAAATTGTCCTTGATAGAGCGTTATTGTAGTTGGCCTTGATCAGATGACAGTGGTGAGGTTTAAAGTATTTACAGAAAATATGGACATGGTTCTTGAAGTTACTTTCAGGGAGGGTAAAATACTGATATTCTAACACTGCTGAGAAACATTGTACCCTGAGCCTCCCAGGGTTTCCTGGTTATTCTCATTCATGAGAGATGTTGCCGAATCTGGGCTTCATGTGAGCCTCAATTGTCCCTGTTCCACCTGCCTATAAAGAGATATCCTTTTAAGATTTTATCTGATCCATGTCTCTGGCCTTCACTTTTGAGTATTGAGATCTTAATTAATTCTAACTATGACTTCCATCATTTTAGTTTTAAACTCAGTAAAAATGGAGGCCTTCTCAAACTCTAATCAAAAAGTTTGCTTAAGGAAAAGATAAAAGGTTCCCACTGTAAAGTGCATAGTCCCATGACAAATCCCTGAGCCTGCTTCATATAAAATTGTTAATCTGTTATTATTCAGAACTTTGGAAGCCTTTCTCAGTATAGAATGGAATTTTGTATCAACAGATTGGTCATTGTCTTAAAGCTAATGTTAATTAACAATCAAGAACTACTCTTATGATAAAAATCTTGGAGCACTTTCTAAGTGCTAAACCCTGTGTCAAGTTCTTATTTAATCCTGGCAGCAATGTGTACAAATAAGGAACCTAGCGACTTAGAGCAGTGCTTTTCAAGGTGACTCTAATTTGTAATCACCTGGGTAGCACTGGCGCCTCTCTGTGCTCTGGTCGCACCGAGACCAATGAAATCAGAGTCTTGGGGCTGGAATGGAAGCTTTACTTTTAAAGGTCATTACCCAGGTGTTTGATCCTGGAGTGTGTGAACTCAAAGTCTATCCTCTTAACCACTATGCTACAATACCTTCATATTTTAGACATTCTGATTGTATCAGATCTTAATAGGAACATATTTATGTGGCATAGGTCCTAAAGTGTTACTCGTTTCTAAAATGCCTGCAAAATATAAAATTATACTCAAATGTAATCTCTTTATTTGGGAAGCCAGCCATCTAGGTTGACTCAATAAGCATATACAATATTGAACAAGTATAGGTTAAGAGCAGGCGGAACAGCCACAGGGCTTAATAAGATGCGACCCCACTTTCCAGATGCTTAAAATACAGTGGGGAAGACAGCTGATTCCTGACGACATCTCATTGTAATTCAGTGCAGAGGATGATAAATAATAAAACAAGTTATTTCAAAATTTCTGGTTATTTGGACAAGGATTAGAAAAGATCTTTGCTATTTTAGATTTTTGAAAATCACTCTTTATTTTATCTACTTTTAGGAGTGAGCAGAACCATTATGTTGAATGAATCTCTTAGGTTCTCTGAGGCCGTTGGCATTTTATTTGATTTTCTCTTATTGGCCTTAATGCTTCCTGCCTTGTTTCATGAATTATGTCTTATCTTTCCTACTAAAAGGCAGAGGACTTAACACAATGGTATTCTTTTAATAGGTACTTAACTCACATTTCTTAAAGAAATGATAATAAAAGTTTCCCTAAAAATGCTAATATTTGAGTTGGATGAAATTCTAGCTGTCCTTTCTCACAGTTCATTACAGTTGATTCTTGTTATTCCCGATACCCTGAATTGGGCACAGCTGAGCCACTGCTCTTGGGGGAAATACAGGGTTAGGTTCCTGGGAGCCTCTGGCCACAGTATTTTTGGCAATCAGTGAATAATACATAACCTTGTTTTATATATGTGTCTTTTAAAGACACCTTATTTAATATATATTGTCCACTCATTAAGATTGACCTCACAGTCATCAGCGCTATCACTCATATCTGAATGCAGTTTATCTAACATGAGTATTTTCTTCTTAAGACACAGCACACTCAGACTTGCTCTTAGGAACAGTAGACAGCACTTCAGCACTATGCTGGTGGACTGTTTAAACAGTGAATTCTCCAGCAAAGAACGTAAATGTGAAAAACATGGCATGAAATAGACCACAAAAAGGACGCTTGTTTACAGGATGAGAGCAGAAACAAGAAGGCAAAGCCTTGTCTTGTTTGCCTCACTGGGCATATGCGTGGTGGGGGACTCTTAATTTTTGTCACTCTTCATATGTTTGAGGGTTGCCATGAAAGTGCCCTGAGTACTGATTTGGGAGTTCCAAATGTTAGTGAGGAGGTGAATTCACAAGTGTGGAACCCATGGGTAATGAGACGAACTGTGTCGACTTTTCTGTGCAAATGGTTAGACTACAAAAAGGACTACAGAAGCTGTAACTGAGTTGGTCACTTGATCATGTTAACATGTATCAGAATTGCATAGAGTGCTGTTAATATACTCATTTTTGGGTCTCACCCCCTGAATTTCTGACTCAGTGGGCTGGGATGAAGCCTCCGAATTTGCATTTCTAACATGTTCTCAGGTGATGCTGGTGATGCTGGTGCTGCTGGCCTAAGGACCCCTCTTTGAGAACCACTGGTCTAGGTGATAATACTGCATGCTTTGAAATAGCCTACAGTTTAGAAATTTGCCTTCAACCAGACTGATCAATACTTGAGTCAATTACTAGTCTAAAATATATCTATATTCACATCATGTGTGAATTGTTAAATAAGTTAATATGTGAGTGGGCTAATTTTTTAATAATACATTTCATATTATTTTGCTTTTAGGAACTCCTATGTTCGATTGAGACACTTATGTACCAACACGTGGGTAACTAGTACCAGTATCCCTATAGACACAGATGAAGAGAGGCCTGTTATGTTGAAGGTAAGTGTTTCTGCAAAATGGTTTAATCATCAGTCACATGCTGTGTGAATAGGATCAGGGAATGACTGACATGTTCCTTTCAACGCATCTTCCCCTGTATTGGAGATGACTGCAGTTCATTGCAGCATGCACTCGTGTCTGAGAGTGGCTTAGGAAGTGGAATCAGTGGTGTGGCCTACACAGGGCTGTGCGTTCAGGAGGACGCAGCACAGATACCAGATGGGTGGGAGCGGCGTGGAGGAAGGGGAGCAGGTGCCAGGAGGGCATGTTCTCTGCTGATAGGAAAGCGAAGGGCAGGTGTGGAAAGGGATACGTTTGGGAACAAGGCTGGATGTGGGCATGGACAGTCTGTGTTCCCATCTCCTTTCATAGAAGGTGATATGGGAGGGGGGGATTGCTTGTTTGGATTATATGGTTCTGTTTTATATGTCTTAAACCATACTAAGGTATGTTAGTACTTGAAAAATGTTGCATGGTTCTTAAAAAACAAACAACTCATCTGAATGGAAAAAATAAAACCACATTGCAGATTGGAACTTGCCAAACGAAAGAAGATAAAGAAGCGTTTGCCATTGTGTCCGTCCCGCTGTCTGAGGTGCGAGACTTAGATTTTGCTAATGACGCAAATAAAGTGCTGGCGACCACGGTGAAAAAGCTGGAAAATGGCACAATAACTCAGAATGAAAGGAGGTTAGTAACTTAAAAATGACTCATTAAGACTCAATTGTCGCCTGACCAGGCGGTGGCGCAAGGGATAGAGCGTTGGACTGGGATGCCGAGGACCCAGGTTCGAGACCCTGAGGTCGGCAGCTTGAGCGCGGGCTCATCTGGTTTGATGAAAAGCTCACCAGCTTGGACCCAAGGTCGCTGGCTCGAGCAAGAGGTCACTTGGTCTGCTGAAGGCCCACGGTCAAGGCACATATGAGAAAGCAATCAATGAACAATTCAAGTGTCGCAACATGCAACGAAAAACTAATGATTGATGCTTCTCATCTCTCTGTTCCTGTCTGTCTGTCCCTGTCTATCCCTCTCTCTGACTCTCTTTCTGTCTCTGTTAAAAAAAAAAAAAAAAAAAGACTCAATTGTCCACTTCTCAGGAGAATGAATGATGCTGAAGAATTATTTAGAGTGGTCTCCCTAGCAACACACCTGATTCTAAATGAGCAGATCATGATGAGTGATTGATATGGTGATGTACAAATCTGGTGAAATATTTACTTTTTTTATTTTAATTTGACTTGAAAACATTGTTTTTAGTTACTTTCTGATCTTTCCTTTTAAATGTTTCATAAGAGATTCGTAGTAACTTTTGCTGCACTTGATTTAATATTATAGATTTCTAAACGTCATAAAATAAGTTAAAAAATTTTTTTGGTTGTTTTTGTTCTTACTTATTCAAGATATAGTTCTCTGCTCAGGCACCGCAAAAGAAACAAATACTTGCCTGACCTGTGGTGGCGCAGTGGATAAAGCGTCGACCTGGAAATGCTGAGGTCGCCGGTTCGAAACCCTGGGCTTGCCTGGTCAAGGCACGTGTGGGAGTTGATGCTTCCAGCTCGTCCCCCCTTCTCTCTCTCTGTCTCTCCCTCTCCTCTCTAAAATGAATTAAAAAAAAAAAAGAAACAAATACTTAATCCTAGAATACAGTCTGCATGGCCTAGCTCTCTGCCCTCAGAAATCTCTCAGAGAAACTGGGTCCTTGATTCTTCAACCCTGGTTTTGAAAATAACTGAGAAATTGAATGATAATAATAGCTGTCAAGTATTTTATCCCTACTTTGTGTTGGCACTACGGTAGGCCCTACAAATATATTTTATCTAATCCTTCAAACAGCCCTGAGGTGGACATTATTCCCACTTTACATAAAGGCAAACTGAAAGCCTAAGCAAACTGGGTAACACATACGGTTAATGGGGAACTCACTCATCTGTGGTTTTAACGTACACGTGTCCCTTGTACACCAGAGCACAAGCATTCTCTGTATTTTTCCTTTCCATGATGCTAAGTACTTTTAAATTTAAACAAGAAGAAACTATTTACCAATTTCCCAGGCATTCATACGTTAGAACTCTCAAACACAGCTGGTGAGATGATAATTGATGTAAGCGCTTTGGAAAAATAGTTTCAGTAGTGACTAGCAAAGTTAAAGAAGCAACACTCCTCTTGTAAATGGAATCATGCACTGAGGTTGCCAGTTTGAAACCCTAGGCCTGCCTGGTCAAGGCACGTATGGGAATTGATGCATTGATGCTTCCTGCTCCTCCCCTTTCTCTCTCTCTCTCTCTCTCTCTCTCTCTCTCTCTCTCTCTCCCTCTCTCTCCTTCCCTCCCTCCCTCCCTCCCTCCCTCTCTTTCTCCTCTACAATGAATAAATAAATTTAAAATGTTAAAATAAATTTTAAAAAATCTGCTGTCAACGGAATTGTTATTCTTTATTGGCATTTTCTTTACTTTCTGGTAATTTTGTAGATTCTTTTCTTTGTTGTTAAAGTTGTATTTTTGTTTGCCCCATAGGAATACTTTTAATCTGAATATTATGTCTTTTGTCAGTTCCAGAAAATTTTCAGCCATTTTCCTTCAAATGTGTCTGCTTTATCTTGTTCTCTTGTCTTTCTTTTGTAATTCCTATTAGATGCACCTCGGAACCTCTTAAATCACCCTTCTATCTCTTATCTTTCTTTTTATAATTTGCCTTGCAAAAACTGTCAGTCCTGTCAGTCCTGCTTTTTGGATAATTTTTTGATACTGTCTTATAAATCACTATTTTTTCTTGCAATGTGTGTAGAATAGTTTACTTTCAGCAATTATATTTTTATTTTAATGATTATAATTTTAGTGCTAATGGTTCTTTTGCCTATTATTTATTAATATCTGCACTTTATGTCATGTTGTCTTTTTTGTATGTAATTGCTTTCTTTATCACTGAGGATTGAAAACACACTTTTTTAAAATAAAAAAAAATTTTTTTTTTGACAGAGACAGAAAGAGAGTCAGCTAGGGACAGGCAGATAGGAAGGGAGAGAGATGAAAAGCATCAGTTCTTCAGCACCTTAGTTGTTCATTGATTGCTTTCTCATATGTGCCTTGACCAGGGTACTACAGCAGAGCAAGTGACCCCTTGCTCAAGCCAGTGACCTTGGGCTGAAGCTAGTGACCTTGGGCTTCAAGCCAGCAACCAAGAGGTCATGTCTATGATCCTATGCTCAAGCCAGTGATCCCATTCAAGCTTGATGAGCCCATGTTGAAGCTGGTGACCTTGGGGTTTCGAACCTGGGTCCTCCATGGCCCAGTCTGACGCTCTATCTGCTGCACCACCACCTGGTCAGGAAAAAAAAGTACTTTTTTTATTGTGAATGAGACAGAAAAAGGGAGAGAGAGAGAGGAAAGGCAAAGGAGAGAAAGAGAGAAGCATCAACTTGTTGTTAAACTTAGTGTTCCATTACTGATTGATGGCTTCTCGAATGTAACCTGTTCAGGGTTTGAACCTGTGATCTTAGGTGCAAAGTAATGATGCTTTATTTACTGAGCTATCAGGTCAGGGCCAAACACACTTTTTAAAAGTTATTTTAAAATTGTACTGTTACTTGCTCTTTGTTGGTGACAAATTGGCCTTATGATTTTTTAAGTATGATTGCTTATTCTGTCTCTATTTGCAGGTCCTTTTAATTTTTCCTATTCTTTATATTGGAGAAATTAAATTGTGGTGAGGATTATGATATATAGTTTGAGTCAACAGCAAAATAAGTGATTTGAACTTAGGAATTTGGAAGTATAGCTCTTTTCCCTTAAACGGAACTATTTTTTTTTTTGTATTTTTCTGAAGCTGGAAACGGGGAGAGACAGACAGACTCCCACATGCACCCGACCGGGATCCACCCGGCACGCCCACCAGGGGGCGATGCTCTGCCCCTCCAGGGGGTCGCTCTGTTGCGACCAGAGCCACTCTAGTGCCTGGGGCAGAGGCCAAGGAGCCATCCCCAGCGCCCGGGCCATCTTCGCTCCAATGGAGCCTCGGCTGTGGGAGGGGAAGAGAGAGACAGAGAGGAAGGAGAGGGGGAGGGCTGGAGAAGCAGATGGGCGCTTCTCCTGTGTGCCCTGGCCGGGAATCGAACCTGGGACTTCTGCCCGCCAGGCCGATGCTCTACCACTGAGCCAACCGGCCAGGGCCTAACGGAACTATTTTTATTGCTGGTCACTCATGGAAAAGCATCCAGTGATATTCTTCTACTGACTGATCTGCTGTTGGGGCTCTCATGGCTTTATTTCATAATAGTCATTCCACAAACTGTATTGGAGCTGGATCTGGGAGTGGAGACCAGAGGAACTGGAGAAGGGATGTTCTTTTAAAAAAGATTTAGGTGACATTAGCTGCATTAAATATTTCATTGATTAAATAATTTTTATTATAAAATACTTTGTTTTGCAGTTTTAGTTCTTAATGCTTATTAACTCCCCCCCCCCCATTAACCCTATAAAGTAAATTTCCTTTTTCACTTTATAATAGGTTTGTAACCAAATTATTGGAAGACCTCATCTTCTTTGTAGCTGATGTGCTTAATAATGGACAAGAAGTTCTGGACGTGGTTATCTCTAAACCAAACCGAGAACGTCAAAAATTAATGAGGGAACAAAATATATTGGCACAGGTGAATGTTTTCATGTACTAAATTTGCATATTTTATTTTTTGAATTATACTATCAGGAAAGTTCCTGCATTAGTTGCTGTGTAACAAGTTACTCCAAATCTTAGTGGCTAAAAACAACAGATACTTACAGTTTCTGTGCATTAGGGATCTAGGAGTGGCTTTAAGTGGGCAGTTCTTGCTCAGGGTCTTTTACCAGGCTGAGGTCAAGGTGTTGGCTGGGGCTGCACTTATCTCAAAGCTTGGATGGAAGAGGAGTCACTTCCCAGCTCACTTACATGGGCCTCTCCACAGGGCTGCCTCAAGAGTTGGCAGCTTGCCTGCCTTAGAACTGAGTGGTCTAAGAGAACAATGGAGGGCACGCAGATGGACGCCACTGTCTTTTTATAACCTAATACTAGAAGTAACATCCCATCAGTTCTGGCTCATACTCAAGGAGACATGATTATTTAAGGGTATGAATTGCAGGAGTCAGGGTTCGTTGGAGATAGCCTACCACAATTTCTAAAACCTTACATGCTCAGACTATCTCCAGAAAATATGCTAGGATAATTTTCTAGGTAGAATTTCTAAAAAAGCTTAGAAACTGCCATTTTTAATCTGCTTTCTACTTCTTTCTCTCTCTTCCACAGAGTGTAGGGACGTCTATTCCTCAGCTCACAAGTGTTCTATATAATACTCTTTTTTTTTTCTTTTTTTTTACTCTGGAAGTCAGAAATTGTTTAGAACACACCAGTAAATTAATTCACTTCCTAATAATATGCACATATGAGCATGCCTGCTTTGTGCATTCTTTCTGTTCTATTAGTTGCTATATAAAATAATGGGCTTCTGCATTCTTTAAGTGTGGACTCAAGGAAGATACTTAAAATCATATTGTCAATTAATATTCTGTAGTTGATCGTTTGAAAATATAAAATCAACATATTTCTCAAAGAAAATTAAGATTGCAAATCTAATGAGACAAAGCCTTTTCATTCTTTTTTTTTACAGAGACAGGGAGAGGGTCAGAGAGAGGGACAGATAGGGACAGACAGACAGGAGGGGAAAGAGATGAGAAGCATTAATTCTTTGTTGCTGCTCCCTAGTTGTTCATCAATTGCTTTCTCATATGTGCCCTGACTGGGGGGCTACAGCAGAGCGAGTGACCCCTTGCTCAAGCCAGCGATCTGAGGCTCAAGCCAGTGACCTTTGGGCTCAAGCCAGTGACCATGGAGTCACGTCTATGATCCCACGTTCAAGCTAGCGACCCCACACTCAAGTTGGTGAGCCCGCACTCAAGCCGGTTTAGCCACGCTCCAGCTGATGACCTTGGGATTTTGAACTTCGGTCCTCTGCATCCCAGTCCGATGCTCTATACACTGCACCACTGCCTCATCAAGCCAAAGCCTTTTCTGACATTAGCATTTTGTTTTAATTTCAAGGACTTTTAGGACCTTGAATAATTGATTAATATTATTTTATAAATATAAAGTTTGAGGTTTAATGAATAGAGAATTATTGAAGAAACTTTAATTCATTTTGTATTTCACAAACTACAAGGATGCTTTCTTTCCATTTTGTTTTCTTGTATTAGTGCTCATGCCCTCACCTAGATGCCCTTTTTAAAACAATTTACTCATTCTCCAGCTCATCTCTAGGTGATCCTACCTGCTATCTTGCTGCCTAAAAGAGTTCTATTTCTCAATGCTTTTTAAATACTTCCCAACCACTAACCTTAGAAGAATCTGGGTCTTTGGGTACCACCAGCTGCCCATGTGGGTCCTTATATGTTACACTTGAATGCTGATACCTTCATTGGTTTGTCCACATCTTTGTATATCAAGAATAATAAATTGTTGGCTGTTGCTGGTAGCTTAGTTAGTTAGAGCATTATCCTGATACACTAAGGTTGTGGGTTGATCCCTGGTCAGGACACATACAAGAATCAACCAATGAATGCATAAATAAGTGAAAAAAATTGATCTCTCCCTCTCTCTTCTTCTTATCTTCCCTTTCTCTCTTTCTTTAAATTTATAAATAAAAAAATAAATTAACTGTTTTATAAAGAGGTTTAGAAGCATCATTTGGAGGCAATCTTCTGATGTTAGCTTCAGATGAAAATAGATATATTTTATATTATTTTGACTTTAGAAAGTTATAGAATTGATGTAAAACCTTTAGAAATCAAACTATATTTTCATTCATCTGAATATGTTAATATAACTTGGTACAACCTAACATTTTTATATGTCTTATTTTAATAAAATATAATATCTAAAATGAAATTGTTTTTATTTCAATAATATTTTTGTCTTCAATTTCAGGAATTCTTTTATCAGTATTTTTCTCTTAATATGTTAATCCTATATTCTAAGTCCTTTAAAATCTTTTATTTCTTAATTTTTTAAAAAAAGCTATTGATTTTAGAGAGATGAAGGGGAGAGGGAGAAACATCCATTTGTTGTTCCATTTATTTCTGCATTCATTGGTTGATTCTTGTGTGTGCCCTGACCAGGGGTTGAACCTGAGATCTTGATGTATTGGGACAACACTCTAATCCACTGAGGTACCAGCCAGGGCTCCTTTTTGTCCTCCTTATGTTAATATTTCAAAAATGTTTATGAGTCATTGTGCTTATTAAAAAGAAATTAAGCCTGACCTGTGGTGGCTCAGTGGATAAAGCGTTGACCTGGAAATGCTGAGGTCGCTGGTTCGAAACCCTGGGCTTGCCTGGTCAAGGCACATATGGGAGTTGATGCTTCCTGCTCCTCCCCCCCCCCCATCTCTCTCTCTCCTCTCTAAAATGAATAAATAAAAAAAGAAAAATTAAAACAGGTTGTCAAATATGAACCTCCATTCATCAGAATAGCCGTTTTTCTCCCACACCCCCATAGGTATTTGGGATTCTTAAAGCACCGTTTAAGGAGAAAGCAGGAGAAGGCCCAATGCTGAGACTTGAAGATCTGGGGGACCAAAGATACGCTCCCTACAAGTACATGCTGAGGCTGTGCTACCGTGTGCTGAGACATTCCCAGCAGGACTACCGGAAAAATCAGGTCCGAGGGCGGCCCTTGTTATGACTGCTGCTTAATGTTTAAAGTATGGGCAATGTTTTTTGGTTATTGTTCTAGATCATATAAAATAGGAATGGGAAATTGCACTTTGTGATGAACTGTTCTATATTGGCAATGCACAAAAATTTCCTGTAAGTGTTTTTGAGCTGACATAGGTGTTTCTTCTTCCATGTCAAGTTAGAATCATTGAGGGAGGATGTCTGAGTTCTGTGTGCATGGTATTGGCGCCTGCTAGGCAGGAGGCTGCAGGATATATTATATAAGGAGGACTGAGACATTTTATTGGCATTTGTATGAAGATGTGGGGTATCACATCATCATGTAAATGCCAAAGAGTTCATTGTCTTGTGGCAAAGATATGTCTCGTGCATCTGAAATGTAAGGGAGGGGCCCTGAGGGGGTGCGAGAGATAAAGACTACATGTACGAATTCAGAAGAGGGAGGGCAGCTCGGTGGTGGCTGAGGGAACCCAGGAAGGCTGCTTGGAAAAGATAGTATTTGAGTAAGATGAGAATAATTTTTATAAATTGTACAGAACAGGCATTTTATTGAAGATGGATCTGTGAAGAGAGAAGAATTCTAGAAAGGGCACTTTTATCCAGATATTCCTAACTGTGAAGCACAGGGAAGCTAGGTATATCTAGAGATACAGCTCAAAGTTGTCAGCTACATGTGAAATTCCTGTTGTCTCGTTTTTATCTTAAAATTACATAATATTTTTCAATGTGTTCAATAATGTGCATGTTTTTTTTTAAAATATAAAATTGTTTAAAATTATTATTAGGTAAACTAGTGCCCTCTTTTTCTCTTAGCCAGTTTGAGAGAGGAGTACATGATTGGTAAATTTTGCTGGTGAGTTTAGTCCGTGTGAAAGGATGGTGTAATGGCCAGGGCCAGGGCCATGGCCATGCAGATTCTCATTGGATTCGGGCAGACGGTGAAGGAACTGCGGAGTCAGAAAATGGTGGGCATAACAGCAGATGAGCGAGCGAGCAAACAGGTCGGGAAGACTGCTTCCCTCTCACTCAGGGCTCCTAAGCCCTGACCCCCTCCAGGCTCACAACCAGGACTCACAGCCCCCCCCCCCCCCCCCCAGCCTCAGCTCTATCCAGCCAAACAGCCTGGGGGAAATATCCCCTCTCTGGCAAACAGTTGTCCCTCCCCAAGGTGGCAGGCAATCTGCAATTTGCAATCAATCACCCTGAAGGCAAGCACCACAGGCAGCTGCTGCAGATACAAGGGATCAAACCTAAAAACAACAACAACAAACAACACTTGTTTACCCAACAGATGGTGTGAGGGAGGGCTGTAAGGATCGGGCTAAACCACACAGGGCCCAGGACTTCGGGCCTGGAAGTCGGAGGTTATTTGGGAATGGTTAGTAGGATTTATTGAATGCTTACTTTTCATGTACCTGGCTCACTTTTCAATGTAACTCAGTTAATACTGAGTTTAGATGAGGTACCAAGGCACAAAGAGTTTAAATAACTTGCCAAAGATTATACACTTTTAAGACTGGAGACAGTATTCAAATCCAGGTTCTTAAACATCACACTATTTCCTCTTAGTAGTTTGCAAGTTTTTTGGCAAGAAAAGAATTGCTTTGAGAAAAATGTGTTAAAATACATTGGTTTTGAAATTCTGTTTAAAGATTAAGAAAAGATCTAAAAAAACAGATTAGTCAGAAGATAAATAACATGGCAAGGAGCAAGAGTGACAAGGAGACTCTATAAACAAACCTTTAAATACTTGTTAATATAATCCTAGTTATAAACATTCTTCTTCCCCAAGTGAAAATGCTGTTGTTGGAATTATTTTTCCCAGATTCTCTGTATTCCTTTAGTATGTCAAGAAAAAAAGTTGTTCTTATTCTATAGGGAAAAAGTTAAGTTTCTGGGCCCTGGCCAGTTGGCTCAGTGGTAGAGCATCGGCCTGGCATGCAGGAGTCCCGGGTTCGATTCCCGGCCAGGGCACACAGGAGAAGCGTCCATCTGCTTCTCCTCCCCTCCCCCTCTCCTTCCTCTCTGTCTCTCTCTTCCCCTCCCGCAGCTAAGGCTCCATTGGAGCAAAGTTGGCCCGGGCGCTGGGGATGGCTCTGTGGCCTCTGCCTCAGGCGCTAGAGTGGCTCTGGATGCAACAGAGCAAGGCCCCAGATGGGCAGAGCATCGCCCCTTGGTGAGCATGCCAGGTGGATCCCAGTCGGGCGCATGCGGGAGTCTGTCTGACTGCCTCCCTATTTCCAACTTAAGCAAAATACAAAAAAAAAAAAAAAGTTAAGTTTCTGAACATTAAATGACAGACCTTTGAGCTCTCAGAAAATCAGTGTCTCTGAAGCCCCCAACGTGTGGGTCTGTGTTATTCTGTGGAGGACTGGGGTGGGGACAGGACTTAGACATTTCTCAGTATTTTCCACATGGCCTCATTGCTCTTCTTATGTCTAGAAAGACTTCGCTAGACAGGCCATCACTCACACATACAAGCAAAATTGTTATTAGCAAGATTGAATTGGCTGAAAAAAATCAACAGATCTAGAGTTTATCTGGTTCTCTCAGTCTGGTGTGCCCACAGTAACACTGTAGGCCAGTGGCTGCTGCCCTGGCCGTGTAGGTTCCCACTGGATTCGGGCACAGTTCTCGAAGGAACTGTGGAGCCAGAAAATGGTGGGCCATTAAGTTTATTAAAGACTCCTAACAGTGGACATGCAAGCAGGCAGGGAAGACTGTTTTCTTTTCTTTTAGCATTCACCAATCTCCGCACTCCCTAGCCAAAACAGGCTGGGGGGAAATCTCAGGGCTCCCAAACCCCTCAACACTTCCTTTCGCTCTCTCTCTCTCTTTCTAGACCTTTTCTCTGCACTCTCCCTCTTTTAACTGTCCAGCCCAAACAGGCTGAGGGAATAACCCCTTCTCCAGCAAACAGGAGCAAAGCAGTGGGTTCTCCCAAGCAGGAAGGCAATCCTCAATTTGCAATCTGCTGCCCTGATGGCAAACACTGCAGCCTTTCACAGACATACCACCACACACACACACACACACACACACACACACACACACACACACACACGGGAGCAAACCTAACCTAAAAAGCACTTGTTACAAACTTGTTTACCAACAGGCCCCTCATTGATTGTGTTCAGCCTTTGGAAGGGTCCTGAGGGCCTCATTTCTATAGCATTGCCCTGTGCTTCAGTGCCAGTCTCCCTAGTCCCTCCCTGGTTGCCTGGGCAACACATGTTAACTGGTGTCCTTTCTCAGTACCTCATGGTATGGCACATGGAGTTCTTTGTCACTCCTGTCAGTCTTAGGGACTCGTGAGCCTAGTGTGTGGAGGTACATGCAGTACAATTTCTTCTCTGAGAACATTCACCCTCATGACAAGTACACACACACACACACACACACACACACACACACACACGGACATTCTACTCTCCTCTCCTCTCCTTTGTTCTTAGTTCACTCTACCTGAGTGTTCCATTTCTCCAGGTAAATGTTTGTTTACTTTGGGGGGCCTGCTTTCTGGTTTCTTCAGAGCATATGATCGGGTGGACCACCCTTTCTCTGTTTTGGGATGTTTCCCTAAGTTGTAGATCACTGAGCTGACAGAAGAAAAAATTCCTGGCATTGACTGAGGGCTAGATTTTATTTTCCCTCCTGCTCTCATGTCTGCTCCAGTTCAATCTCAGTGACAGTTGAAAAATATTTTTCTCATTTCTGTTCAATTAAGAATGCTTTGTATTAAGCACAGAACAGCTTTCTGATATTTTGAGAACATGATTTTAAAATGTAATCAGAATTACTTTATACTCTTTGCATAACCATCTTGTTTTCCTTTCTAAACCTATGTTTTATCGAGTCCTTGTGGGAAGTTCTTTTCTGATTTAGTGTTAACCCAAGTCTTTCATATTGAGTCTCTGTTTATTATTATTCATAGAATTTGGCAACATCTTTAATTTCTATTGATTATTTGTCAACATTGTGATCTATTTATCAAACATTTTAGAGGGCCTAACCAGGTGGTGGCGCAGTGGATAGAGCATCAGACTGGGATGCAGAGGACCCGGGTTTGAGACCCTGAGGTCGCCAGCTCGAGCAAGGGCTCATCTGGTTTGAGCAAAGCTCACCATCTTGGACCCAAGGTCGCTGGCTCAAGCAAGGAGTCACTTGGTCTGCTGTAGCCCCATGGTCAAGGCACATATGAGAAAGCAATCAATGAACAACTAAGGTGTCGCAATGAAAAACTAATGATTGATGCTTCTCATCTCTCTCCGTTCCTGTCTGTCTGTCCCTACCTATCCCTCTCTCTGACTCTCTGTCACTGTAAATAAAAAAAAAAAAATTTTTTTTAAACCATTTTAGAAGTTTGCCTTATACTACAGTGTAATTACAATAGTCATAAAAGTGTGAAAATCAGTATGTATCTTTAAAATGATGCACTCAGAGGACAATGCCTTTGTTTAATTGGCTATCTAACATTAAGCAATTATTTTGAAAGGCCACAAAATTGCTGCCTGGAATGTAATTAGATTTGTGCAACCAATATAATTTTCAGAGAATAGATAGGTTCCAGTAAAAAAATAGCAAAATCACTTTCTAATGAATAAATTCTATAAATGAGCCATAGTGGCTTTGAATGGAGAAGAGTTAGTGTGAAGAATAAGGAGCACATTAAATAATGCATGATCTACACTCCCTACTGGCTTTCTCTTGCCTTTAGAATAACATCTTTGTTCTTCATTATGCTTGCAAGGATCTACCTCTCCAAACTCAGCTCTTGATTTCTCTTCACTACTAGTACACTCTACAGTGGCTACTCTTTGTTTATAGAGCACAAAAAGCTTGGCATCACTACCTCAGAGCCTATGCACCTGCTACTCCCACTGCCTAGTGGATTTTTTTTCCACGCTGCCTCCTTTTATTAATTTTTTTTATCATTTTAAAAAATAATTTTGGCATTTTAATCATTTCCCTCCTAGCTCAGATGTCACTTCCTTAGCATCTACTCCATCTATCGTTGACACCTTTCTGCCTCCCTTTGTTTCACATCACTTGTCAACACGTAAGATGATTTTATTAGCTCATGAACCTACCTTTTTCTTCACTAGAGGTAAGCTTCATGAAAGCTATCTCGCTTTATTGCCTTATGCCTAATCCCTTCCATGAAATAGTTATTGGATGAATGGATCTGATCAATTAACTGATTAATCATATTGTCTTCTTTGATAGCTTTTTAGAGATAAAAAGTGGTATGAAATTTTATCATTATTTTAAAGAGAAGATTTAATAGATCATTGAGGTATATTGTACAAAAAAGAAATCGCCTAAGTTTATCTGGAGTCTTCGTGTAATAGTAGGTATTACATGCCTCATAAACAAAATATTACAAAGTGATTTTCTTTCCGTAATTATGTTAAAATCATCAGTTGTGACTTTTTTTTTTTTTTTTTTAACAGAGACAGAGATAGACAGGGACAGACAGACAGGAACGGAGAGAGATGAGAAGCATCAATCATCAGTTTCTCGTTGCTCGTTGTGACTTCTTAGTTGTTCATTGATTGCTTTCTCACATGTGCCTTGACCGCGGGCCTTCAGCAGACCAAGTAACCCCCTGCTGGAGCCAGTGACCTTGGGTCCAAGCTGGTGAGCTCTTTGCTCAAGCCAGATGAGCCCGCGCTCAAGCTGGCGACCTCGGGGTCTCGAACCAGGGTCCTTCCGCATCCCAGTCCGACGCTCTATCCACTGCGCCACCACCTGGTCAGGCCAGTTGTGACTTTTAATGAAAGTTAGGAGGGCCTCTATTAGCATGGTGAAATCCTCAGTTATCATGTCATAAAAATTGTTACTTTAGGACTTATTTTTGGTTTTCTTACTTATACTTTGTAAGAATCTTAATTAAAAAATTCTAGATATATACATTTTTGTTGAATTTAAATTAGGTATATGCTAATATTTTCATTTCCTCCTCAAAATGTCCTACTTATTGAAGAATTATATATTTGCTTTTCTTTGGACAATAATTTTTAGTGAGTTTTCTGTTATGAATAATTTAATCAATGTTGCTGACCCTAACAGAACCTGTGATTTCTAAGCTGCTTGGCAGTGTGCTCTGACAGCCTTTCTTTTCGCAGGAATACATTGCTAAGAATTTCTGTGTCATGCAGTCCCAGATTGGCTATGATATTTTGGCAGAAGACACCATCACGGCTTTGTTGCACAACAACAGGAAACTACTAGAGAAACATATTACAGCAAAAGAAATAGAGACATTTGTCAGTTTGCTCAGGAGAAATCGTGAGCCAAGGTTTGAAGTGGTTTATGCAGTATTCCTTCCTAGGGGGATTATGGGTTTGTGCTTTATTTTTAGAACTTTTTTTTTAGAGGGAGAGAGGGACAGACAGGGACAGACACAGGAAGGGAGAGAGATGAGAAACATCAATTCATTGTTACACCTTAGTTGTTCATTGATTGCTATATCATATATGCCTTGACTGGGGGAATCTAGCCAAGCCAGTGACCTTGGGCTTCAAGCCAGTGACCTTTGGGCTCAAGACAGCAACCATTTGGTCATGTCTGTGATCCCACGCTCAAGCCGGCAACCTCAGGGTTTCGAACTTGGGTCCTCAGCATTCCAGGTTGACGCTCTGTCATAGCCTGGTACCATTGCCTGGTCAGGCTATTCTTAGAACTTTTTAAAGTTTAAAATCTTTTATCTACTTTTCATGAACAAAACTGGATGAGACTTATTGCCATAATAATTACATGTGATAAAGAGTTATTACTTTATAGGAGACCAAAACCCTTTCTAGATGTGTTTGACCCTTTTGAGTAGTACGAATATTCACATATGCCCTCACTCAAATGGTTAACAAAAAACTCACTACTCAAAGGGTTAAATTTAACTGATTTTCACTGGGATAACATATTTTTATAGTGCTTTATAGTTTTCAAAATATATTCATATGCATTGTCTCATTTAAACCCTTGCATGTTCTCACAAAGCACACTGGTTGTATATTGCTACCCACATTTTAGAGATGAGGAAAAAGTAGACTAGAGAACAGTTTGCTTAAGAACAGCCTAATAGGAATAGAATAGGTGGTAGGTCAAGGGGTTCTGATATGAATGCAGAAAAGTCAGGCAGATTGATAGTTTTTTTAACTGATTAGCAGAACAAGTACATGTTATATGGTAGAAATGGACCTCTGACCCCATCTTGATTAAGTGTGTGATGTATTCCAATTGTACTCAGTACAGTGTTAGCTTCAATCGCTTTTGATTTGATATTCAATTCTGGGGTCGTCTCACTACAGGGCAGATAAATGATTTTATAAACATAGTAAGTCAATGTGTTATGGAAGGAATGACACCAAATAAATAGTGAACTATTATCCTTTTTTGAAAAATTATTTGCATTAAATACAATTTTAATTTGTTTCTAATGATTCAATAGATATGCAACACATTAGAAAAATAATGTATGGAAATATTTAAAATATGTCTTAAAAGTTATGTTTGTTTTATCTAAAATTTATTTTTATTATGATTTTATAAAATGCCTTTTCTTAATGTTGAATTGAATTTATTTTGCCAGATTCTTGGATTATTTATCAGATCTGTGTGTGTCCAATACCACCGCTATACCTGTAACTCAGGAACTCATCTGTAAATTTATGCTGAGTCCAGGCAATGCAGACATTCTCATTCAAACTAAGTAAGCCTTTTATGTTCATTATTTGTAAGCATTGTAGTTGGTTATCATATTTGTTAGTGAGCTTCCTAACGGCGTTTTGTGTATGTTGTTAATGTCAAGGCTTGTCTCAATGCAAATGGACAACCCCATGGAGAGTAACATCCTTGCAGACGACATTGATGATGAGGAAGTTTGGCTCTATTGGATTGACAGCAACAAGGAACCTCATGGCAAAGCTATCAGGCACCTTGCTCAGGAAGCCAAAGAAGGCACCAAAGCTGATTTAGAAGTTCTTACCTATTACAGGTAAAGTATTGTCAGGAAATTGTAATTCTCAATCTCACATAATCATTGAAAGAGATTCTCTGAAATCTCTTAATTTTCAGGTATATATGAAGAGGAAATGTAAAAAGTCATCATTACTGGGGTAGCTAAAATATATAGTATTTTTAAAAATAAAAATAAAAGTTAACATCTGTGTCTTCCACATAAACCTCTTTCAGTTTTCTCGTTTCCCACTAAGTTGGAATTGTTGTATATCAAAGGATTTTTCCTATTTACTGATGGGAGTGGGTGCAGGTGGGACACATATGAGGATCTAAGAAAGGATTTGAGAGACAGCTGGGACTGGAGCCCGGGAAGCCATTCCAGCTGCAGATGTGGCCTCAGGGGGAGTCAGCCAGGAGTTTGTAGTACGTAGTGCTTATAAACAGGCAGCGACCCAGGGCTTGTGAGGAAATGGTGTCTATAGTAATGAAAGTGCAGTGGTGGCATATGGCCGCTGGAGTTCTGATGGTACATATTTTCTGGGTTAGTATATTGTGAGCAAAAGCCTAGCTGGTATCTTTAAATTTATAGGTTGAAAAGCAGGGCAGAAGTTGGGCCCAAAGGACAAGCATCTGAGAAAAGCAGA
This sequence comes from Saccopteryx leptura, assembly GCF_036850995.1. NCBI lineage: Eukaryota > Metazoa > Chordata > Mammalia > Chiroptera > Emballonuridae > Saccopteryx > Saccopteryx leptura. The sequence continues at coordinate 273,605,936 of NC_089503.1, forward strand.
CAATCCCTCCTGTTCCCTGGTGTCTACAGCTCCAGCCGCAAAGCCAAAGGCTAATTCTTGATCTTAGAGGCTGATGAATCCAAGTGTATTGATGCTATTTGGGTTGATCACATTTGATTTGGGAACTGAGTGGATCTAACTTAGAGTGTAGAGAGCCCAGAGCTGAGTGGGACAAAGGGTAGGTGGAGAGAGATGGTTTCATGTGAACTGTACTCTGTCTTCTTCAGGGTTAGTGTATTTGTGATTCTAGGAAACCTAGAATGGAGATTCTAATGACTCCTTCTAGCAGACACATGTTGCTGGAACAAGTAATGGAAACTGCAGCTGAACAGGCATAGAGACAATTTCATGTATATGTTGTTATATGATGACTTAACCTACTACCAACAGTGTTTGACTCGTCTCACATACTCCTGGAAATAATGGTGTCATAAAAGTATTCTGACTGATACCATGATGTTTAAGAACTTTATCAAGATACGATAAATAATATGTTTAAAAATTTTAAGGTACCAGCTAAACCTCTTTGCAAGGATGTGCTTGGATCGCCAGTATCTGGCCATAAACCAGATTTCTACGCAACTCTCCGTTGACCTGATCCTGCGCTGTGTGTCAGATGAGAGCCTGCCATTTGATCTCCGGGCATCTTTTTGTCGCCTCATGCTCCACATGCATGTTGACCGGGACCCCCAGGAGTCTGTGGTGCCTGTTCGTTATGCCAGGCTCTGGACGGAAATCCCCACCAAGATCACGATTCATGAGTATGTTTGAAAAAATTTCTTGAAGACTTCACATTCAGAGAAGATGAAATAAAAATCAAGGGACATCAATTTTGAAATAAAGTATATAGAAAGGCATTTTTGTGTTCAATCTCAGGTTATCTTCCAAATGCAAAGAGATTCTTTTTGGAGAGTAAAATGACAGTCCTTGATAATACGTAGAAACATCATTCTGGAAACCAGTGAACAGAAATCATATTAATAATTGGCATAATTAATTAAGTACTTAATATTATGATACACTCTGAGTTAAGTGCTTTACATATATTGTTTCATAATAGCCTCATTTTACAGATGAAAACATGACATCTAGAGAGGGTATTTTACCCAAGCCTAAGAAGCCAGGAAATTAAAGTGTGTATGTTTTCCTACTTTTAAATCAGTGGTAGTCAACCTGGTCCCTACCGCCCACTAGTGGGTGTTCCAGCTTTCATGGTGGGCGGTAGCGGAGCAACTAAAGTATAAATAAAAAGATAGATTTAACTATAGTAAGTTGTTTTATAAAGATTTATTCTGCCAAACTTAGCGAAAATCCAACATAAAGTACTTGGTAATTATTATATGCTTTAACTTGAATTTATAAAGTTACTTCCCTACTCTATAAATCACCATTACTGTGGAACCGGTGGGTGGTTAGAAAATTTTACTACTAACAGAGATACAAAAGTGGGTGGTAGGTATAAAAAGGTTGACTACCCCTGTTTTAAATGATTGGAAGCCCTGGCTGGATAGCTCAGTTGGAGCATCTTTCTAGAGTTTGAAGATTGCCAGTTCTATTCTCTGGTCAAGACACATACAGGAGCAGTTCGATGTTACTGTTTCTGTTTCTGTCTCTCTCTCTCTCTCTCTCTCTCACTCTCTCTCTGCCTCACTCTTAACAACAACAACAGCAACAAAAAAGGATTGTAATCAATTTAACTTGTTTTATATTCTATCTTTACAGATATGATTCTATAACAGACTGTTCCAGAAATGATATGAAGAGGAAATTTGCACTGACAATGGAATTCGTTGAAGAATACTTGAAAGAAGTTGTAAATCAGCCCTTTCCTTTTGGCGATAAAGAAAAAAACAAACTGACATTTGAGGTATTTTGAAAAGCAATTCATTCATGAAACTATTCAATTTTTTTCTTTCAAAAATTAGACACACAGCATAAGGATTTTTTTTCCCTATAATATTTAGGATGCTTTGGTAAATATTTTAGTTCATGAAAGTATGTTTCCCTCTGCCATTAATCAAAAAAATAGTTTTGATGCTTTGATTATACTGATGTCCAGTAGAAAATATTTTATTTATAATTAGCTACTGTTTTTCTTGATTTTTTTAAAAGTTTCATTTAATGAACAAAGACAGTTTTACATATTTATAAAATGTTTGGATACATTTTTTAATATGTACCAAGGTAATATTTTTAGCTTCATTAAAGTGAATTGAAATACCTTGTTATAGTATCATTTTGAAGATATAGTGACAAAAACTATAGAAAAGATGCTGTCACTTGTTACCTGATGTATTTGCTATCAACGTGTGTGTAACAAATTCCCCCCAGTCTTAGCAGCCCAAAGCCACACACATTTAGTACTTCAGAGTTCCTATGGGTCATGAATCAGGGAGAGTTTAGCTGTGGGGTTCTGGCTCAGGGTCTCTCACGAGATTGTAATTAAGCTATTGACTCGGGTGGCAGTCACCTGGGGCTAGACGATCTGCTCCTAAGCTCACTCACATGATTGTTGGTGGCCACACTGTCTTGTTGGATGTTGACTGTGTAGCCTTTATCCTATGGGATGGCACCTGACTTCCCCAGGGAAAGAGAGCCCAATATGGAAGCTGCATTTTTCTATGACCTGACCTTGGAAGTGGCATACTGTCACTTCTGCGGTATTTTGTTTGTTACACAGATTAACCCTGACACAATGTGGATTGAGACCATCCACTGGGGGCCATCTTGGAAGCTGGCTTTCATACCTAGTGGGTCTTACAGTATACAGAAGACCACAGAGCAACATAGCATATCTCTGGACAAACTTTGTGGATAATATCCATTTATTAAAATAATTCATTAATGTGATCATTTATTAAGTGGTATCCTACTGACTTAAATAATTTGCTATAAGAGATAATCATTTACTAATTAAGAGATAATTATTCTAATGTAAACTTCTTTAGTCATCTTTCTGCACCTAAAATCTTGTTTTCTTGCTTCCGTGGTGGACACTGTCTTCTTGTCATGTGGGACTTTGATGAAGTTAACAAACTGGTCTTATTTGGATTTAATTCTAACTTGAATAAATCAGAGTTTGTAGTTGCCTTTGCAGGTATTTAAATTACTAGTTGTTAAACAGAATGCTTAGAAATACTTGCACTAATTAGGTAATAAAAAGTCAAAGTTAAATTTAGTTCCTAATGTGTTTCTCTTCTTTTTTTTTAAGGTGGTCCACTTGGCTCGGAATCTTATCTACTTTGGATTTTATAGCTTCAGTGAACTATTAAGGCTAACAAGAACACTTCTGGCTATTCTGGATATTGTACAGGCCCCCATGTCATCGTATTTTGAAAGATTAAGCAAATTTCAAGATGGAGGTAAGAATTTTTGAGAAAAATTATATTCATTTTGGTATTTGGAGGCGAGATAAAGAACAAATATACAGAGATGAAGCTGTTAATGTGTATCTACTAATATATGTGTACAAATGAAAAGTAATCCTGTGGTTGGACTGCGTAATAGTCTGGATTTATAAACATGCTTCTCTGTTCTTTATGCTAAAACTTTTAGAGACAATTTATAAGGTCAGCGAGTTCCCTCTTTAGCAGTTAATATATATCCAATCCATTTGGGAAAATACTGGGAGTTAAAAAATAAGAAACATCTTAATATTTGTGACCATCCTGGTGTGTGACATATACGGGCTATGCTGCATAGCTGGGCATAGAAAAATGCCAAGGGTCACAGCAGAGAAACTGAGTGCAAAGCCACTGTGGGAGGCAGTGAAATGGCTAAGAATGGACTTTTAAGTCAGAGTGCCTGTATTCATGTCCGGCCTATAGCGTTTATTAACTTAGGCAATGTACTTATCTTCTCCAAGAGTGTTTTTTCTCACCCGAGATATGAAGATAATACTAGCATCTTCCTCGCATAGTTTACTTGAGAGAATTAAGTGAATTTATACACTTATATTTAGAACATGTACAACAGTGCCTGCTCATAACTCGATTACATTTATTTTGATGGTGATTATCTTTTTGTTGGATACCCTGAAACTCCGCTGAAGTAGAAAAGTGGTTGTGGAAGTTATCCTGAAGAGTGATTCAGTATATATGTACTACCTGTAAGGACATGAGGAAGGTGGGATTGGGCAGACAGAGCAGCTGGTCCACAAGCAGGTGCAGCTAAGACCTCAGCTGGTTTTACAGGGAGATCTTGAGCTCGAATGGCCTTTTTGAGTGATCACTAGGTAACACACGGGGGCTAATCTCTGCACCCTAGCATCAGCCAGCTATTGACTGCAGGCTGCGCCATGGAGGGGTGTGCAGCCTTGGGTGAGGCAGTTCCCTTTGGAGAAGGGTCACTCTTAATGACAACTGTGAGAAGTCTGCAGCCACAGTCCCAGCAACTGGAGGAAGAGACGCCTAAGCTTTGAAGAGGAGATGTGGGTGGAACACAGTGTATCCATTACAATATCTACTACAAGATTTAAAAAGTAAAACCAGAAATCTAATTTTAGACATAAGGAAGAACTGTCTGGTCAAATTATACAGTAAATGAGGAATATCAGGTATCTGAAGTAATTTGTGTGTGTGTATGTGTCAGAGAGAGGGACAGACAGACAGGGAGAAAGATGAGAAGCATCAATTTTTCATCTCAGCTCCTTAGTCTTCTTAGTTGTTCATAGATTGCTTTTTCCTGTGCCTTGGTGGGGGGGCGGGGCTACAGCAGAGCAACTAACCCCTTGCTTAAGCCAGCAACCTTGGGCTTTAGGCCAGTGACCTTAGGGCTCAAGCCAGCAACCATGGGGTCATGTCTATGATCCCATGCTCAAGCTGGTGACCCCATGCTCAAGCTAGTGAGCCTGCACTCAAGCCGAATGAGCTGCACTCAAGCTGGCGACCTTGGGGTTTTGAACCTGGGTCCTCTGCGTCCTAGTCCAATGCTCTATCCACCGCATCACCACCTGGTCAGGCTGAAGTAATTATTGCTGCTGTCTAGTTCTCAATTCCTCCAACATCTTCCAAAAAACTGTACAAATCAGTAAGAAACAAGTTAAACCACATAAATCCTTTACCTTCAGCCAAACTAGAAGACAGAGGACAGTGTAAACTTAAGTTACTGTATGTAGAAATGTAATAACAGTCTTCAGTAGAGCTGTTTCATTGTAAATCTTTGTGGACAGTTTGGGGTTTCTGGAAACACTTTGAGGAAGGGACAAGAAAAGATTGTGTGAAAATCACCATCAGAAAAATAATCTACCCGTAGTGTAAAAAAACTGAAAGAGCATCAGGTATATTTAAGAACACTTAGTAAAGAGGAGGGGACTTCAAAGCTCACAGGTAGCAGTATGGGAAAAATGCACTAGGGATAAACAAGATTAAAATCAGGGAGGGACATCCTTTGGAGTCTTATTGGTGAAGGGAAAGGAAGTAAGGTGGGGAAATCTAGAATACCACAAGATAAAAATAAAACAAAAAATTGAAGGAAATGTAGCTTCTCTATTGTCCCTCAAACACCAAACTTTAAAGAAATAGCACTTCATGCCACAGACAGGAGAGGGTGCACTTGAACTAAAGATCATAGAACCTGGCTCATATTGTCAACCTTGTCCAAGAAATGGCTAAATGTAATCAGTCTTTATTTCTATGAAAGTACTGCAAGATCAAAACAGAATAGAGAATCAAACATTTCAGTTAGTAGAGATTCCTCTTTGAAAAGCAACCATGAAACAGAAGACAATTGTAACATGACACTCTAAACCAGGGGTCTCAAACTTGCGGCCCACGGGCCGCATGCGGCCCGCCAAACAATTTTGTGCGGCCCGCAGACTAATCCACGAAGTTCAAAATATTTTGGATAGAATTAAGTAAGCCTAGGGGCCTACTTGTATTTTTCATTTCTCTAGCATCCTAGCTAGATATTAGCTTAGTTAACAACAGTTGTGATGCGAACTACAGTTTCTGGTCATTTTGTGACACTGAGTAAACTGCATGTACGATTGTGCTTGTTGTACTGATTTTTTTTTGTTTTCAACTGCAGTGAGAAAAGTGTTGCGTAACAGTTGCCTTTTGTAGACCTAGTGCGGCCCGCCAAACGGCTGTGATCTTGCTCTGCGGCCCACATGCTGAGTTGAGTTTGAGACCCCTGCTCTAAACTGAATTAAATGCCTTCAAACAAATATTGAAATATAAAAAACACCTTGAATTACAAATTCAGAAACTAAGATTAGAAGTGGAAAAAAACCCCAAGAAGAAATGAAATTAAAGTTTGAACTCAGGAAAGAAAGAGAATAAAGTGGCAGATTTTAATTTTTTTATTTTTTAGAACTATAGACTAAATTATAAGATGTCCAAGGGAGAATAGACTTAAACAAAACTTTAATAAGCAGCATTGAACAAGGCAGATGAACAATGCCAAGAATGTCAGTGATATAAAGAAATAAGTATAAAGCATCAGAAAGAAAGTGGTTGAAATGAAAGAAAGGTAGAGAAGAGCCATCATGTGAATAATTGGAGTCCTTGAAGAAGAAAAACAAAATGATGCAACAGAACTGACATTTCAAATTACAAGAAAATAAAACATTCTATAAATAAAAAGATAACCTGAATTCTACATGGTAAAACTGTCCAGCATGGAAATTTCAAGACATAGTAAATAAAACTATTATATAGTTATATTCAGAAAGAGTGGTAAGGCAGAAAGAGGGGCACTTTGAAAACAAATGGAGAAAAAAGGGAAAAGAAGGATGCTTCTGGATATGATGGTTTTACAGTCTCTAGTTTATTATTATTATTATTATTATTATTTTTAAGTGAGAGGAGGGGAGATAGAGAGAGACTTCCACATGGTCCTTGACTAGAATCCAGCCAACAAACACCCCCTTCACCCCTGGTCTGGGGCCAATGCTTGAATCAACCGAGTTATTTTTAGCACCTGAGGCTTATGCTCCAACCATCTGAGCTATCCTCAGTGCCTGGGGCCATGCTCGACCCCTTTGAGCTGCTGACTATGGGAGGGGAAGAGAGAGAGAGGAGGAGAGAGAGAGAGAGAGAGAGAGAGAGAGAGAGAGAGAAGGCAGCAGATGATCACTTCTCTTGTGTTCCCTGACCAGGAATTGAACCTGGGACATCCATATGCTGGTCTGACACTCTATCCACTGAACCATCAGCCAGGGCCTCTGGTTTACTTTAAACTAAACCATTTCAAAACTGTTAGAAGTTGGTCTTGACTTTTGGTCTTTGTGCTTATAGTTTGCTCAGAGTTTTTTTTAATACAGATAGTATTTTCTTCCTCTGAAAATTTACTATCTTATATGTACTTTTCATTGTTCTGTCCACATCTGCCCTATATGAGACATTTTTACTCTTTAAAATATTTTATAATTATTATATGTTCTTATGAATTCCATTTACCTCTGGGTATCTTAATTATTTTTTTAGCTATATGAGAACCATTAATTAATTTATTCAGTAGGAATGTATTGAGTAACTTGCATGCCAGATGCTGATCTAGTCACTGAAAATGAGCAATAAACAAGATAAACCAAGTCCTTAGCCACAGGGAGGACAGACAATTAAGAAATAGGCTGACCCAGCCCCCACTCCCTCTGTCCTCTATTGGTATGTGTGCACGTGGGGAGATGAACAGATAATAAATAAATATATCCTGTACCATCAGATAATGCTCTGAAGAAAAATAAGTAGGACAATATGGGAAGTGATGGAGTAAGGGAGAGCAATTATTTTTAGCTAGAGTAGATTGAACAACTTTTCTAACACTTGAGCAGACACATACATGCATCAAGGAAGAAATCCCTGAGGCAGAGTAAGCTTGATATGTGTAAGGAGCAGCAGGAAGGCCACTTTGCCTGAGGTAAAGGGAGAGAAGGGGAGAATAGTAGGAGAGAAAGTTGGAGAAGCCTGAACTGTAGCACCTTTCAAATCTTAAGTTTGAATTTTTTTCTGGGTGTGATGGGTAGCCTTTGGAGGAGGGATTTGAGAAGGGGTTGATATAATTTGATAACCTTGGCTGCTGAGTAGAGAATACAGAATGTCTATATGGGCATAGTGTTAGGAAGCCCATCGTTAGGAGACTGTTGGGGAATTGGATGATGGAATTGAACTAAAATGATAGTGGTAGAGATGATGAGAAGGTAATAAAGTTGGGATTTTACAGTCTTAACCGATAGGACTTGGAGGTGGAATGGGAAAAGAAGAGGAGAGTCAAAGGTTATCGCTAAGTTTTGATTAACAGAGGGCGAATGTGATACTGTGTATCAAGATGTGTAATACTGGTGGATGAGTGGGGTTGGGGGGTGTAGGGCTGGTGGCTGTGGCCTTGCTCATGCAGGTTCTCATTGGATTCGGGAAGACTGTGAAGGAACAACGGTGGAGCCAGAAAATGATGGGTGTAATGCTGGTGGCTGAAGCCAGGTGGGTCCACATTGGATTCGGGCAGATGGTAGACACACTGTGGAGCTGGAAAAGCATTGGACCATTTTGTTTAATAAAGTCTCTCTGTGACGGACAAGCTCAGAGGCAGGGGAAACCACCTCTCAGGCAAAGAAAAAAAATACAGCTAAATGGCCGGCAGGCCATCTGCCATCTGCAATCCCCCATCTCTCTCAAGTGCAAGTACCCATAGCCTTATATAGCTATGCACACATGCCTCTGCCACGTGTTCACACACTAATCAAGCTAAGTGCTTGCAGCTGGTAAACCCGCGAGCAAACCTAACACAGCTGCCCCGCATTCCATCCCTTTAGGGTTGCTCGCCTCACAGTAAGTGCATTACATATATTCTAAAAATGACAATTACAAAGGCACCCTTTATAATGTCTCCCTGAGCACTCTGTCCAGGGAGTTAACTGGAGGCCCAATTCCAACTCCCCCACCCCATGATGCCAGCAAGGCCACTCATTATAGGTGGGGGGTCTTGTACAGTCCAGGACCATGTCCACTGAAACCAAAAAGGTCCTTAGTGCATCTCTGCGACTGGGTGAGAGTAGCTTCCTGGTGCAGGAGGGCGTCCACCAGAGCTGTCCCCCCCCCCCCCCCGCATTAGGGTCTTTTATTCTGTCCAAAGTGGCATGGCCATCCAACAAGGGAGCTGGTATCGTCCCCCACCCCCGTTACAGTCCAAGAGTCAGTCCATGATAGACAGCCCAGCTGTCTGTGCAAATCCCCAAGGTAAAGGTCCATTACAGGAAGCTAGGTTCACTTAGGGCCTCAGGCCTCCTCCCTCATCCCTGCTATCATAGCAGCTCTGAAGACACTGCCCTGAGGAGGAGCGCATGGCAACAGTGGCCAACCTCTCTACCTCTGCTCCAGAGAGCATGATGCCGTCCACCCCTATGTCCCACAATTGCAGCAAGTCTACCAGAGGCTCAGTAGGTACTCTTTGCTGCTGGGTTTTTACCTGCTGGATGACCACTGGCCAAGCTGAGTGTGCAGACAGCAACTTCAGCCCAAGCCTCCTCATCCTCTGAAGAGGAGCCAGAAACACCTGCTCCTGACACCTCAGAGCCGCTCTGCTGGCACAGCTCCATTTTCAGCTCCTATGGCTGCCGGCTCTCAGCCTGAAGCTGAACCCACAGTTGTTCCTCCAACGACTACTGCTGCCAGCATTCACCTTCCAGGGCAAACTGCAATTCACGAACCTGTAGATCGTTCCAGTTCCAGGTGCCGCTGGTGTTCTGCAGCTCTTGAACTTGGTCGGCCTCCTCCAGCTCATGCTCCAGTTCACACTGTCATTCGTGCTCATCCTGGAGCTTTCAGTCTCACTCAGCTTCACACACAGAGCTCTGAGTTTCTTCTTGCAAAAAACACCCAGCACATGGTCCCCAACAAGAGAGCCATTGAGAATAGCCACTCCTCTATTCCACCCCTCAAGGGCGTTGGAGGCTTCATACTGATCTGCTCTGAATCCTGTCCATTACGCCAAATGTAATGCTGGTGGCTGAGGCCAGGCAGGTCCACACTGGCAGATAGTAAAAAAACTGTGGAGCCGGAAAAGCGTTGGGCCATTTCGTTTAATAAAGTCTCACAACAGTAGACAGGCACACAGGGGAAAACAAACAGCAAAATGGTCCCTCACAGTGGCGGTCAGGCAATCCGCGCATCCGCAATCCCCTATGTCTCAAGCACAAGCACCTGTAGCCTTGTATAGGCCATACACACATGATTATGCACTAATCAAGCAAAGTGCTAGCAGCTGGTACACCAGTGGGCAAGCCCAACACAGCTGCCTCACAGTGGGCCATTCCATTTATTAGAGTCTCATGGATGAGCAAACAGACAGGGAAGACTGCTTCCCTTTTTCTCAGGGCTCCCAAGCCCTGACTCATCTCTCTGGCCATTCCAGAGTCACAGCCTCCACAAGCAAAACAGGCGGGCAGCAGTGCCCTTCTCTGGCAAACAGTAGCAAACAATCGCCCCTCCTCATGGAGGCAGGCAATCTGCAATGTGCCATCTGCCGCCCTGAGGGCAAGCAGCCGCAGCCTTTCATAGACTACACACACATGGCGCTGCCCCGTGCCAAAGCAAAATACAAGCCAGCAAACCTAAACACACTTGTTTACCCAACAGGGAAGTCAGGCTTTCTCTTTGGGCATGTTAGCTTTGACATGCCTGTTGGCATCCAAGGGGAACTGCTATGTCGACAGTTGGATATATGAATGAAATTTAGGGTGATATCAGGTAGGAACTATAAATGTCAGAATCATGCTTAGAAGACATTCAAGATAGCAGACTTAAGAAGGTCACATAGGGAGTGATTGGTGATTGAGGTGGAAGGCAGCCTAAAGGTTGAATCCTGGGATGCTCCAGTATCAATCCATGAGACAGAGCAGGAGCCAGCAAGAGACTGGAACAGAGTAGTGGGTCAATAAAGGGAAAACCAGGAGAATATGATGTGTTAGAAGCCGACTGAAAAGTAATGCTAGATAATTTAAATTGTGTGTTGGCTTGTAGAAATATACTTCTGGATAGTGAGTTGTACATGGGTTACCTTCCCTGTGGTGTGACTTATACTTAACTATGACACACTATTTTACTTCATTATTAAAATATGAAATACCATAGATTGGCTCCGGTATTAAAAATGATGCATGATAGTTTTTATTAGCCAAATATTACTCTCTAAGAAACTTCTTGTGCTTGTAAGAAATACCCATATGTGTACTGCATGAACTGAAACTCAGACATTTCTTCCTTTTGAGACGGGTATGTCATGGAGAGCAGCTTCTCTTCATTGGAGGAAAGACATTTTCCTAATTTGTGGAGAGAGGTTTGTGGATTTTAGTTATATTTTTGGAATCTAAATTTGCCTATGACCCTATAGGTAAATACCCTTGTAATATGTTATTCTAGTTCTTGGTATATTGAAATTAATATGAATATATGGACCATAGTTTTAAGATCACTTTTATTTTAATTTTTAAGATTACCCTCTTTTGATATCTACAAATAGAGGGTAAATTATTTCTTTTATACATTCCTATGATTGGGCACATGATGTAAACTGTGAGAAAATACAGTTTTTGTGGTTAAGCATAGATTGGCAACAATTATAATTATACTGCAGATGACACATCTGACAGAAACTGTCTTCGTTCTTCTCCAAAAAAATGAGTCATTTTTGCTTTCACTAACATTAAATCTTTATTTAGTATCATTAACTGGCATACATTAGGGAGGACAATGCCTTTTTAGTGAAACATTCCACTAGATATCTTTGGAGCATATCTATACTTGCAAGACAAAAAAATAAGGTACTGTATATTTTTGTCAATATTGCCTTGAGGTATATTTGAAGAAGTGATTGTGTGGCTTTCTTTACACTATATAAAATAGAAAATAATGTACCTCATAGGGATACATTAATTGCTCATAAATACCAGTAATATAACTGTACTGAGTTATGCATGGATTTCAGATTACTGAGTAAAAAGTTTTCTTTTACAGTGCCAATAGAGAAGAGCATGTTCAGGAAGATTAATTAACTTGCCTAAGATTCCTTAATCAGTAAATGGCATTGCTAAGAATTAAAGTGCGAGAAATGTCTTTCTATCCTTTGTACCACTTGATTATTAATTTGTCCAATGAGATTATATTTTAGAACATTGTTATTGAAGTTAGAATTTTGCTTCATAAATTTTAAAGTTAATACTTCTGTAGAGGATTAGTCTTATATTCTTTTAAGTAATCAAAATACAGTGCTTAAATTTAAAAAGGGACAAGGCAATGTTCTGTGCCTCTAGATGTGATACACACAGCATCATCTATTTAATATTCCTGGAAATTTATAATCTCCAACTAATCAGGAGGATTAATAAGAGAAGTATTAATTGTGAAATATTCAATAAAAAAACTGACTTGAACTAAAAAGTATCCATGTCATGAAAGATAAAGGCTGAGAAACTTTCTGATTAAAGAAGAGTAGAGACATGACAACTAAATACAGTGTGTGATTGTAGATTAGGAAAAGTATTACCACAGAAATGTTAATCGGCACTGTTGGCAACATTTGAGTATGTATTGTATATGAGGGTGTAGTGTTGGATCGGTTAGATTTCCTGAATTTTAATAGTAGTGTGGAATTGTAAGAGAATGTACTTGTTTTTAGCAAATACATGCTGAAGAATTAAAGCTTAAAAGTCACAATGTCCGGTCTGGAAATAACCGTCAAGTATTGCAGGAAAGATATAACAGGTACATATAGAGAAAGAGAATGTGGGAGCGAGGGAGGGTGCAAATGTGTCAGAATTTGAGACTTAATAGATCTGGGTGGAGGGTATTATAGGAATTCTTTGTACAATTCTTGCCGCTTTTCCCATAAACTTGAAAGTATTACAAAACAGAAAAATCAATTAACTTAAATAATTAGCCAAGTAGGAAAATGATTTATTATATGTAAGATGACACTTCACACTTAAAGCATTATCCTGCAGCTCTACTAGGAGTTGTGTTATTATAGCTGAGTTCTATTAGACAATAAATTCCTGACAAGAGTTCTGTGAGACTCTATAAATTCCTAACAAAAGAAGCAAGAAAGAACACGTTTCTGAAATCTCCCAATGTGGAGACAGGATTGTCAGGCCTGGGAAGGATTCCTGTGGTGCAAGGCGAGACAGAGGCTGATGCCAGAGAGGAAATCCCAGATTCTGTAAAGTACCTGGGGAAACAACTGTTCTTTTTAAAGGACAGCTCATGGCAGCTGGAGCAGTGCTGTCACCCTACAACACCCAGTATGGTGTCATCTTGGCTCTTTTATATTCAAGTGACCTGGGTTATATTTTTCTGTTTTAGTGAAACTTTATTTTTAATTGGAAGTCACATGCAAAGCATACTTTTTTAAAAGTAGGAAGTAGCCTGACCTGTGGTGGCGCAGTGGATAAAGCGTCAACCTGGAAATGCTGAGGTCGTCAGTTTGAAACCCTGGGCTTGCCTGGTCAAGGCACATATGGGAGTTGATGCTTCCAGCTCCTCCCCTCCCCCCTTCTCTCTCTCTGTTTCTCTCTCTCCCTCTCTCTCTCCTTTCTAAAAATGAATAAATAATAATAATAAAAAAAACAAAAAATAAAAGTAGGAAGTAATTTTATAAGCAGTCTTGCTAGGCCCACCAGTTCCTTCAAACAGTGATAACAGTTTCCTTTTCTCCTACTGTGTCTAGAGAATTTTGTGCCGTAGAACCAGGTCTCTTTTTATTCTGTTGATCTACTTACCACTTACTAATTCTGCTCCAGCCCAGTTGGGGTAGGACATTCAGAGATGTGTTCAGTAGTTGTTGGGCAGGTGCGCCCCGGGAGTGGAAGAAGAGGCGTGTCTAGAAGGTAAATGCTCCCAGTTCCGAGTTCCATTCCCTGTTGGCCTCAGCCTCAGCCTCAGCAGCACCCGTCCTTAACAGAGTGTGCACGTGCAGCCTTCATTTGTTTTTCTGGGACGTCCTGTAGGTATAGATGTCTGTGATTAGTGTTTGGGGTGATGGGGATGGCTGGTTTGGAAAGTGGCAATTACAAAAGATTTTCTCTTCTGAGTCCTTGGGCACAGTGCTGCTCACCTCTATGCCACTGCGAGTTGTCCTCATTCTAGAGCTAGCTGGGGGTCTGAGCCATGCTCCCAGACTGTGACTGCTCACCGTCACAGTGGCTTTTAGTCGACACACTTGGCAGAAATTGCTGGGCTCAGAAGCAGCGTTTCATTTTTGTACCCTAGAGGTGGTCCATTCAGAAAATTATCCGGGCATGCTCACATTGAAACATTGGGAACAGCACTGCCCTGGCCTTGACCGCAATGAGATAGAAGGTTCTCATCTTCAGAACTATTCGTCTGATCCCATTCATTGGCTATGCCTCCCTTAAGAAAAGAAATATTATTTTCAAACAAATGTATTCAGTCCCAGCAGGCTATGTTGTTGAGTCAGTTTGCTCTGCCTAATACCCATCATCGACTCTCAGTGATTAAAAATGCACAGGCATCATTTGGTGTAATTGATCTTTTGGGTCAAAAGATTATGTCAATCAGTGCTCTTCTTTGTCATCTATAGAAGTTGAAAGCAACTGTAGATACTGACTGATAAATGGTATTTTCTGTATACTTTTAAAAGTACACTATTTTAAAAATTACACATTTTTTTCCTCTATATGCTTGCCGAAGAATATGCAGTGTAAGGATTAATACACCTACTAATTCAGACCACTTTTTACTGCAAGGTGGGTATATGTACTTTGTTCTACTGGAGAGTCATTTAAATATTGAGGACAGATAGGAATCTTACTTGCACATTCTTCTGATGAGCATCGTAAGATGTTAACTCCGGTGAGAGTATCACCTCCCTTTGAGCAGACTATAGAACTTGACACATTTTGGAAATGATTTGGGTTTAATTTGTATCTAGTTATTCTTTCAATATCTTTCAGCTCATCTGTTTCTTTTCTGAATGGCTCTGCTGTTCACATTTGAAGCTCCAACATGGAGCAATGCAGTTTTCACCACCAAGTAAGCCTTAGGCCGAGGCAGGGTGTCTAGGCCACCATTATCACTTTTTTCTTTTACAGTTGTCTCCCGCCCTTGAACTCACCACATGTGAAAAGGCAATAGATCAGAAAACTACTAAACAACCAAACAAGAGCTAAATAGTTTGTTTTTTTTTTTGTCTTCTGTCATTTTGCTTTTTCACAGCTCCAACTTCTTGGGAGTTTCCACAGTCAAGCCCTGAAATGTGGGCCTGTTGCGTCAGTCACCTGATAATCTCTTTCATTGACATGTGTGATAACATCGAACATGGAAACTCCCTCCTCCAAAAAAAAATCAATGGAGAATTTCATTTACTTTTAGGACTTTCTTTCCTTTGAGGTTTCAGTTTGGGAGCTGAAGGAGCGTTGCTCTTAGAGAAGAAGATACAGGTAACCACAACCTGAAATTGTCCTCCAGCCCTGAAAGGATTTGAGCTGCACTAGGTGACTCACAGCCCTGTGGGCCCAGCCCAGGCTAGGGGACAGTTAAGGAGTGGGTAGTTAGAGGCACTTTGGACACCTGTATGTCCAAAAGCATCCCTTGCTCAGGAGATTTGGAGAAGAGAGTGACAGTATGCCAACTCTCCTTTTAGGAGCAGAGAACCAGCTGCTTCTTCAATTTAACTTTTTATCTTTTGCCTTGTCAGGGACTTCCTATGTTCCACCTTAAAATGCTTTTTCAGGTAGCATAGCTGCCATTAAAAAGGAAAAAGAAAATTGAGATGGAAGGTGGAGCAGAAACATCTTTTAATGCTGTTATAGGGGTGAGAAAGGAAGAAAATATTTGCAGGCAAAAAAAAACCTGCCAGAAAATAGTTTCTTTCTTTATAAAATTAGGAGGTGAGTCTAAATTTGAGCTTTATAGTTGCTTTCAGTTCAAAACTGATTCTTTGAAGATTAGTATGCAGTTCTCATTCACTCACTGAATGGTATTCTTTTTAATGTGTGTTGTAAAAACACTCCTTTCAACAGCGATCCATGAAGCATATCTCCTGGTTAATAGCTGTGATCGCCCTGTATATAAAGACACCAGCTGGGATGCCTTGAAACCAAAAGCTTTATTAATTCACTTCAAATATTGAGTGTGTCACAGAAAAACAAGCAAGTAAGAAGGGACTTATCTGGGTGCCAGGTGCTACTCTGAAGAGGTGTATATTTGAAGGTGGCAGGTGAGAAAGAACAGAAAGAAGCTTTAGTATAGTGACCATAACTGAAGGGCAAGCACCTAAAATACGAGGGGTTTCATGGTAAGGACTCTTGAGTGTCCCTTCATCTCCTTGTACTTTGTCATCTGACTGAACTTTTTTCAAGTCTCCATGAAGAATTGAAGTTTGCAGTAGAGTTTGCAGTGCTCAGAAGTGTTAGCGAGGTTTACTTGCAGGGGAATTATAATTGCCATTCCTCATTTGAAAATTCCTTCCACTGATTTCTGGACTTAATTGTCCCAGCGCCATCTGCCTCTCCAGATTCTCCTTTAGACGGTCTCCTTCTATCTGTTCTTCCTCATCTGCGCTTTTAGCAATGTCCCTTTGCTTCAGATAGAACTCTCCTGTCTCCACTATGTGTCCTGTTCCTCTGCTTTATACATTTTATAAAGTAAAGTTACTTCCTTACTTTATAAATCACCATTACTGTGGAACCGGTGGGTGGTTAGAAAATTTTACTACTAACAGAGATACAAAAGTGGGCGGTAGGTATAAAAAGGTTACTGGGTACTTCCCATATGCTGTTCCTTTCCGCCCACACCTTCTCTCCTTCCAAACTATGTACTTCTCACAAAGGAAGCTTTAGACTTGAAGAAGAGGCAAGAGCAAGTATGCAATCCTATCACAGTGGCAGGTCTTCTCTTGTCCCTTTGTGTGTGTGTACATTAGTCACCCTTATTTGTGGGGGATGTGTTCCAAGAGCCACAAGGGGTGGCTCAAAACTATGGATAGTACCAAACCTATATGTGCTGTGTTTTTTCCTATATATGCATACCTTTTTACTTGAAGTACTTTATGGCTTCTCTTTGGCATATCCAAATAGGCAGCATCACTACTCCTGTGCCTTGGGGCCATTATTAAGTTAAATAAGTTACTTAAACACAGGGACTGCATGTGCCATGACAATCAGTCTGATAACCAAGAAGGCTACCGCGTGAAGATGCTGGATAAAGGGATGATTCACATCCTAGGAGGGACAGCAAAAGATTTCATTAGATTTCATCAAATTGCTACTCAGAATGACACACCATTTAAAAATGTGTGAATTGCTTATTTCTGAAATTTTCCATGTAATATTCTTTGGAGTGTAGGTGACCATGGTTGACTGTGGGTAACTGAAACCATGGAAGGCAAAACTGGAAAGTGGGGACTACTCTCAGGGGAGCATGCTCTTTCCATCATGCCTCGTGATACTGCCACTGATACTGAAATGACAGCAAAGATGACAACAGTTTCCCAACAGCTCTAGATTACACACTGCAGGTTGTGTTCCCTAGGAAGCCAACTCCGAGACAGAGATTAGTAGAAGGAAACTTACGAGGGAGACCTGTTGGGATCCATACCAGTGGCCTGGAAGGGAAAGAAGCAGGACTAGGCAGCGTGAGCAGCTGGGATGTGATGCGGTCTTAGCGGGAGCCTCGGGGGGTCTGAAGTTGAGATGTCCTCTCGGAGTTGTCTCCTGTTGGAGTGAAGAGCTGAACATTTGTGCCTCGGGGGCTGCTCTGGGACGGATGTGTGGCCTTGCTGGACGCAGCTGTGTTCACACTAGTCAGTCCCCATGGAGGGCTGATATCTGAGGGCTGTCCCCGCGGAAGCTGTTGCAGCAGCTGAGGCAGCAGTCCGGCCTTCCTGCCAGGGAACCTGGGAAGGGCCATCTTAGCACCCATCATGGCCATCTCTCAGAAAAGTACCATGATTGGATGAACTCTAAGTCAAGGTTAAGATGTCGTGGGAAATAGAGATTAGGGAGAAGAGTAAACATGACTTGAAAGCATTTCAAAGCATAACCCGATTCTTTATAACAAAACAATTTATTTACTTCCTAAAAGCCCCAGAATCACAGGCTTCAGAAACCCGCTTTAGGAAGGTCTTTTCTGAGCTCCTTTTCTTCAGATGATAAGAAGGTAGAAGGCTTCTGTGACACTCCGGCCTTCTGAGTCCGGTTCTCCCACCAGTGGTGTGCTGTGCTGACTGCACCTTGGGCTTCCTCTATAACAGTGGTAGTCAACCTGGTCCCTACCGCCCACTAGTGGGCGTTCCAGCTTTCATGGTGGGCGGTAGTGGACCAACCAAAGTATAAATAAAGAGAGAGATTTAACTATAGTAAGTTGTTTTATAAAGACTTATTATGCCAAACTTAGCGAAAATCTGACATAAGGTATTTGGTAAATTATTATTATTATATGCTTAAACTTGCTGTAACTCTGCTTTATAAATTTTATAAAGTAAAGTTACTTCCCTACTTTATAAATCACCATTACTGTGGAACTGGTGGGTGGTTAGGAAATTTTACTACTAACAGAGATACAAAAGTGGGCGGTAGGTATAAAATGGTTGACTACCCCTGTTCTATAATGTCATCTACACTCTTTTCTTTGGCTTAAACTTTTATATGTTTCAGTAAAAGTGCCTGTGTAACTGTCAGGTTTTTTTTTCTTAGTTGTTAATGGTGCCTAAGAGAATACCCTCCCACCCCATTTTCTGGGATTAATTTTCTCTCTCTCTCTCTCTCTCTCTCTCCATATATATATATATATATATATATATATATATATATATATATATGTTTATGTCTGTGTTCTTTGTACTAGTGTCATATACTGCTTTTTTCACTTTTTCCAAGTTTCCCAAGTTTTATTACATATGCATAAAACAGTAGGGTTTACCAAAGACTTAGATTTAACTTTAAGTAATTATACAGGTCAGATTAAGAAAGTTTTTAAACCAAGTATTGTTCCTTTAAGAGTGGTTGCTTGACTTGTCTCAGAAACAGAGTTTCAGTCACAAGTCTTCAAAGTTTTGCCACTTAAATATCTCCTGAAGCTGGATGTTCCTCGTCACTCCTTGAAGTAGATTTCTAAGTGGTCCCCTTGACTCTATTCTGGCTCTTTTCACCACATTCCTACATAAGGGTCCTTCCAAACCACACACCCTGCCTCTTTTTCTAGCTCTCATTGTCTCTAGAGAATAATAGCCCATCTCTTTAAGTTGGTGCCCAAAGGTCTTTATAACTAGCAGTAGATGTCTCTAGTTCTATTTCTGGCTATCTCCCCAGTAATATTGAACAGTGTTATCTTTTTAGATACATTTCTATGAGGTACTTCCGTATATCACACATACTTTCATAACTTGCTTATCAGAAGGATGGATATATATGTCATTTGCTTTATATAAATATACATGCATTTGAAGGACCAAAGTACTTAGAGATACTAATATTCCAAATATGTATTTCTGTCTTTCTTTTGTTAATGTAATTATTTTTGTAAGTCTTTTTTTTCTAATAGACTTACAAAGGGCTCCATGACTCTTACAGTCACTACCTAGATAATTTAATAGGAAAGATTCAAATTTCTTGATAAAGAAAACCAGAGTGGGGAGAGAAACTATGAAATAGATTTTTTTTTTTCATTAAGTGAGATCAGGGGAGGCAGAAAGACAGATTCCTGTATGTGTCCCACTCGGATGTTCTGCCCATCTGAGGAGTTGCTCCATTGTTGCTTGGCAAGTGAGCTATTTTTAGTGCCTGAGGCAGAGGCCACTGGAGCCATCCTCAGCACTGGGGGGCCAACTCACTCTAGCCAGTTGAGCCATTGCTGTGGGATAAGGGGGGAGAGAGAGAATGAAAGAGAGAGAAAAGAGAGAGGGAGATGGGAGGTGGAAGGGTGGAGAAGCAGATGGTTGCTTCTTTTGTGTGCCCTCACCAGGAATCAAATCTGAGACATCCTTATGCTGGGGGAGGCTCTGCCACTGAGCCAACCAGCCAGCGCCGAAAATAAATTCAATTTCTGGTTCTTTAACTGACTTGTACCATGCCTAATATACTATTATATATACACTTGGCTTTCAAAATTATCTATTGAGTGAAAATGGGTTTGATGAATCATGTAAATTATATGTTTGTATAAATATGTATGTATTTGAATGATAAAAATATTTTCTAGAACTTGACATTCTATATATATGATTATTTTCTTTTATTATTTATAAAATTTTAGCTTGGCTTTCCAAATTTCCAATGAATGGGAGATAACATGACAAATGCCAATTCATATTAAAATATTTCCGGGTATTTTGTATCTGCAATGCTAGTTTTGCAATTTTAGGGATTAATGTTATACCTTTTCACTGATCTCTGATGCATCATCTTAACAGAGTAATATGGTTCAGTTATTCACTTGTTCACTATATAAATAAATTTCAGAAGGACTTAATGGGTATGATGCATGCACAATTTACATACTCCACTAAGTCATGAAGTGACTCAATAACTTTCTTATAGTTCTCTCAGTCAGGGGTTACACACAAGAAGTTTTAATATGTAAAGTTACTTTTGTTACACTTTGTAATTGGTTTGACTCAGTGGAGGCAAGAGACTGGTTCCAGGTTGTCTGTGTTTCTGAGTGTGTCAGAAACACAGGCATCATCCTGCAGCATTGGAGGGTTTGGTTTCCCGAAGTATCAGCCACACAATAGGAGAGTTAAGTGTGGAGTTTATTCTTATTCTTTAAGCTGTAAAGTGACTCTGAAACCTCTGGAATTACCTAGGAGTGATAGGAATGACCGCTGGCACCCAGGAAGAGCTACTAATACTATCAAATTGAGTTATGCCGACAAAATCAATACCTAGGGATAACAGCACAAAAAAGAGCAGTACTACAGAGGAGTAGATTGTCCTCAGAACCTCTCTACTTGAATTTTTTTTCTCAAATTATAAATATTGTTTGAGCCTCAGAATTTGATGCCTCAAGGTGTGAGTTAATACTCTGGGATAGGCTCCCCCGTGCTTTCGATTTCTGGTTAAGAGGGTCCCCCATGACCTGCAATAGGCACACTGTGGAACCCAAACATACATTTATAGAACCTTAGCATATAAGGGGATTGTAGAAATTATTTACACAATATATGAACTTCAGGTCTTCATATAACACCCATTTCCAATGGTGATCGGGGATCACCTCTAACAACTGAGTCACCAAGTTTTTTATTGATGCAAAAGGCAAGTCTCTCTTATTTCAACAGCTCCAATTATTAGGTCTCTTTTGTTAGGTTATCTGAAATATACTTTCCTCTAACTTCCAAGCAGCCCTACTTTTGTTCCCTCGAGCCACAATGATATCTAACATCACTTCCCCACGTCAGATCTTTCTCTGTGTGAAAATAATCAGGATGTGACCTGAGTGTTTCCTGTACTCTGAGCAGTCATCTGTACTTCCTTTTACAGTTCCTCTTACGGTTCCTACATCATCAATCACTGCTGTGACCAGCATAGAGGCAAGGACAGTTATTTTCTTTCTTATTCATTTTATTTATTTATTTATTTTTAATTTTTTAAATTCATTTTAGAGAGGAGAGAGAAAGGGAGAGAGAGAGAGAGAGAGAGAGAGAGAGAGAGAGAGAGAGAGAGAGAGGAGAGAGACAGAGAGAAGGTGGGGAGGAGCTGGAAGCATCAACTCTCATATGTGCCTTGACCAGGCAAGCCCAGGGTTTCGAACCGGCGACCTCAGCATTTCCAGGTTGACGCTTTATCCACTGCGCCACCACAGGTCAGGCTCTTTCTTATTCATTTATTTTTTTTTTGTATTTTTCTGAAGCTGGAAACGGGGAGAGACAGTCAGACAGACTCCCGCATGCGCCCGACCGGGATCCACCTGGCACGCCTACCAGGGGTGACGCTCTGCCCACCAGGGGGCGATGCTCTGCCCCTCTGGGGCGTCACTCTGCCGCGACCAGAGCCACTCTAGCGCCTGGGGCAGAGGCCAAGGAGCCATCCCCAGCGCCCAGGCCATCTTTGCTCCAATGGAGCCTCGGCTGCAGGAGGGGAAGAGAGAGACGGGAGGGGGGGGGTGGAAAAGCAAATGGGCGCTTCTTCTATGTGCCCTGGCCGGGAATCGAACCCGGGTCCCCCGCACGCCAGGCCGACGCTCTACCGCTGATTCAATGGGCCAGGGCTCTTTCTTATTCATTTTAAATACTTCCATGAGACAGCCTAATTTAAAACAAGTATTTCTGGTAATGATGACACAGTATTGATTCCTACTTAATTTGAACACAACTAAAGTTCTAAGTTGTGCTTCATTATGTCACATTGTTCCCATTATGTACTCAGTTGGTTTTTATTTGAACCTTAGTGCAGGGCATTTTATATTTTGATTTTACCTTGTTGTTTTTAACATGTTAGTTTTCATCCTGTTGATGTAGTTTGGGATTTGATGGAGTCATTCACTATTATTAGTTATCCTTCCTTGTTTCCTGTTATCTTTGCATTTGAGAAACATGCTACTTTACCTATCACTGACAAAATGTGTATCTGATTGAGGCAAGCACAGAACAGAAAGGAACTGGAGGCCCTTCTGTATTTTAACACTGGTAGATTTACCCAAATTTTTTGGCTTTAATCATTGAACTCAAATCATATCTGTGAAATTGTATATTACTCAAAATATTAGCATTAATCAACATAATACTTGGAAGAGCTTTTGTTGGTGACGGTGAGGAGGAATGTAAAGGGAGACTAACTGAGAAAAGGCACAGAGATTAATGGGAGTGTTCCTTATCTGGATGATATGAGTTAGGGTAGTGGTCCCCAACCCCGGGGCCGCGGACCGGTACCGGTCTGTGGGCCATTTGGTACCGGTCTGCAGAGAAAGAATAAATAACTTACATTATTTCCGTTTTATTTATATTTAAGTCTGAACAATGTTTTATTTTTTAAAAATGACCAGATTCTCTCTGTTACATCCATTTAAGACTCACTCTTGACGCTTGTCTCGGTCACGTGGTACTTTTCCCACCCTAAAGGCTGGTCCGTGAAAATATTTTCTGACATTAAACCGGTCCGTGGCCCAAAAAAGGTTGGGGACTACTGATTTAGGGTAAATGCCCTTTGTCAAAATTGCTGAAACCTTTCATTAGAGATCTGTGCATTTCACTATATTTAAATTACAGAAATTATTTATTATGTAAATTCACTTGGATCATCTACTTTTAAGATATAAAGATCAGTTTTGCAGGTTAACACCTTAAGGTTTGGTATATTGAAATGACTTTGTCGGTGTTTGACAGTGATGAAATCCAAAATAAGATGTGGAATTCAACCACTGTTTTGTAAGAATTGCCTTTTCAGTTCATCCTTTGAAATAACACTTCTTTGGGGTGTGGGATGGGAAGTAGTTTTCTTCTAAGCCAGCAGTTCTCAACCTGTGGGTCGTGACCCCGGCAGGGGTCGAAGGACCAAAACACAGGGGTTGCCTAAAGCCATCGGAAAATACATATTTATTTTATTTAAAAATGTATTGTATAATAAATATGTATTTTCCGATGGCTTTAGGCAACCCCTGTGTTTTGGTCCTTCGACCCCCGCCGGGGTCGCGACCCACAGGTTGAGAACCGCTGTTCTAAGCAGCCTACTTGATATTCGGAAAAAAGAGGGGTAATAGCATTACTATATTTTAGTAACAAGTTTTCAATAGGTTTTGTTTTGTTCTATTTCTAAGCTTTTGGAGAGTTGGAATCTGTAATTGGGTCATCAACCCAATGTATTCAATGAGTGTTTATTTAGAATGAAGAATATTAGGTGCCAAATTATCTACTTTGTCCATTGAGAACTCATAAACCACTCCTCTGAAGGACTTTTATTTTTAGAGGCGATATTGTGTGTCAGTCATGGCATAGCGTAACAGGTCATGAGCTACAATTATGTTTTGGAACCACATACAGTCATTCATTAGTAAGATGGTGACCACTACAATGGAACACATTGAAACTGAGAAGGGCTATTTTTCAGAGGTGTAATGAAAGCATGCACATGTTTCTCATTTTTTATTTTGAAATATTGCCTCCCAATTACATGGTAGTTTTTATTCTTCATGACTTTTTTGCACATATTATATAGTTATGTTCTCACAAATTGGAACATTTTTGTAGGACTGAGATTCTCACATTGGATGATGAAGTAATTTGAGGAAGATCATACTCCTCTTATCTAAATCCTTCACTCCATTCAAATCCTAGGTCAGAATTATATTTCTTCAGTGAAGCTGCTCTTCACTTTCCTTGTCCTAGGATAATTTTCCCAATTATAGACATAAGCAATTTTGTATACTGCCTGTGCTATACTGTTACCGTCTCATCTGCTACATATTTGTTCTTAATTTCTTTTTTGGCTATGTTTTATGTTTTCCTAGCCATATTGTAAATTCTTCTACTTCTCTATGCTCTTCCACTACCTGTGTTCCTAGTATAGAGTCAGATGAACACTGGCTTTTTAATAACTAGTTTGTGAACAAGGTTTTCCCTTAAAATTAAATTGTGTAATATGAACAAAATACCACAAGTAGTATATTGTCCATTGTATAATAACTGGTTGGATAAGATCACTTGGGAGTGAAGGGAGCAAAATATATTATACGATTAATAGTAATCCCACATTTTTCAGCACAGTGTTAATTAGAATATTTTCTTTCTGCATCTGGTAGGTTTCTGAGTCCTAATAAAAACCTTTGGAAACTTGTAAGGTGATGATGGTGTTTTAGTGAAGCAATGCAGTGCAGGGGGAAAGATGCACGTTGACATAGGTTGGGCTTTAATCTGAGGCTCTGTCAGTTCCTGGCTGTAAAGTGGAATGGGTTCCCCAACGCCCTGCCCTTCTGTGAACGGTGTATGTGGCCTACCTAGCAAAGTGCCTGGGACGTGATATGCCCTTGATGAAGGCAGATTCTATGGTTTCCCTTATCTCAGTGTTATCTAGTTTATTATTTTCTTTTTAACAAGTAAGTTTTAAAGTAACATGAAATTATATGTGCTTTCTGAAGAAACTTAGGAAAGTATAAAGGAAAGCAAGCAAGAACTCACCTTGATGAAAAATAGTGTACTTTTAATGTAATATTTCATTTTTTATGCCTTTTAAAAAAGTTCTTGTTTTTAATAATTCATTTGTTTAAGTCATAATTTTTTTACTTATGTATTAAATCTACCATTTATTGGCTGGCTAGTGGGTGTCAGGCACTGTTCTGAGTGTTGGAGGTAGAGCAGTAAGCCAGGCCAAGTCCCTGTCTTCATGGAGCTTTCTGAGGGGGATTCCATCAACATATAAACAGGTATAAAATAGGATGTGTGATGGTGCCAGCGCCATGACTGAAATGCAAAGCACAGGTGCACGGATCCCGGGTGATGGCAGTCTTTCTTTCTTTTTTCTTTTCTTTTTTTTTTTTTTTACAGAGGAGAGGGAGAGACAGAGAGAGGAGAGACAGAGAGAGAGAAGGGGGGAGGAGCTGGAAGCATCAACTCCCATATGTGCCTTGACCAGGCAAGCCCAGGGTTTCGAACTGGCGACCTCAGCATTTCCAGGTCGATGCTTTATCCACTGCTCCACCATAGGTCAGGTGATGGCAGTCTTTCTTTAGAGAGAGTGACGTGGACCTGAGGAGGTGATATCTTACTAGAAATCAGAAAGGACTGAGGGAGCAAGCCAAATGACCAACTGGATAAGAGAAACTCTTAGCAAAGGAATAGCAAGTTTCCTCCAGGCCCAGCGCAGGCAGTGAAACCCTGGTGAGGACTGGATTCGCTCTCCAAAGCCTTGTGCTCTAACTTTGAACCGGGAGTGCTGCTCATCTGTTGTCTTGTCAGGGGGTTAAACTTTGATTTTCCTTGTAATCCAGTTACCTATTACGCTGCTTGTATCACTAGGTTAATTAAGGCTTTGGTCTTGTGTGAATGTTTCTTTTTTCTCTGCATACATAGAAGTTCTTTTATAACCTAGGCTCCTAATCACTGGGAGGAAATGTGGTTCCAGAGAATGTTTGAAATAGAAACTCTCTAGTTCTAGAGTTTAGGTATCCCCCCCGGCAAGCCGAGGCTTAGGAGCCTCGTGGACCTGAGGAGGTGATATCTTACTAGAAATCAGAAAGGATTCAGGGAGCGCAGAAAGGGTTGCTGAGCACAGGGAAGTAGGAAGGCTTCTGAAATCGAATCTTTATGGTTTAACATCATTCTGTTTCAAATGAATTATTGTAACAGTAAATGCATTTATCTAACTGTAAAATCTAACTGTAAAGATGTATTTCAGGGAAATAAAAATGATTTTCATATTATTCATTTCTTGGCTTCTATTGCTATAAAATATTGAGCTGGCTTTAGTAGTCACAGAAAGTACATTAGTATTAACAATTATTCACAGAATTCTTCTGATCAGATACCTGTTTTCTCTTATAAGTGCTCAGAAGGTTTCCTGTTTATCTGAAATCTAAACAACTGGAAAACTTAAATTATCATTTTTATTCTTATGTGCTCATAGTAGAAAAATATTTCTAGTAGAAAGATAACAGATAAAGATGTCTTCAAATAAAACACCAATGGATGTAAGGTAAATTTAAATCAAGTAAGATCTTGTTAAATGTTAACACCTTCAATAAATCCATATAACTGTTAAGGATTGTTGAATCCAGTAATGATCACTGGCTGTAAATGACTATTGAATAGAAAAGAATTATGGTTAGTGCAGGTTTAGTGTTGTGTAAATTCCTTCTTGCTTCCCACATAACTCTACTTGGTAATTAAACTTGGCTCAGTGGAACCTTCAAAGAAACAATGTATTCTCAATCCATTCCCAGCCATCATTCCTAGTATGCATTTACTATACCTGTCTGACTTTTGAGTTTTCCTCTTGAGGGAATTATGATGAGTAAAAATATTTATATAATCATGTGATGAAAGAGCCTAGAAAGTCCATCTGCATTTGTTTCTACGCAGTCCCTTCATACATTACTTAACAAAGATGACTCCCGTTTCTTCAAACCACTCCAGTACTCTTTATAGAAAAATCCAAATTCAAACTTCTGGCTTAATATAAAAGGTATAGATAGCTGAATTTTTAGGTTATAATTTGTCCAGAGGATTTTTAATACAGTAGCCTTTATGCTGAAATTTTTTTTGTAGTATTGACTAATTACGATAGAGAAGAAAAATAGTAAGATTTCTTCTTTTGCAGTGTTGTTGAATGATCACCTCTTACTTAGTGTAGAATTAGAAATTTTTCTGTGGAAAAACTGCATCAGAGTCTTGCACATCTGTGATTTATATGGTGTTTGACTTAACGTTTTTCAAGCTGTGTAGTTTACAATATAAGCACTTCTTCTCACCACCAAGTAACTCCAGAAAATATAGCATTTTTAATTTGAGGCCTCTGAGTTGGCCCTACATGGCGATGTTAGGAGATCTGTGGCAGCCACGTGCTACAGGCCTCTGAGGCTGTGGTGCAACTGGAATGAGCCCTCCCGTTTCATTGACAACATGTGTTACATTTTATTATGGGTCTGGCCTTTAGATTTTAATTTCTTGGTGACAGAATCTAAATTTGGGGGAAGAATTGTCTGGGCTAACTTTCTGTGTGATAATTGTTTGGATTAAATGATTATTTTCCATGCAAATCTAAATAAGATGCAGACACTGTTGGTGCCAAGGATTTCTGTGTGAATCAGGGGTAAGAATAACAAAGGAGCCTGTTCTGGGTTAGTGGTGAGAAATTAACTGTTGGAGGAGAACACATACATACTCGAATCAAGTTTCATGTAAATGTATTGGTTGAACATGGACGACCTCAAACCATTGCCAACAACCAGATGTGCATCCCTGTCATCTATGTAGCAAACAGTGGGGGGTATTTGGAAATACGCAACTTATATGGTTGGTTGGGAACCACAGACAAGAAAGCATTCTGACTTGAGGTTATTCTGGTAAAATAAAGCTGTCTGAAATTCTTTGTCTCAACTTGATCCAAACTTGGAAATGACCTTTTGTATAATTTTTTTCGGTCTCTTCCCCCACCCTCCATCCTCTGTTTTGATTAGGTTTTTTGTTTTTGGCTTATGCAAGGAGCCATGTGATAAAAGGTCCTAGACTCTCAGAATGCAAACTCGTTAACTTCTTCCTGGAATATGGCCACTCTAGAAAAAAAAATGTTAACTTCATTGCCTACTCAAAAATATTCTACTTGACGCACGGGCTCATCTGGCTGGAGCGCAGGGTCGCTGGATTGAGTGTGGGATCATAGATATGACCCCAAGGTTGCTGGCTTGAGACCAAGGTTACTGACTTGAGCAAGGGGTCACTCGCTATGCTGTAGCCCCCCAGTCAAGGCACATATGAGAAAGCAATCAATGAACAAGTAAGGAGACTAAGGAGCCGCAAAGAAGAATTGATGCTTCTCATCTCTCTCCCTGCCTGTCTGTCCCTCTCTCTGTCTCTCTTTCTGTCCCTGTTTCTCTTGCTTAAAAGAAAAAAAAAATGCCATTTGAGCACCACCCTCTTTTATGGATAGTAAATTTAACTATGGATAAGATAGTAAACTTTAAAATGCATTCCACCTTTTATAATGTGCAAATAATAGTGGTTACCAGTGGTTCAGTGGTAATTGTTATCTGTCTGCATGGGACCATCAAGATTCTTTTGAGTCATCTTTTGAATATTTTCCTTCCCTTTCTTTGTTTGCCTTTCAATCCTGTAGGTATTCCCACAGTTTATATCCTCGATTTAGAGCTGAGAGTTTTATCTTGTCTTATTTATATTTCCCTTCCTCTCAGTTTGCTCCCTGAGACACTGGGGGAAAGGAAAATTCTTGGCCAGATACTTAGACCTTTGCTTGAGGCAAAACTCTGTGAACACCCAGGAAGCAGAGACCACTGTTGTGAAAGGAAAGCACACAACTGTTGTTTTGAATCCTGTTGCTTGCTGTAGGAACTTAGAAGTGAGAGACGGCAGTTAGTCTGGAGTTGTAGCAAGGTCAAGAGGATCCTTCCCTACGGCTAGGTGGGGCGAGTATAAGGAACGGGCGCACATGCAGTTCTATTGGAGGACAGGCAAGTGAGAAGCAGGGATCAGAAGATGCCGAAGGGTTGGGGCCCCCTCACTGAGATGATCATGCTTGTCACTAATTCGTTTCTTTAATCCCCTCAAACAGACTTGCCTTTGTGTTTTTCTGAAATGAGAAGAGGGGAGGTAGACAGACAGATTCCCGCATGCGCCTGACTGGGATCCACCGGCAAGCCCACTAGGGGGTGATGCTCTGCCCATCTGGGGCGTTGTTCTGTTGCAACCAGAGCCATTCTAGCGCCTGAGACAGAGGCCATAGAGCCATGCTCAGCGCCCGGGCCAACTTTGCTCCAATGGAGCCTCGGCTGTGGGAGGGGAAGAGAGAGACAGAGAGGAAGGAGAGGGGGAAGGATGGAGAAGCAAATGGCACTTCTCCTGTGTGCCCTGGCCAGGAATCGAACTCAGGACTTCCACATGCCAGGCTGACTGACGCTTTACCGCTGACCCAGATGGTGGCCAGGTCCCCTTTGTGGGTTTTCAATAATGATTTTCTATTCAAAAAGAGTGAAGGAATGGGAAGTATATTGGCCAATACATGCTTCTTTGCAAAATGAGACTTTCTTTTTCTTAAAGTGAAGTTGTAACAATCCTCCTTTTAAGCTCTTTTATAAGCAGTAAGAAAATGGAGCTAAAAGCCCTTGGTATGAGGGTAGGATTAGGATGCTAGTCACCATTTACATGTTTTTATGTAATCGTTGTGTCCTCACATCGATTATAATCGTTTTATCTCTAACTTTATTATGGAGATTGATCATCTGTCTTTCAAGTTACTGTAACAGTAGAACCTATGGTGTGATAGTTGGTAGTACCTAACATGCTCCAGAAAGACTTCATTTGGATGTCCTTAGAGTTACCAACAATTCACTCTTGGTGCATCATTTGAAAGCATTTTCTGAGAAGGGTAAACGTTCATTTTTAGAATCTGTCACTTTTAAATGTGTCTGCAGTGTCTTCACTTTCTCTGCAAAGGAAGAGCGAGGCAGTGCGGATGCTGCTATCTGCTATCCTTAATACTTTCCCTGCCATGTTTCAGTTTGTTCGGGACCAGTTGGGTATTTACAGTCTTTTCTCCAGGTATGGTATGTGTTGACTTCTGGACTTTTCTCACACCAGGAAATAATGTCATGAGAACCATCCACGGGGTGGGAGAGATGATGACCCAGATGGTGCTCAGCAGAGGTTCCATCTTCCCCATGAGTATACCTGACGTTCAGCCCAGTATCCATCCCAGCAAGCAAGGGAGTTCGGCTGAGCACGAAGACGTGACCGTGATGGACACCAAACTGAAGATAATTGAGATTTTACAGGTATGTTACATAGTGACAAATACCTATTTGTGCTTCTTGGCTTGACTTCTTAAACTTTATTGCTTCAATTCACTTTAAGATAACGACAAGCCTGGTAAGAAATCTCACATTGACACTGTTTAATATATTAATTAGATTTTTTATTTCCATATAAATATATTAATGATGATAGCTAACGGTTATGGAGTACTCTGCGGGAGGACAAAACCTTTTTCTTTCCTATGTGTTTTCTTGTTTAGTATTAACCCTAATTTACTTTTACCTTTATTTAAGAAGAATCTCAGAGATGACAAAGTTAATGATTGAATTCTAGCCCCTTTTCTACTTTTAATTGAATTGGACATATGATTCCATGTTTCCAGATTTATCATTGTAGCAGGAAACTGAAATAAAATTTTATTTATTAAATAAAAATGTTAATAATTGCTTTTAATTGATTTTAGTATTTCATATAAGTGACCATCTCTCTTTGTAGTTTTGTTTCCAAGAGGCTAGGAATAACATATATAGGTATATATAATATAATGTTATATATATATATAAAACCTAGATTTATGAATTTTTTTTTAATTCAGTGAGAGAAAGGGAGGCAGAGACAGACTCTGGCATGTGCCCTGACTGGGATCCACCCAGCAAGCCCTGTATGGGGTGATGCTCTGCCCATCTGGGGCCATTGCTCCATTGCTCAGCAACCTAGCTCTTCTTAGCACCTGAGGTGAAGGCTATGGAGCCATCCTCAGTACCCAGGGCCAACTTGCTCCAATCGAGTCATGGCTGCAGCAGGGTAAGAGAGAGAAGTGAGAAGGAGGGGTGGAGAAGCAGATGGGTGCTTCTCCTTTGTGTCCTGACCAGGAATCAAACCTGGGACATCCATATGCCAGGCTGATGCTCTACCACTGAGCCAACCAGCCAGGGCCTTCCTCTATGAATTTAAAGGAGGTAAATTTTATTTCATGCCCACTGGCTTAGTGAATAAATTTCTCACATTGTAGCTATGAATTCTTAATATTTTTTAAAGTTTAAAAAGTAGTTTTATTATACTTAAATTATATATATAATATATATAGTATAAATATATATATATATTATATATATATTCTAGATTTGGAGCATGGAGCTTAGAGTTTTCAAGGATTCATTAAGATTCAGGATACAGTTTACTGTGTTTCATCAGAATTTAAAGTAGACTGAGCTACCAGAATCGGCTCAGTAGTCCAGGAAGGGCCTGTACATTTTTATTTAAAATAATTAGATTTATAATCATAAAAGGTTTTACAGTTCCTCCAGTAATTCCAAGGGTTGAATCCTGAGAAATGTTGGCAGGCCTCCCAACACTGTGTTCATGACCCTGAAAAATCACTTAGCCTTTCTATTCTGAAAGTGAGGAAAGTAGTGATCCCCTGACTTGCAGACGTAATGAGCCCGCAGCTTAACATCATCCTGCTCATGGGACGGTGTTTCAAGTCTGTGACCTCATTTTAGCCAACATTTAACAGGAAAAAAAAAAGCAGCATTAATAAAACAATCTCTAACAGCTGAAACTGATGAGATGGACAGACCATGGCAGGGTAATTTGGGGCTGACTCATTTTTGCTGCCTACTTTGGGCTCTTCATGGATTTTTGGTTGAACCTCTGTCCGTAGTCTGTGTTTTGTGTCTGAGTCTGGGTCTGATTCTCCGTGTCTGTGTCTATGTTTCTGGGTACTGCTCTTGAATATGTTTTTTTCTTAGAACATCTGTTTAAGAATTTCTTTGTGGCCAAATTCCTTGTGCAAGGCCGGTCCCTGCTGGCTCTTCCTCCTCGCCCAGGGTCAGGCTTTCTTTCCCCATCACTTTGCGTCTCTCTCCTTCTTTAGTTTATTTCTCTCCAGTTTTCTCTCTGGAGCTGTATCTGGCCCTTTCGCAATACTCTTTCTGTGCCTTTGTTTTTATTTTTGCCTTCCCTTCTTTCTTTCCACCTTCCATTGAGTTTTTATAATTAAATACAGGGTGGGGGCAGAAGTAGGTTTACAGTTGTATGTGAAACACAGAATTTACTCTTGTGTTATTAATTATTTTCTTTACGAACAACTGTAAACCTGCTTTTGTCTTATCCTGTATATTAGAGAAAGAATATTTTAATTTGGTAATACTTATAAAATGCAGTTCTAGGAAGTTTAGGAACTTCAACTAAGAGTTAATGTGTTTCATTAATTGATATTTTATTAATTTGTTCTTTATATAGGTTTAAAGTAAAAACACTTATTTTTTTAAGCACTTGCTTAATCTGGCTTCTGCTGCCACCAGTCTAGTCAATGCTGCCAAATCCACTGACCCTTTCTCAGGCCTCCTTTCCCATCATCTGTCTTCCGCTTTGAAAATCCCCTATAGAATCAGTTCAGACAGTATATGCTCACTACGTGCTAATAAAAGAGTCTCTTTGGTGTTTGTTTCCCCACTAGATTATATGCTCTTCAAAGGAATGTCTTCTATCCTTGGAACCCTGTGTGTACTGTCGGCACTTTGCTCAGTACCTAGCTTAACAAATGTTTGTTGAACTTAACCAACATAGCTGACATAGAGCCTATTTATTGCCCATTAGGAGCATAAAGGTCTCAGGAAAGAGAGATTGAGATTCAACTTTGGACCTATAAGTCTAAATAATTGTTGGGTAAGCAATAAGGAGAAAAATTAATTTGGGCTGGGGAACCAGAGAAAACTTCATTAAAAAAAACAAAACAAAACATTTAAACCAGATCTTGGAAAGGTGTCTCAGAAGCTGGTTATTGGTGAAAGAGAAGTCTGTTCAGGGTGTGAAGTGGACACTGTGAGTAAATGTGAGAAGGCAAGAGAAAAGCAGCAGGCATTGCATCCTGTGCTGGTGAGCAGAGACTTGTGAGAGAGGGATAAGAGAAGAGGGGCAGGAGGAGGAAGTGAGGGAGGAGTGTGGTTCATGGCTGGCCTAGTGTGAAGTAAGTTTAGATGGTACCACTAAGTACCAACTTTTCTAAAATTGCGTGACCATTGTTTGCAGTCCAAGTGAGACTCATGGACAGTTTGGAGGCACGATGCTCAATTTTGCTGGGACAAAGGGTTATTCCAGGGCCTACGTCAGGCACACTGGGGTGGAAGGTAACACTGTGTGAGACCACTTCTTATTGTTTCGTTTCTCAACTCAGACATCTGTAGAATATACTTCCTTCTCTGATCTCCACTGTAATCTATACCACGTGATTTAACCCCCAGTAGTTTCCTAATTATGTTAATGTGTATTTTGTTTTTCCAACTCGATCATTGGATTCTTGAGGGCAGTGGGCTTCAAGTAGCTTGCATTCTTCACAGTGTGGAGATCAGACAGGACTCTTCCTGGCACTTTGCTCCTGTCAGTGCATCAGTTAAGAAGAAAAAGGGTGAGCACCCAAGCCCAAGAAAACACAAGCACTAGTGAGGCACATCTGTGGTGTATTAGGATGCTGTGACTTCAGCTGCCCTTTGTAGCATAGATCCAGGGCTGGTAGTGATATAGCCTGTCTCCACACTGCTGTAGCTGAGATCTTGGACTTTCTGTGTGTGAGTGAGGGTCACAGCTCCAGCATTCTCCTCCCAGAGCCAACGGACAACCTGTAAACTACTTAGCGAAATTACGTCAATACTTCTTCCACCAGACCCGCAAGACCCCTCTACCTGGATTATCCAGAGAGTAATTAATCATGGGAAGTCAGGCTTTCTTCTTTCAAAAAAATGCTTTGGGATTTTACTGACATTGATGACTGGAAATGCATCGCTTTTCTTGGTCTTATTACCGAGAAGCTGAATGCAGCTGACACGGTTGGCACTTACCAGTAACTTTCTAACTAGTTCACGTTGCTAGTTAAGTTCCTGGTGTCATGTAATGAGTTGTAGTTTTAAACACTGTGCTAATAAAAGAAAATGATGTTGTTTTTAATGTTTCTTATAGTTTATCCTGAGTGTCAGACTAGACTATAGGATCTCCTACATGCTGTCGATATATAAGAAGGAATTCGGAGAGAACAATGAGAATGCTGAAACATCTGCCAGTGGCTCTCCAGACACATTAATGCCATCAGGTATCTCCTTTGTGACCATATTTGCTCTCTGTATTTTGTTTCCCCGGAAAATTGAAAGCACTTTTCATATTTTAAACCATGGTGGTTTTCTGTGAGACAAACTCTGGAAATAATCTCCACCAATGACGTGAAGGGGCAGAGACAGGGCATTAAATAACGTGCAGCGAATAGCAAGGAGGCTGTATGCTGTTACTTGGTGCTTGAATGCAGTTTCTCTTGAACTCTGTGAGGTGGAGGGCACTGTTTATTGTGCCATTTTACAGATAAGATAACCAAGGCCGAAGGGATTAAGTTACTTGCTATAGGTCATGAAAGTAGTGGAGCCAGGGATTCCCTCTGAAGTCTCTTCAACTCCAGAGTCTGAATCTTTTAAGCATTATGCTATTTTGGTGAAAATCCAGAGAAAAATTGTTTTGCCTAGATCAAAGAACAATATGAAATGCAGCCATGGAGAGGAAAGGTGTTGTGAAGAAAACCATTGCCCAACTTTTGAATAAAGACATAGCATTTCCCAGTGGTGTGAATGTACAAATGTAGGTGTTGTTTTTTTTTTACTTAGCATGGTTATAGACTATTACTATATTTCAATTTTTCACAGTTAAAAAGTATAAGAATTAAGCCACCCTACCTCTGAGTGTAGCACTATAATGACAAAGGAGCATAACAATAAATTGTAACAATTTTGTGACTATAGAGAACACCTTATGAAACCTATGAAATAATAGGTTGCCATTTTTCTGGATAGATAGGCTGGTCGTGGCAGGCTGCAAAATGTGTGGTATTAAACACTTAAGCAGTTAGCAGGATTCTTTTTCTGCGGATAGGATTTGTACTCAGATAAGAAACTTTCATCTAACCGCAACTGCTGTGACAACATCAGGAACGCTTCTCTTCCTTGTGCCTCAATCAGCTGGACAGGAGCGATTCAGTGATTTCAAGTGTTCCCTTAGAATGGACGCTAGACCAGTGATCCCCGGGCAGACTCAGTACCACCTGAAAGGCAGTGTGCCTCTGCAGACAGGGAAGGTGTGTGCCTTCAGTGAGAAGTCATTTCTGGCACATTTACAGCAGTGTTGTTTTTATGCTTCCCAGAAGTGCAGAACCCCAAAGGACTGTTTCCAGGAACAGTGTGTCAGAACCAGAAAGTCTCGCTGGCGATTGCATTGACAGTAGCATGAAAATTGTTGGCTCTTAGAATCCAGACTTCTGGAAACAGGAGCTCAGTCAGTAAAGTGTGGGAGGGAAAGTTGGGGGGCAACCTCAGAAAACCAGTTTTCTGATTTACTCGATCTTTTATATTGGTTGTATTTGTAAGAACTTTTCTAGGGAGAAATCTTTTTTCTCTTTTTATGTCTGGCTCTGTTTTCTTTTTATGCCTTGGAGATGAGATGTAAATTATGTAGTTATCATTTAAACATGTTATCTTAATTAAGATATCTTCAAAACGTTAGTGGTGAGGGTGGGTGAGGAATCATGATTGGTTTGTATAAAAAAAAAAGTAGGCATGAGAAGACCCATGAGAAGAAGGGATGGAATTTGAGAAATGAGCTTAGATGAAAAGACCATGTTGTTTTGAGTTACAATATAATTGCAATATTCATTATAGCTATAATTTGATTGTTTAAAAAATTATCCTTTCTTGTCATCATCCATTAAAATTATATGTATATGCATAAGTGTGTGTGTGTGTATTTGTGTGGTTGATGCACATATACACACTTATTTAGATGGGGCAACTTATAAATGGTTCTTTCTGATCTTTTAAATATATCTGACTATAGAAATATATATTTAAAAGTATAAAATTTAATAAAAAATACTGATACCTAAGGTAGAACTATATTATGACTTTTAAAACTCTTAATTGACTTTTGGTGGCATAAAGAAATTAAGACAAAATATTTTTTGATATATTAACATCATATTATGACTTAATTACAATAAGGAATAGATTTTACCATTTATCTTTGCAGCTATTGTTCCTGATATAGATGAAATTGCAGCTCAAGCAGAAACTATGTTTGCTGGAAGGTATAGTAACATTTACATTTATTTATTTATTTATTTATTTATTTACTTACTTACTTACTTACTTACTTATTTATAGGTGAGAGGAGGTGAGATAATGAGGCAGACTCCTGCATGCTCCACCCAGCAGTTCCCTCTAGGACCAATGCTCAAGTACTGAGTACCTAGCTATTTTTAGCATCTGAAGCTAATGTGCTCAATAGGAGCTATCCTCAGGTCCTGGGGCCACACTCGAACCAGTCAAGCTACTGACTGTATGAGGGGAAGAGGGAGAGAGGAGGAGGGGATAGGGGAGAGAAGCAGATGGTTGCTTTTCCTTTGTGCCCTGACCTGGAATCAAACCTGGGATGTCCATACGCTGGGCCAATGCTCTATCTACTGAGCCACTGGCCAGGGCCAATTATCTTTATCTTGTGAGTAAAATTTTACTTAGAATGTTATTGATAACCTTTTTTATGACAAGAGAACTGAGATCAGTTTACTGAACTTTTACCTGAATTCTTTTCTTTCCTCAAATAATGACAGCATACCAATAACCTTCAATTCTCCTGATAAAAATATTGTTACATCTTGGAAAACATTGCTTCCCTAAATCTGACAAATTTGAGTCAAGACAGTCACTGCTTTCAATGTCATCATTAACTTCATATATGCGAAATAAAGATACTCTCTGCCAAGTGGAGATGCCTGTGATTAAAGAGAATGAAATACCTCTGGCCTGACTGCCCTCCTTTGCGATCAGGAACCCGGCCACTTATTATCTTTAACTTGTTTCCTTCCTTTTCAGAAATGAAACCAATAGCAGTCAAAAAGAAAACTAAAAAAAGTAAACTGTCTAAGCTACAAATTATTGAGCATTCATTTTGTTACAGATTTACCATGAGAACCTAAGCAAGTTTATATACTAAGCCTTTTGTTATATTTCCTTTGGTTAGAAAGACAAACAGGAATGAAGGATCAAGGGAACCAAAAAGGATTTTTATCCCTGGTGAACATTTGGTTTAGCTTTGTTTTTTTATTGTTTTGCTGGTTTTTGTTGTTATCATGTGTTTTCTGATTCAATGTTTCATTATACCAAAGAAGGGAGAATGAACCGGTGTCTGATTTTCACCTTAAAATAAGTGGGCTTTTTATCCCATGGAATGTTGCTAGAGGCCAAACATATGAAACACACAGGTTTTAGCTGCTGTGGTGATGGTGCATGCGTGGGCGCGTGTACTGCCTGTCCCCAGCCCCTCCCTCACCGCCAGTCGTTGAGAGGGCACTAGGCTCCAGGGAAATCAACCCTTGGTGTTCATCGAACCTTATGCCTTCTCAACAAACTTTTGGGTTGACCCCATTTCCTGTCTTTTTTTCTGTGCCTAGTTGACCAGTTCACCCCGGTGTGCCTAGGAAACAGTGTAAGTGCTGAAAGCCCCCCATTCTAGAAACCCCCTTGGCCTTGGACGGACTAGGGTAGTTGGTCTTCCCTGCTTTCATGGACAAACACAAGCTTTCGTTTGCGCTTTGCTTCTTTATCAGTTACATGCGAGACGGACCAGAGTCTAAATGTCTTCCTTTCTACTTTCCCATCTAGGGGAAAAGTGATATGACTCAGAATGTATACATAGTCTTAACTACTTATGAGTAAGTTTTATATAAATATGTTATTTTCAATTTTTCATTTTGTTTTGTTTTATAGAAAGGAAAAAAATCCAGTTCAGCTTGACGATGAAGGAGGCAGGACATTTTTGCGGGTCCTCATTCACCTAATCATGCATGACTACCCTCCTCTGCTGTCAGGAGCTCTGCAGCTTCTGTTCAAGCACTTCAGCCAGAGAGCGGAAGTGTTACAGGCATTTAAACAGGTAAGATGGAGTATCCTCAGGCACTGTTTATAGCATCCAACCTGACTTCACAGTTGCAGAGTTAATGAGACTGTGCAGCTTTTGCTGGGGACACTTTCTGTGTTTAAAGATAGACAAGGCCTTGTCATAAACCAAGACATGATCTATTTTAAAAAGGAGTTCCCCACAAGTGATTTTCAGTTAATATCTTTTATGTAGATGACAGGCGCTCAGATTTAGGAGTGCACTAGAGGATACAACCACATCAGGGAGTTTGTTCCCACAGCTGCTGTTTGTACCTCACATTTACTGAGAAATGGGGGTAGGACAAGCGGAGCACTGAAATCAAATGTTAATGTGATTGAAAAATGTTTGCATCCAAAAGAAAGGAATTGTTATGGATCTAATCTTTTCCTTTGTCATTTTTGAATGACATCCATCTTTTGACTTAATGAATAATACCTAAGTGTTTACATGTGTTTCACTGATATTTATTTTATTTAATAGAGCATTGGTCTTCATTAAGAAGCTTTGCAAGAATATATTTAAAAATGAAGTAAAAGAGTAAATATTTAAATCGACATAGTTATGAATATATTTATATGTCATATAATACATAGAAATTACGATAAAATAGAAATGGATATCATGAGCTTTAGACGGTATCCGTATTTTCTTTCACTTATCTACTTCTTTTAAAACAGATAGAATTGGCCCTGGCCGGTTGGCTCAGCGGTAGAGCATCGGCCTGGCGTGCGGGGGACCCGGGTTCGATTCCCGGCCAGGGCACATAGGAGAAGCGCCCATTTGCTTCTCCACCCCCACCCCCTCCTTTCTCTCTGTCTCTCTCTTCCCCTCCCGCAGCCAAGGCTCCATTGGAGCAAAAGATGGCCCGGGCGCTGGGGATGGCTCCTTGGCCTCTGCCCCAGGCGCTAGAGTGGCTCTGGTCACGGCAGAGCGACCCCCCGGAGGGGCAGAGCATTGCCCCCTGGTGGGCAGAGCGTCGCCCGTGGTGGGCGTGCCGGGTGGATCCTGGTTGGGCGCATGCGGGAGTCTGTCTGACTGTTTTTCCCTGTTTCCAGCTTCAGAGAAATACAAAAAAACAAAAAAAAACAACAAAAAAACCCCCACAGAATCTCAGAAAAGTTCACTTTAGCAGGGAGATTGGAGTCAGGGTATTTTCTAGTTTAAGTTCCTCTGTAGCACTTTGTTAGGGCTCATTCCTTTTATATATGTGATTCTTTATAACATGTGAATATATTAGGTAGAGTTTACAGGTACTTCCAGGTAAGTTTTCCTGGTCAATATACATCTAAAATATTCATAAATATTCTAGAAATATTAACCTTTGACTATAGACAAATATGTTAAAATACTTTAAATTTCAGATAAATGAAATAGAAATAAAGAAAATTCTTAAGTAAAGTAAGGGTTGAAATTCTGTTTCCAGGTGCAATTGCTGGTTTCCAACCAAGATGTCGATAACTACAAGCAAATAAAGGCGGATCTGGACCAGCTTCGACTCACTGTAGAAAAGTCTGAGTTATGGGTTGAGAAGAGCAGCAGCTATGAGAATGGAGAAATGGGTGAAAATCAAGTAAAAGGTGGTGAAGAGCCAATTGAGGTTCGTTTTCAATATGTATTTTGAATTAATTTAAACAGTATCTTTTAAATAATATGCCCTACAGTCAAAATTGTTTATAAAGAAGACTTTTTTTATTTTTTCCTGAGTAGCAGAGCTTAAAATTTTCATTTGCCAAGCCAATTAACTCATGAACCTACACTTTGGGGAATTCTTGTCAACTGCTGGCACTTCTTACCTCATCTGCCTACTTTTGTACTCTTTCTCTTTAACAATGTAAATCATATAATCCAGGAATTAGGACAATAGAAGGGAGTGAAATGGAAAATAAAGGAATGGGTCTTAAGTCTAGACCTAAAAAAATAAGGTGAATTTTAAATCATTCCTTTTATTATTGCATATCCTTTAAAACAGTGTTTTTCAAGCGCTGATCCGTATACCAGTCTGCCAGAAATATCAATCTGGTCTACGAAAGAGTTAACCACGCTGACGTTGTCTGAAGATTATAGACCCAATGATCTGAGTCAAACTTGCTTATGCTTAGGTTGGTTTTGGCCTCAGCGGTTCCTGAAATATGTAATTTTCTTTTTATCGGTTGCGAGTGAAAAAAGGTTGAAAACCACTGCTTTAAAATATGTAAAAATATCTAAATGGAAGGATAAGGCCCTGGCCACCTGGCTCAGTGGTAGAGTGTCGGCCCAGCGTGTGGAAGTCATGGGTTCGATTCCTGGTCAGGGGACACAGGAGAAACACCCATTTGTTTCTCCATCCTTCCCCCTCTTCTTTCTCTCTATCTCTCTCTTCCTCTCCCGCAGCCAAAGCTTTATTGGAGCAAAGAGTTGGCCTTGGCACTGAGGACAGCTCCATGGCTTCTACCTCAGGCCCTAGAATGGCTCCGGTTGCAGCAGAGCAATGCTTCAGATGGGCAGAGCATCGCTCCTTGGTGGGCATGTTGGGTGGATCTCGATCACGCGCATGCAAGAGTCTGTCTGTCTGCCTCCCCACTCTCAATTTGGAAAAATACAATAAATAAATAAAATAAAAATAAATGGAAGGACAGTATGCTTTACTGTCAACATGAATATACCAAAAATCTGTTTGATTTAAAGAATAATAAGATGATGATGATAAGTCTGCTGTTGTATTAATTTAGTTTTCAGTAGCTGAATTAGTTGGTTTTCATATTTCGCTAAATACTAAATAACCATTAAATATTTTTAAGCAATATTTTAATGGCAATACTTAGATAAGCAGACCAGTGCCAGTGTCATAATTGATACTATCGTTAAGTTTCTTAAAATGGCCTGACTGGGTGGTGGCGCAGTGGATAGAGCATCGGACTGGGATGCAAAAGACCCAGGTTTGAGACCCTGAGGTCGCCAGCTTGAGGTCACTGGCTCCAGCAAGAGGTTACTCGGTCTGCTGAAGGCCCGCGGTCAAGGCACGTATGAGAAAGCAATCAATGAACAATTAAGGTGTTGCAACGCGCAAAGAAAAACTAATGATTGATACTTCTCATCTCTCCGTTCCTGTCTGTCTGTCCCTGTCTATCCCTCTCTCTGACTCTCTCTCTGTCTCTTAAAAAAAAAAAAGTTTCTTAAAATGCCTAGGATTTTTTTTAAAAGTATGAATGTAAACTATTTAGCGGGATTTACCTACTCTCCTACTTTTCTGTTTGTTGGAATGCCTAAAATATTTTGTAGTGAAGAGTGTTGGCAGAATAAGCGATAGAGTCGTCAGAATGCTGACAAGTTCCAAAGGGAAGTTCAGCTGGTGAGTTACTGCTTCCACTTGTCTCGTTACCAGTTACCACTAATCTGCACGGAATTTCTGACTTCATCTTGTAGGACTTTTTCTGTTATTTCACAATGCTTCTGTTGTGGTTGTTGAAACAGAGTTCTTCCACATCGTATTTGAGAAAATGTAACATTTATTTAGTACTTTTCTATATACTAGTGATTTTCAGGTGTGCCACAAGAATTTTTAAAACATGCAATACCTGACTGTTTAGTCAGGGCACTGACCTCTTTTTCCCTAGATTGTCAAATAAAAATAATGGTAACAGCCAACACAACAGTAGCTGTCTGGTTTCAATGAATTGAAATTATACCTACTTTTTTGTCAGGTCAAAAAATATATATATTTTGGTGTGCTGCAGAAATTTAATAATTACTTTTTGTGTGCTATGAGATGAAAAAAAATTAATAATTGCTGCTGTATACCATGTCTTACAGCAGACATTTTGATACGTGATATTTGCTTTTAAATGTTACAATAAACTTCACAGATAGTTATAGAGATCACATTTCTAAGGATGAATCAACTGAAACTCAGAGAACTCAATAATTTCCTCACTG